>NC_089840.1:129060431-129385431 GCF_035609145.1 Eleutherodactylus coqui | reverse complement strand
ACCTTTTAATGTCTAACAAAAATACATGATGTAATAGCAAGCTTGCGAACCTCTCGGGCTCTTCGTCAGGCTACAAATGGATTAGATCTTGAATATTTATACACACTTATAACATACAAACTTATGACAAGGCACAAATATGGATGTGATTGGTTTGCACTTAAAAGGAATTCTGCAACAGCAAACAAACTTTTTTTGTCTAGGCACTGATAGCGGAATGAAAGTTTTATGGTCCCTGAATTACTGTTGGGGGGGTGGGGGTCGGGGGTCAGGCCAGGAATGCTACAAGAGGTACATAGACATTTTTAACTAGACACTGATAAGGGACTATAAATTTATGGTCCCTGAATAACTGTTGACGGGGGTCTTATCTGTGCAATAAATGTCTCACATCTCCCAGTCACACATAAATCCTGGGGAATAATTTAACCCAGTATTCAGCGTGTAAAAAAGTTGTTATGAATTTATATTCCCAAATTCTTCTATGGTTTTGTGACTTGAAACCACCCTTCTATATCAAAACTCTTATATCTCCTATGTCATGTCCATGGTTAGAAAAGTGCTTGGCCACGGGTAATTCTCTCATTCGGCCACAGGTAATTCTCTACACAACATTGGACGAGGAACATGTCCCCGGGATCTTATAGTCCTTTTTTGTATAGTTTTTGTATGTTCTCACTTCAGTAGATGATTAGCATAAATACTGTAAGAACACCTTAACCCTTAGCAATCCAATTTTGGGTTAAGGGTTTTCCTAGGGGGCTTTCTCTTTCTGCCATTATACAATGGTGCCATCTGCTGGCTAGAGCCAGTACTGCGGTATGTGACATGCTGGAGAGGCCCCCGACAACAGAGCAGCCAGTAATAAACAGTAAGAATACCCTGCTGGACGTCTTCCGACATCGGAACTGTACAGGCTTCAATCAGAATGTCTTTAGACGTCAGACAATGGATTGGAAAGGGTTAAGGCTACCTGTCCACGCACGTAGCGATATCCTGTGGCAGATCTCCGCCACGGGAGCCGCCGCTGGGGAGCAGGAGACAGTCTCAGTGTGGAGAATCGCGGCAATTCGCAGCATGCTGTGATTTGAATCCCGCAAGCAGAGAATCGCTATGATTCTCCGCTCATGGACGCTGTGGCTGGGCTTTCCATAGCATTGCTATGGAAAGCTTCAGACAGCGTGATTTGCTGGCGATTTATCGCCGGCGGAATCACGCTCATGGACATGCAGCCTTAGGCCCAATGCACACGGGCGGATTTTTGCTGCGGTATCCGGAGTGGGTGTCTGCCTCAATAACCCTCCATAAGCATGCAATGTAATAGCAGGTTTTCATGCCCATGAGCGAAAATCAATTGTGATTTTCCGCTCACGGGGGCAGAATTGAAGCATAAATCTATTTTGAGTTGGATTCCGTGCGGACGGCTTTCATTGAAGTCAACAGAAGTAGTGGGATTCGCTTCATCGCCTAGCGACGGTACGGTGTTATCCGCAGCACAGTGAAGAAGAATCTGGACACATATGTGGGGATCACCGGGTCGGATTCTACTGCAGGATCCCACATTCGGAATCAGACCCGGCCGTGTGCATTTGGCCTTAGACATATCTAAACATGCAGCAAATTCATGAACATTGTTCAACATTTTGATAAACTTGTTGCAAGTAACAGCGAAACCAATGAAAAAAATTCATGAAATTTTTTTAAACTAAATGCCTCAGAATTAACCACTTCCATTTCTCTGTTCCGTTCTTGAAGCTGAGAAATGGAAATAAAACCAGAATTAGGCCTCAAGTCCATGGCACACGCGGATTTGCACAGCGTAAGACCTGTGTATCAGTGCAGAAATTATTTTTAAATGCTTGCCGTCGATCGCAGATGCAATTTTTTTTTCTGCGCGGGTGTACGCGGATGCACTGTGGATCGTCCAAGCAGAAAAGTGCCCCCCACCTCCATGCTTGGTCTCCAAGCAACCAGAGAGGTAACCTGCCTACAAATCCGCAATGTATCTGCAATTGAATTGCGGATGCATTACAGATCACTCCCTTCCATAGAGACCAATGGAGCCAATCCGCACGGAATCCACAGTATAATGGAGCATACTGCGATTTCTTTTCCGCATGTGGCATCCGAAAATCAAATCCACGGGTGTTAATTGAAGTACAGACGCCCCAAGGCAGCTTGAACTGCAGACCGTCCGCAATTCAAATCTGCCTCTCATTGCAAACGCCAGACTGGAGGAGAGAGGCAGAGAGCCGAGGAGGGGGGAACTGCACAGATGGAAGTGTATATTGGCTGGCCGTGAAAACCTGACTGATATACACTCGTGTAAATAAGCCCTGAGGCTAATTTTACATAAACTGTTGCAATATGAAGCCATGAAACTTCATGGAAATAGAGACTGTTTTTAATGGCAAACCCGACATCGCACTCGCGTGCACTTTGCACGCTGTTCGATGCTTTGGTGGCCCATTGACAACAATGGGCGATGTGATGCGAGGCGTTCCGAGGGAATGCCCAAAAATAGAGCATGCCATAATGTTTTCACTCTTGTGTATGACCCCTAATCAGATTTGTGCAAGATTTTCTCGGCTGCATGAAAGCGGTCTAAGGCATAAAACTTTCCGGCCACTGGGGGGGTTAAAAAATAAACATGATGGCCACAGCAAGACTCACAGATACCATACAAGGACCAGATTCACATGAGTGTACGTGTATTACAAGTGCATTTATGGAACAGGTGTTGTTTATTTTCACACGCAAGTGAAAATACTTTTTTTTTTACTTTTTGCGCATTCAGGTGTGCAAAAAGAACACCCAACGATGCTCCCGGCCATTGAAGTAGCCAATTCATATAAGTTCACAAGGTGCTCTGCCCCTGCGCAGGAAAACAGAACATGCTGCATATTGGCGTGACCGAAATGCGCTTGCAAAATATGCGCATGTGAACGAACCAATTGATATTAATGGGTTCTATTTTGTGCTTATTGCACACGCAATTTTTTAATACGCAAATCCGCTGGTGGGAATCCAGTCAGGCGTTTCAGTTGTTTTCCTTCTCCTGAATTCACAGGAAAAAAAGAGAATGCGGTGGGAATATTGCGCACACATGGGGGGCGCACGGACAGCAGCCTGTAATGACTCCCCTCCGCTGGCAGGACACCATACAGTCCATGAGGTACCAGAAGGCTTTTACACCTGTTACTGGACGGTATACGAGTCTCCCCCTACGGCTCACTCACTCCAGCAGTTAATTATCTCCCTCAACTCCTTAGGCCTCCCTCACACAGGGCGTTTGCAAAACGCTGCCTTTTCAGCTGCCTTTTCAGCCCAGCTGCCTTTTCAGCCCAGCTGAAAACGCTGCCCATTCATTTCAATGGGAGACTCAGCTGAAAATGCCCAAAGATAGAACATGCAGCGTTTTTCAAAGCAGCGTTTTCAGCCCAGTGTGAGCCGCCCCATTGAAATGAATGGGAGCCTTGTACAGCGTTTAGAACAGGGCTGAAAATGCTGCTGAAAGCGCCCCGTGTGAGGGAGGCCTTACTATTCGCAGTAAACCTCCATGGCCAAAACTCATCCCCCACCTACAACACTGACACGCCCGGGAGCGCCGACATTATCACCAGGGTCTCCTTCGGGCGGGAAAACATTGCACTGTGATTGGGCAGAACAGGCTGAAGCAGACCAATCAGCTACCGTGCACTAGCATTACCCAATCAGCGGCTTTCTTTTCCGTCTTTCATAAGCTGTTACTAGGCAGTTTCTTGAGGCAGGGGCTGATGAAATGGTGTCTGTAATACCACTACATTTGTATTTGCTGAGTATGTTAAATCCCCATACAGGATAATGATGTGTATTAGGGCTCATTCACACGACTGTATGTGTAAAACGCAGAGTCTTGCTGGTCTGTGTGAGCCGGCAGAGGCCGCATACGGCAGCGAGTGCTCTGTGTATCTCATGCACACAGTCAGGCACAGTATGACTGTCTTTTTTTCTTAAAGGGTTGTCCCGCCACACAGGGTGAAATTTTTGTTATACTAATGCTGCTTCCCTTCACTAAGCATGGTAACACACAGCATACAGGGGCTCAAACCGGCAGGCAGATCAGCTGGAATGTCTGCTTCTTACTCTGATATCTAATGTTCAATGCAGTTTTTTAAAGATGGCGCCTCTGTGCTGCCTTCCCACAAGGCCCTGCGCTCTCCCCCCTCTGTGTGCGCGCTCCCGATGACAGCAAGAGACATGAAAAAGCAGGATTTCCTAGCCTCGCTCAGCTCCCGCCCTAGCCCCACCCACCTCTATTGAACTGATCAACAGTCTCTCCCCGCCCAGGCCCCGCCCCCTCTAAGTCCCACTACAGTATGGCATGTTCTCCTGCAGTACAGTGAACTTAGAGGGGGCGTGGCCAGGAGAGACTGTCTATACACACAGGATAAAATCCTGAACGACGTGTGAACAGCAGCTGTTCAGTACTGAACAGCCACTATGTAAAGTGAATGGAGAGGGGAGGGGAATAGCCGGAAGAAAAATCAACTGCAGCCGCCCAGCTGTGAAACAAGGACACCTGCTTGACAGGCACCCCTCCCCCCACCACAAGTAACACTGACAACCCACCTTCCCCGTGACAAGTAACAATGACAGCCCCTTCCCCATAAAAAGTAACACTGACAGCCCTTCCGACCCAACCCCCCTCCCTAGTTGTCAGCACCCCGATGCTGGTGGCGACTAGTTGTCAGCACCCTAACTATTCACAATAGTCAAAGCTCACCTCCTCTCCTCCCTGCACAGACAGGATTACATTGAGATGAGACATATATAGATAACACAGGATACACCATTCACAATAGTCACAGCTCACCTCCTCCCCTCCCTGCACAGCAGGATTATACTGATAGGAGACACCTATATACAGATAACACAACAGCCACCATTCAGAATAGTCACAGCTCACCTCCTCCCATCCCTGCACAGATAGGATTACACTAGGTAGGTGGGTTGGTGGCAGCGCCAGTAATACTACCCCCCTCCCCTTCACCCTTCCACCCACCCCCTGGCAACAAGTTATGACAGCCCCCCTACTCCTTACCTACCCGTGCGACAAGTTAACAGCCCCCCTCCCCCACCCCCGTGCGACAACTTATGACAGCCGCCGCTCCCCCAGCCCCATGTAACACGTTATGACAGACCCCCCACTCCCATGAAAAGTTATGACAGATATAACTTCTGTATGGCTCATATACAATGCACAATGTATATTACAGAAGTGCATCTTGTCACAACGGGACAGCCCCATCAGGGAAAGTGTTGTTTAGAGAAATGGGTGGAGAGAAAAAGTTAGGTGGAGTTCTGAGTGATATAATGGGAGGGGATGATATAAAGGGGGGGCTCGTCATAGAGCGGGAGCGCCATTTTGTAAAGAAGGATAGGAAAAGAGTCCCACCCTCCCTCCCATTACTTAAGGGGTCCTTGGAGTCGGCTTTAAATTGGTTAAGGGGTTTGGCCTTACTGGATAATACCCCCTCCTGTCATTAATTTGGTGGTGTCCGGTGCTTGTGGTTTGGTAATGGGGGGGCAGTAGATCCCTGCTGGCTGCAGTTTACATATATTACCCACTAGCGTTTTTTTTTTTATCGCTGCGATATTGCTGCTTTTTTTTTCCATGGGACTTTCTAATGTTAAAATCACATCGCACAATAATTGCAAAAGCACAAACTTGCGATTTTTGTGCGATGCGATTTTAACATTAGAAAGTCCTATTCAAAAAAAAACGCAGCAATAAAAAAATTGCTAGTGGGTAAAAGCCCTAAGGGCAGCTAGTGGTGTCCACGAGCTGGTCAGTACGGCTGTGGGCGAGGTACGTGTTGATTATTATTTTAAGCACCAGATTTGTGGCTCCAAGGATCTCCCCTCTCATTTTTTATATTGGATTTTATGTCAATAAAATGGCTGCTGTGGCCAATTTATCCGATCTTCAGGTCGGTTGTTTTATTTGGAATGTATGTGCGTTGGCTACAGGAGCGAGCACTCTAACCTACCCGGGTCATGACAACTTTTAATGGCTAACAAAAATACATGATATCATAGCGAGCTTTCAGACCTCACAGTGTCCTTCATCGATGCTCAGAATGACCAATAATACCTAATTAGGGTGAGCTGTCTTCTTTTTCCCAGTGTTGTACGCAGAGTAACTCCCTCCCCCGCCCTTTTTTCCCAGCTGCCATAGAAGTCTATGGGAGCTTGCTGCATATCACATCGAAAGATAGGACAAGAGCTATCTTTTCATGCGCCATACAAAAAAGGCCACCAAAAACAGTTTCATGTGTCATATTTTTTTTTTGCACAATTTTTTTACGTGGCAAAAAAATTGTTAGTCTGAATGAACCCATTTCAATCCAATCGTACGGTCGCATTTTACGGTCGTTTTTTTGTTTTACGTGCTGAAATGCCTGCATAAATACGGTCATCTGAATAAGCCTTAAGGCCTCTCTTACAGGCATTTAATCACAGCGTTTAGTGCGCATTTCCAGCACCCGCTAAAAATGCTTCACTAAGCCTCAATTCATATCAATGGGGCTTCTCAGAAGAGCTTTTTAGCGAAGCGTTTCTAACACGCGCTAAATCGAACGCTGTATGCTCTATTATTCGATGTTGCAGCGCTTTTTAACACATTGCATCACCCATTAAAATGAATATAATGCGTTTAAAACCCACCACGTTTTAAATGCAGCGTTCTGTGCCACCGGGAGGGGAAACAAAAGTGGTGACGCCATCAGCTTGCTTTGCTTGCGTTGTTACTGCGTTTTTAGTGCAGGCAAATGCTCACAAAAGCGCTGTACAAAGCAGCTCTGCCCACAGTAAGAAGGCTGCATGGAAAAACGCAGCGTATTTACAGACGCCCGTGTGAGAGTCGCCTAATGGTATATTCACAGGGAAAAAAATTTGATGCGACACAGGTTACTGTGCCCGACAGCGTTTTTAAGATACCCCTCATTGGGATGGGTGATGAGGTGCATTAAAAAGCACGAAAACGGCAAAATAGAGCACACTGCGCTCGGAAATCATGGCTTTAGAAAACGGTCCGTTCATTGGGAGCGTTATACAGAGATTATTGCGCTGTTAATAAAAACGCCACGGTAATCGCGGTAAATAGCGCATGTGTGAGAGTGGCATCAATTTTTGTTATGGAGTAAAGCTGACACAGATCCACACGTGGGGATTTCTATGGGGATAATTCGCAGGCGGACAGCCGAATGTGGAATCTGCGTTAGGCCACCTGCACACCTCCACCTGCCATTCCTACTTCTCAAAAATTAAGTAAAAGTTTTTGGGGCGCAGCGATGAAAAAACATTATGTCTTTAAGGCTAATTTCACATGGGGGAATGCGATATCGGGCCGCGAAACTTCAGGGAAATAGCGACTGTTTTTAATGGCAAACCTGGCATCGCACTCCTGTGCCCTTTGCATGCTGTGCGATACTTTGCTGGCCCATTGAAAACAATGGGCGATGTGATGTGCGGCGTTCCGAGGGAATGCCCAAAAATAGGGCACGCCATGCAGAGAAAAAAAATCACTGGTGTGTATGACTCCATTCATATTCAGGCAAGATTTTCTCAGCCATGTGAAAGCGGCCTAAGGCATAAAACTGTCCAGCCACTGAGGGGTTAAAAAATAAGCATGATGGCCACAGCAATAATCACAGATACCATACTAAGGCCCGATGTCCACGTGCGGATTTTAATTGTAAAATCTGCGCATGTCTCTCATGCGGGAGATCCGCGTCCATAGGGATGCATTAGCATCTGCAGGGCAATTTAGAGCATGCGGATGTGATATTTTTTCCCGGCGTGTGGATCGCACCTGCAGGAAGAAATCACAGCATGCTCCATTTTTGTCTGCTGATCCTGTGGGACGGCTTCCATTGAAATCAGTGGAAGACGTCATATCCGTGGCACACCTGCATCTGTCATGGTGGCTGCGCCATGGATCAACGGGAAAGCAGCAGCCTGTAATGTCTGCCCTCCGCCCACAGGACACTACATAATACTATATAGTCCATGAGGTACCAGAAGGCTTTTACTAGACGCCACACTTGTTACTGGACGGTATACGAGTCTCCTACTACGGCTCACTCACTCCAGCAGTTAATTATCTCCCTCAACTCCTTACAATTCGCAGTAAACCTCCATGGCCGAAACTCATCCCCCACCTACAACGCTGACACGCCGGGGAGCGCCGACATTATCACTATCGCCGTCACCAGGGGCTCCTTCAGGCGGGAAAACATTGCACTGTGACTGGGCAGAACAGGTTGAAGCAGACCAATCAGCTACCGGGAAACCGGCCATGTACTAGCATTACCCAATCAGTGGCTTTCTTTTCCGTCCTTCATAAGCTGTTACTAGGCAGTTTCTAGGTTGCTGTGTGAAAGAGGCCTCAGTGCGTAAAATACGCAGTACACAGCAGATACGCAGTACATTTGTATTTGCTGAGTATGGTAAATCCCCATACAGAATAATGATGTGTATTAGGGCTCATTCACACGACCGTATGCGTAAAACTGTCTGTGTGAGCCGGCGGAGAACGTGTATGGCAGCGAGTGCACTGCACATGACCGTGCATCTCATGCACGCAGTCAGGCGCGGTGTGACTGTCTTTTTTTTCTTATTTCCCCGCTCTGTGTCATAGCGCTTTGCGTACATATCATCACTCATAAGCAATGTACTGCGTATGGACAGTGTTGCATACGCTGCCCATAGAAAAGTATAGAGACAGCGAAATAAAGCACGCTGCGATCTTTTTCATGTACATATCTACACGCTAATGTGCACGGATCAGCGAAAATCCATGTACTTTCATTGACTCCATTCACAGCGTGTCATGTGGCCGTACATTACGCGCTTAATATGTGCCGAAATCACGATCGTGTGAATGAGCTCTTAGGGCTAAAATAGACAGGCGCATGCACAGATACGCTCGCCGCTACGGAGCATATTAGCGCATCAACCTGTCAAAATCCAGTAAAAACTTCACGCTATTGTGTGAGCAGAGACACGGGAAAAAAAGCAGGAAGCTAGTGTCAAGCCTATCTTTTCTGATGTGTAGTAATAGTAACGCAAGAATCGCGCTAGTGAAAACGAAACTATTGAAATCAATGGTTTAGTTTTGTCGCAGTTTGTTCCGAAATCACGGTCGTGTATTTAAGCCCTAACTCATCAGAATAGGACAGGCTGTGGCATTTTTTCACGCCCGTGAGGGCCCAATAGGAATCAAAGGGTTTTAACACTGCATACTACACTTTGAAAAATATGCGCATAATACAAGGGGGACATATGCTTCTGTGAACGATCCCTTGGGCCGGTTTTCACGGGCGAGAAAATCACGCAAGATTTGTGTGTTGCGAGATGCACAAATCTTGCACGAATATGATTCATTTTAATGGGATCATACACATAAGCGATGTTTTTTCCTGTATCGCATCGTGGGGAAAAAAAAACTAATCGCGGCATGTCCTATCTCTGGCCGTTCCTCAGAAAGCCTCGCCCATTGTTTTCAATGGGGCCAGTGAAGCATGGCGCAGCTTGTGTGGTGCACGCGAGCCATGGCGAGGATTGTAAACAATGGGAAACACTCCGCGATTCTCCTTCCCTGAAGTGATTCAATGTATTTTTACCACAATAACGCCTGGCATCTGCCAGGTTATCGCATGTTGGATATACGATATCGAGTGAAAGTAGCCTTAGGGGAGCAGGAAAACGGCAGCCATTGCCTGAATGGAGAACTTCTCATCAGAGAACCAAAATGGCGGCAAACAGTTTCCGCCCGGCACTATACAGAACACGATGGCGCTGCTTGCATCACTATTTTCTCCCGTGTTTAAGCAGAATTCAGCGCCAAAAGTCTTGACTAGAAACTCCAGTGCTGATGTATATAAATATACATATAAATAAGCATCAAAACAAGCAGATCAAAAACTGCACCATTGGTGTGGATTTCGACGCAGCTTCTGATGCGGATCCGCGGTAGATTTCACCCCTTCATTTAACCCTTTCCAATCCACTGTCTGACGTCTTAAGACATTATGATTTAAGGCTGTACAGCTCCAATGTTGGAAGACGTCCAACGGGGTTCTCTCACTGTATATTGCCAGCCTCTCTGCTGTCGGAGCCTATCCAATATGTCACCTCATGCAATACTGGCTTAAGCCAGTAGATAGCGCTGTTGTATAACGGCAGAAAAAGAGTAACCCCCCCCCCCCCATAGGAAAACCAGGATACAAATTGGATTGGAAAGGGTTAAAATGATGAAATCTTCTGCAGATCAGCATCCAAAACCTCTTTAAAATCTGCACCAGTGACACAGATTGACACTTTTTTTGTCATGTTTTTGCTGTAGATGTGGTGCGCATATTTCCCTACATAGGAATGTACCCTAAGGGTGCCTGTCCATGGGCGTGATTTCGGCGTCGGTAAACCGCTGGCGAATCACACCCTATGAAGCTTTCCATAGCACTGCTATGGAAAGCGCCGTCACACTGTCCACGAGTGGAGAATCATTGCGATTCCCCGCTCGTGGCGGGCAATTCGCAGCATGCTGCGAATTGCCCCGTGCGATTCTCCACGGTCAGCCTATCTAATAGATAGGGCTGACCGGCGGAGACTCGGCGGCAGCTCCTACTCCCGGGCGACGGCTCCCACGGGATACCACAACGCCGGTGGACAGGGGGCCTAAGGGTGACTACCCACTAGCGTTTGCGAATTTGCTGCGTTTTTTCCAGGCGTCTATGGGGCTTTCTAATGTTAAAAACGCATTGCAGCAAAATCGCAATTTACTGCGAAATCGCGATTTTAACATTAACAAGTCCCATAGATCCCTGGAGAAACAAAAACGCTGCGAATTTCGCTGTAAAAAAGAACTGTAGTGGGTAGTCACCCAAAGGGTGCATTTACACGGGCGAGTTTCATTTGTGAGTTCTGTCCAATAGCGACATGAACGGAACTCGCCCATGAAAATAACACATTGACTTAAGTGTGTTCGTTCAGATTTTTTTCTTGCAGCATTGCCACATATCCTATTTTTGAGCAATTCATCGCAAGGAATCACCCATTATTTCCAATGGGATCTTTAAAAAAATAAATAAATTTCACATGCATCATGCAATTTGCATCTGAGTGTGATTTAATTTTCACCATTCAAAGTATTGGAAGCATTTGGATTTTTTCAAATGCGTGAAAATTACAAGTACATACCGTAGATGCAATGCGTTTTTAAGCAAAATTTCATCCCGCTCGGGGAGGTTTCAGACAGCCGTAGGCCCAACTATGCCTGCTGGTACAGAGCGTAGTTGCGCCTGAACAAGACTGTTTAAACTCTGCACCATAGCAAATCCTATGTACAATTAATGGGCGAGAATCCTGATACTAAGAACAATCACAGTTTTCACTAAGAAAAACCAAGTATTCTTGTAAAAATGATAATTTTTAATGGCTAACAAAAATACATGATGTCATAGCGAGCTTTCAGACCTCACAGTGTCCTTCAACAGTACTCGGAATGACCAATAATGCCTAATTAGGGTGAGCTGTCTTCTTTTCCCCAGTGTTGTACGCAGGGTAACTTCCTCCCCCTCCCTTTTTTCCAGCTGCCATAGAAGTCTATGGGAGCTTGCTGCGTATCACGTCGAAAGATAGGACAAGAGCTATCTTTTCACACGCCGTACAAAAAAAGATTCGTATGTCATTTTTTTTTTTGCCCAATTTTTTTACGTGGCAAAAGAATTGTTAGTCTGAATGAACCCATTAAAATCCAATCGTACGGTCGCATTTTACGGGTGATTTTTTTTATGTGCTTAAATGCCTGTGTAAATACGGTCGCCTGAATAAGCCTTAGGCCTTATTCAGACGACCGTATATCAGCTGCGTTTTTTTTGCGCCGAGCCGATATACGGTGTCCTTGTCTGCAGATGGGGGGGGGGATGGAAGAGCCAGGAGCAACAACTGAGCTCCCGCCCCTTGCCACTATTTGGGACTTAGCTCCGCTCCCTCCTATTGCAAATAGTGACAAGGGGCGGGGAGGGGGCGGGAGCTCAGTTCCTGCTCCTGGCTCTTCCATCCTCCTTCCCCTGCAGACGATGACACTGTATATCAGGTCTGCGTGAAAACCGAGCTGATATACGTTCGTCTGAATAAGCCTTAAGGCCTCTCTGACAGGCATTTAATCACAGCATTTAGTGCACGTTTCCAACACCCGCTAAAAATGCTTCACTAAGCCTCAATTCATATCAATGGGGCTTCTTAGACGAGCGTTTTAGCGAAGCGTTTCTAACACGCGCTAAATCAAACGCTGTATGTTCTATTATTTGACGTTGCAGCGCTTTTAAACACACTGCATCGCCCATTAAAATAAATGGAATGCTTTAAAAACGCACCGTGTTTTCAAAGCAGCGTTCTGTGCCACTCGGAGGGGAAACGAAAGTGGCGACGCCATCAGCTTGCTTTGCTTACGTTGATACTGCGTTTTTAGTGCAGGCAAATGCTCACAAAAGCGCTGTACAAAGCAGCTCTGCCCACAGTAAGAAGGCTGCATGGAAAAACGCAGCGTATTTACAGACGCCCGTGTGAGAGTCGCCTAATGGTATATTCACGGGGGAAAAAAATTTGATGCGACACAGGTTACTGTGCCTGACAGCGTTTTTTTACACACCTCTCATTTTTAATGTGCACTGTGGATGGTCCGGCCAGCGCACATACGCAGTACAAATTTTGCCGTTATGATGCAGATCCTGCAACCTTTCCACAATGATGCGGAAGGGCTATGGGTCGGACGGCTTCCATCGACTTCAATGCAAGCCGTCTGCACGGAATCCGTCTAAAAATAGATTGATTTCCGCTCGTGTGCAGGAGAAAAAAAACGCTTTCCAATTGCATGCTGTGGGTGGTATTTGCTGCGGAATCCGGAGGCGGATGCCTGCTACGAATTCCGCAATGCAAATCCGCCCGTGTGCAGGCAGCCTTAGCCTTTTTTCCCTGCAACACAGATGAAAAACACGCTGTATAGTCTTTAGCACATAATTCCACCCAAACAGCGTTGGTCACTTAATAACGTGGCTTGCCGCTGATTTGTTGCAGATTTCATGTCAAGTTCTGATGTATGAACAGGGCCTTAGACCTCCTTCACACGGGCGACACGGCATGCCGCGAGAAAATCCCAGCGGTTTTGCATCACTGGTCCATGTGGTGTCACTGCATTTTCTCGTGGCGATACCGCGATTTTGTGTCACTACAATGTCGCAAGTGGTGCTACAAAAACCCTCAGCCAATCAGAGGCAGTGCTTCAGGGAGGTGGGGATTTTCCAATTCCCAGGCCAAAAGAGATGATGAAGACAACTGCCAGGGACCGGGGAGAAGACGGGCCGGAGCTGGACAGCGCTTCTTAGATGATGCATGTATTTTTTTTTTCCTACAGCTATGGCTTAGTTTAGGACCATGACAGTATGATTTCCTACTGTCAAAGTTGCATCGCTTGAAAACATGGGCTACAAAACCTCGCAAGTCGCAAGCATATCACAAAACCTGTAAGGTTTTTGACTCCCAATGTAGCATGCTACAAAACATCGCAAATGTGAAGGAACCCATAGGAAAGCATGGGCTTCACATACATGCGATCTGTAGCATTGTCGCAATGCAAGAAAATCGTGCAACTTTGTTGCCCGTGTGAACGAGACCTCATAGTCTCATACAGCACTTAGCTAGTTATCAAATACCTGTACAACATCCAAATATGGCCGGTTTCACACCGGCGTCAGAACCTTCGGCTGCAGGTTCAGTCACAGATCCAGCTGAAAATACTAGAAGATACTTTTTCTCCTGTCCAACACCTAGGCAGATCGGTGGACCACAATATAGTCAATGGGGTTCGCCCGGTGCTGTTCAGTTCTGTCCAGAGATGGTACCATTCGAGTGCGGGAATTACCTGAACGGGCAAAAAACTGGAATTCCCAGCGCAGATGTGAAGTCACGCTAAGCATCCAGATAATAAGGCTGCTTCTGCCTTAGAACAGAGGAACGTCAGGCCTGTAAAACTAGGGAATTTTCCAGAACCGCTTCCATTTCTTTCAAGTCAACTCCTGGTGCCGAGCCTATGGAAGTAGACCAGCTAAGTCCTGAGGAACAGCGACGGTTCCGGATGTCTCACCGTATTTGGCTCTACTGTGGGGAAGCCGGACATCGGGTAGCAACCTGTCCACAGAAGCACCGGCAACGTCAGTCTGAACCGGCGGAAAAACTACAGATCCTAGGCGATTGTCGGGAGGATCACCTATGATCACAGGTGCTCCCTAAGTTGTTGGTGCCTTGTCAGGTGGGCTTCCGGAATTTCAGTCGGTCCGGGCAAGCCTTTATTGATTCGGGCGCTGCCGCCAATTTGATTAATTTAAATTTTGTCATACCTCTGATGAATGAATTCTCAGCGCTAAAGTCCCCCATACACTTCACTAGCATTGACTCTACCCCTCTGTCTGCAAGTGTTGTCCAATGGAGGACTCCAATTCTGCAGTTCACTGTGGGTGTTCTCCACTCTGAGAATCTGTCCTTCCTGGTTATAGAAAGGATGTCCGTAGATGTGGTGCTTGGTATGCCCTAGTTGGCATTGAACAACCCCCAAATTGATTGGTCCACCTGGGCATTGACACGTTGGAGGTTGTCCTGTTGTATTCACGTAACTACTGTATCCCTGTGCTCAGCAGATACCGTACTTATCCCAGTATTTGTCTGATTTTTCAGGACGTATTTTCCAAGAAACTGTCTGAGACTTTGCTTCCTCATAGGGAGTGGGACTGTGGTATTCATTTGATGCCCGACAGTCCCATCCCTAAGGGAGCCATTTTCAATTTATCTGGGCGTGAGCACAAAGCCCTTAAGTCCTATATCTCAGAGTCTCTGGCCAAACAACATATCAGGCCATCCAGGTCCCCTGCCGGGGCAGGTCTCTTCTTTGTGAAGAAGAAGAATGGGACATTGAGGCCTTGTGTGGATTATCGGGCCTTGAACTAAATTACAGTGAAGAACCAGTGCTCCTTGCCCCTGATTCCTGACTTATTGAATCAAGTAGTAGGGGCCCACTGGTTTTCCAAATTGGACTTAAGGGGGGCTTACAATCTAATTCACATTCGAGAGGGACATGAGGGGAAGACCGTGTTCAACACTCCGTTAGGACATTTTGAATGTCCGGTCATGCCCTTTGGACTTTGTAACGCCCCTACTGTGCTCCAGGGGTTTATGAATGCAGTCTTCCATGACTTCCTGGGGGTATTTATGGTCATATATCTGGATGACATTCTGGTGTACTCCCCGGACTGGGATTCCCATGTGCGGCACCTGAGGTTGGTTCTGACCCGTTTGCGTGAATACCAACTTTTTGCCAAGTTGGAAAAATGCATATTTGGTACTGAAACAAGTGTCTTTCCTGGGTTATGTGATTTCACCCACGGAGATTCAAATGGAATCTGATAAAGTGGCTGCAATCTCCTAATGGGTCAGACCAGACAACCTAAAGGCTCTCCAGCAATTTTTGGGTTTTGCAAATTTTTACCACAAATTCATCAAAAATTACTCAGTTGTTGCCCTACCCCTGACCGATCTTACCAAGAAGGGGGCCGACTTGGTAAGATGGTCACCAGGGGCCATGGAGGCTTTTAGTCATCTAAAAAGGGCGCTTTCCACTGCCCTGGTGTTAGTACAGCCGGACGCGCGTCCGGGTGTAGGCAGGGGTGGTATTGTCCCAGGTCGTCAGCGGGAGATCTGGGTATAGTCCATGTGCATTCTTCTCACAGAAGTTTAATTCGGTGGAACGTAATTACGTCGTGGGGAACTGTGAGTTATTGGCCATCAAATGGGCTCTAGAAGAGTGGCGACACCATTTTGAGGAGGCTAGACAACCCATTACCATGGCTAGGTGGGCGTTATTTTTTGCCAGGTTTAATTTCGTCATGACATATATCCCTGGAGAGAAGAACGTGAAGGCAGATGCCCTGTCATGGAGTTTTGGGGCGCCGGAAAGTGAGACTATGACTCCCGAGAATATCTTGGCACCTGGGGTGGTGGTAGCAGCTGTAGAATCTAACTTCGTTCCTCAACTACAGAACTGTAAGCAGGACGCTCCTTCGGGGGTGCCGGAGGGCAGATGGTTTGTGCCAGAGACCTTACGTCTCAGAGTCATTGAAGAATCTCACTCGTCAGTTTTCGCAGGCCATCCGGGGTTTCAGGGGACTCTGGATCTTTGTTCTAGACACTTTTGGTGGCCAGGCATGTCTCAGGAGATCCGTGACTTTGTTAACAGATGCTCTGTCTGTGCATGCAATAAAAGTCGGCTGCGTCCTCCGGAGGGCCCTCTGAGACCGTTACCGATAGCTTCTCGTCCATGGACGCAGTTATCAGTAGATTTTATCACCGATCTACCGGAATCTCAGAAGTTCACTACTATCTTAGTGGTTGTCGACCGCTTCTCTAAGATGGCACATTTTGTGGCATTAAAGAAGTTACCTACCGCGATAGAATTTTCCAAGATTTTTGTAAAAGAAATCATTCGTCTTCATGGGGTTCCCAAAAACATTGTATCTGATCGCGGGGTTCAGTTTGTTGCGCAGTTTTGCCGAGCCTTCAGCAGAAACCTGGGAACGTCGTTTTCCTTCGCGCCAGCGTTCCACCCGCAAACCAGTGATCAGACTGAGCGGAAGAACCAAGATTTAGTCCCTTCGGAGGTCCCCCGTCAGAGGGGGGGTAATGTTACCATGCGGCGGCTGCGGATCTTCCCGGGATGGCTGGGCGCTGGGTCCCGCGGTTGCGTCCCCCCCGGCTTATTGTTCAGCTGCCGGGGGCACGGGTTGCTGGTTCCAGGCCGTGCCATGCGTGCATGCGCCTGTGAGTGCAGCTCCGTGCTCTGGCTCCTGTTCATTCGATTCTGCTGGGAGGTGTTGCCTCCCTCTCTACGCCCCAGGGTTTGGTTTCTGTCAATGTGTTTGCATCCTGCCTCTGTCAGTCTCCTGTTGTCAGCTTGTTTGCTATATCTGCCAGGTTATCCCATCTGCCTCAGTCTGCTTGTATTTTCTGTTGGTTTGTTCATGTGCCCTTCTTGAGGGTATTCTACCCTGTTCCATCTTGGTACACCAGCGTCACTCCTTGGTCCCTAGCGACAGTAGGGACCGCTGCCCAGTTGCCCGCCTGGGGTTAGCCAGGAGTTAAGGCAAGTAGGCAGGGACAGGGGTTGCCAGTAAGTTCTAGGGCAACCCAGGCTGCCTGCATCTCCAAGTCTAGTGAAACTGGTGACACTACAACCCACTCAGAAAGAATGGACGCAGGGGGTTCGTCTGCAACCACCGAGACAAAACTCCTGGAAAGCGCATCAGCCTTAACATTTTTAGTGCCTAAACGATATGTCACCGTAAAGTCGAAGCGCCAAAAAAACTGTGACCACCGTGACTGTCTTGGGTTAACTCTTTTGGCTAACTTTAAGTAGATCAGGTTTTTGTAGTCCGTATAAACCGTTACCTTATGCTGAGCCCCTTCTAAGAGGTGCTGCCACTCCTCAAAAGCCCACTTAACAGCCAACAGCTCTCTGTCACCAATATCGTACTTTTGCTCAGTAGAAAATTTACGTGAGAAAAACGCACAAGGACGAAGATCTTGCAACGTACTAGTTCCTTAAGAGAGCACCAGCCCAACTTCTGAGGCATCAACCTCCACTACAAAAGGTCTGGAGGAGTCTGGCTGCACCAGAACCGGAGCAGTCGCAAAACATCTCTTCAAGGCATGAAAAGATTGTAATGCCCTTGGGAACCATTTAGATGGATAGCAACATTTCTTAGTCATATACGTCAAAGGTTTGACCACCACCAAAAATCCCCTAATAAATTTTCAATGATAATTGGCGCTTAAAAACCTCTGAAGCGCCTTCGCATTCTCTGGTAGCACCCAGTCCCGTACTGCCCGGACCTTCTCAGGATCAATCTTGAGCCCCCTCGGGGTAATAATGCGTCCCAGAAATGCCATCCCTTGTGTGGAAAAAACACACTTTTCCTTCTTAGCAAGTAAATTATTATCGTGCAATGCCTGGAGAACCTGATAAACATATGAGATATGTGAAT
Organism: Eleutherodactylus coqui; assembly: GCF_035609145.1. Classification (NCBI taxonomy): domain Eukaryota; kingdom Metazoa; phylum Chordata; class Amphibia; order Anura; family Eleutherodactylidae; genus Eleutherodactylus; species Eleutherodactylus coqui. Next base: position 129,367,297 of record NC_089840.1, on the reverse strand, counting down.
CAAAATCTGACGAAAAAATAAGAAAATCATCGCCGTATACCAAAACAAAGCGGATGATACATTTTTTAGAAGACCTCATTGATAATGGACTGGAAAACGGCAGGAGCGTTTGTTAAACCAAGCAACATCACCAGGTTCTTGTAATGCCCTTCAGCGATGTTAAAAGCAGTTTTCCATTCACCCCCCTTCCTAATCTGAATCAAATTATATGCCCAACATAAATCCAGCTTTAAAAACCAGTTGGCACCATTCAACTGTCAAAACATGTCAAGAATGAGAGGCAATGAGTACTGATTAAACTTAATGATTTTGTTAAGTTCTCTGAAATCAATGCAAGGCTGCAAACCCCCATCTTTTTTCTTGACAAAGAAAAACCTGGTGGCCAGTGGGGAATTTAAGGGATGCATGTGCCTCTTTTTCAAACTGTCCCGGATATAAACTTTTACAGACTGTCTCTCAGGTGTAGTTAGATTGAACATACAGCTTTTTGGAAGTTTACAGTCTGGAACAAGTTTAATAGCGCAATCCCCCAGCCTGTGAGGCGGTACCTTGTCTGCCCCCCAGAGAAAAAACATCAGCGAGATCAAGAATATATTCTGGTAAGTCCTCAATTTGCACTGAAGACACCCTTTCAAAGATATAAACAGCATTACAGTATTGACTCCGTTTAGAGATGTCTCCCTTCTCCCAATCCACCACAGGATTTTGCAAATGCAACCATGGTAGGCCTAAGACTACCTGCGTTGGAAGGTATTCCATGACATATAAAGTGATGATCTCGGTATGGAATAATCAGATCTTTAAATATATATCCGGGACACAAAATCTCAAGCAGTTCTGTGATAATGGAGAAGCATCAATGACGGACACAGGTATGGGTGGATCTAGAGGTTTTACCTCCAATCTCAAGCGTTTGACCGTCTCATGATGGATTAGGTTAATACCAGCTCCACAATCAAGAAAAACTGTGATTGGGTTGAGGGACTTTCCCTCCCACCTTCAAGCCCCCTAATTCCTCAGGCCGAGACTGATGACAAGGACAATTCTGAACTAAACGACCAATGTGATTGCATGCCAAGCACCGCCCTTTAGACTGAAACTTCTCCCCCCTCCTGATGTTGCCAACCAATGAACCCAGTTGCATGGGTTCCTCCGCACCAGTAGGCATGAAAGATGAAATGGCGGATAGCTCACTTTGCCTTTCTCTAATCTGAGAGCCAACTCCGATGGCCAAGGGCATGGCATCATCAAGGCTGCGAGGCATCAGATAAGCAACCAATAGGTCTTTAATTAGCCAGGCCAAATAATGCATTACTTTGATAGATTGGACTTCTACGGATGCAGTGATACCAAATATGTATTTTTGTTTTATTTAGATTCTTTTATTGTAAATATAGCAAAAGGGTGGGTTTGAACTTTTATTACTTTTTTTTAAAATTATTAGTAAAACTTTATTCTTATTTTTACATTTTCGTTTAGTCCTCCTAGGGGACCGCAACATGCGAGGCTTTGATCGCTTCTGCCATAACAACCGCATGTCTCCCTGCAATCTCATCGTGGAAGGGAGCTGTATGGGCCCCACAACATTGTTCGGGGAATTTAAATGCCGCTGTCAGAAATGACAGCGGCATTTAAAAGGTTAACAGCCTTGATCGCCTGTGCAGCTTTTCGAGAGTGTTGCCTGCAGGTGTCAGCTGTAAGAAAAAGTTGACACCCGCTATGTATGGAGGGAGGTCGCAGCGCCATCTCCCTCCATACACGTCCTGCAGCTGCAGGACGTAAAAACACTAAAGGGTGGTCACTAAGGGGTTAATTTGCTGTAATTTCACAGAAAATGCTGAGAAAATACTATTATCTCAATTTTTCAACTGCATTATTAATAAACAAAATAAATGGTAATGGGGTAGAAGTAAATACACAATAAACAAATGTGTCTTTTGTTTAGTTTGTGGAGAACATTTCCATCAAACCTATCAATAAAAAGGAGCACAAGAGGAAAAGAGAAAAACCCTTTTAAAACTTCCAGCTGTATTTACATGTTGCACAATAATACATAATTAACCAAAATGCAATACAAAGGTTCCTAAAAGCTGAACTAGACTCAGGCTGCGGTCACACAAGACCGAAATCTCATGGAAATCTTGCGGAATGACCACACGGAAATACTGCAAGATTTTACGTGGGAGAATTGCAGCTTCTAAACCCGCGGTCTTTTGCCGCCTGTATTCCGCTACTATGTCAATGATCTCATTGAATGGCTGTGATTGGTTAATGCAGCGCCGGTTTTCATTGGCTAACGCCGCACTGAGTTAGCCAATCAGAGCATTAGTAAATTCCATAGATGGGGAGGCACTGGTGTCACAAACTTCCTGTTTTATTGTTTAAAATATGTGCATATTCACAGATAAAGAAGGACGGGTTTCAACTCTATCAAGAGTCTTGTTCACCTAAGGAAGTTTCTCACACCAGTGCCTCCCCATCTATGGAATTTACTTGTGAAAGAAAGCCAAAGTGACCGCCAGGCTGCATAAGCACTTGGAGACGCACCTACTGTATGGAACCAGGAGCTAGAAGCCGTCTAAGGTGGGATAAAAGTCTTTTTTTCTAATCAGAGCATTAGCTTTCTGGAGGCGGGGCATTCAAGGCCTGCATCCAGAAAGCAATGCTCTGTCGGCGTGGAGGAGGGAGCGACAGCCTGCAGCAGCACCACGGGAGGTGAGTATTGATTATTTTTTTCTACAGCATATTCCTGGTGTATAAGACGACCCCCGTCTTCAGAGAAGATTCTCCTGGGTTAAAAAGTTGTTTTATACGATGGAAAATACGGTATATAATGACCACAATAAAAAAGAAAACATACAGTCCTTGTGGCTACTCAAGAATGCATTTAGTTTTCCTAAAATGTTGGTTGTTCTTGGGCCCTTAAGATTTGGTTTTGATTTTTATTTTAGATCCAATTGATTGGTTTTTTTCTGATGATCAGTTAACATATTTACACTGGCCAAGGATAAGTATGTTCAAATGCAACACCTAAACTAAAAATTAGATAAGACAATAGAGAGACTGGCCACATACTTCTTCTGCCTCCCGGGCTAGACATCAGGTTCTATTTTAGATATAGGCCTATTTTTTCTGCTAAAGAACTGCCGGAGCCGGAGATCAGGGGTCATAGGCAGAGGCAGACATGACCGGGTAACGGGGAGGAAGGGGTTAATTGATAGGATTTTGCTAGAAAGGTGGGGGGAGTCAAAGAGCGAAGCTAGGTGGGGGTAGGGAGGAGCTAGTTTGGGTGGGGTAGACTAACTTCCAAGGAGACGGCGAAGAGTCCCGCCCACCCGCCCGGAGTAGAGGTGGGAGGGGGGAGAACATTTGTCATAGCAGCTTGGGGGGGGGGGGGTTCCTTGGAGCCAGTAAAAGGGGTAGTAGGGGGTTTCAGGGGCTGGATAGCTTCCTTCTTCTATTTTAAGTGGTTTAGCTTTGGACTGTCGCCTCTGGATCTCGCAGGGCGGGCCCTGCTGAGTTGGTGGGTGTGGTTAGCCAAGTTTGGCTAGCCGGCCTTGGGGTCCGGATGAGGCGACCTGGGGCGAGGTGATGAGTGGTGGGCCCCTGAGTCTGTCGACTGGCGGCAGGGGCAATGGTAGGAAAATAGTGTCGCCCGAGTCAGAACTGCGACCGGCGACAGGTACAACTATTTTCCGGCGGTTGTTGGTGAGGCGACAGGTTCATTGGTGGGGCTCCAAGGATCTATCTCAGGGTCAGTTCAGAGGGGGTTAGTTGTTATTATATGTTAATGTTATGTTTGTAAATAAACATGGCTGCTGTGGCCATAATTAATCCAAGTTAGGCCGCCTGCAGACGAGCGGAAATCCCGCCGCGGGATTTCCCGCGGGATTTCCGCCGCTGAAAGTCTGCATAGGAGTGCATTACAATACGCACTCCTATGCAGACGGCCGCGGTTTGGCCGCGCGAAATCTCGCGCGGCAAACAAACCGCGGCATGTTCTAATTTTCTGCGGGGCACGCACTCACCTGGCCGCCGGCTCCGGTCTGCGCATGCGCCGGCTGCGCGGCAGCCGGCACATCAAAGAGCCGGGGCCGCCAGGCGCGGGTGAGTACGCGCTGCTCCCTGCAGGCTCTGGGGTCGGATCGCGCGGCGAGATTTCTCGCTGCCGGATCCGACCCGCTCGTCTGCAGGCGGCCTTACTGAGTTGGTGTTTAATTGGGGGGAATGGGAAATGGTGGGGGAGTCAGGTCAACGACTCCGTAATGCCCTGGTCAAGTTCTATGCAGAAGTCTAGTAATATAACCAGGAAGCCCTCACACATCTAGCCCATTAGCAAGGCTATACATATAATAAAGGGAACCTATGAGGTCTTATAATTTCAAATGATGGGCTCATAGGACAGGGTCCGATGAATCCAAGGATGTGACTTTCATACTCATATGTCTCCTTGTCTCTTCGGTGTGTACCCTGAAAGCTAAATGTCTGCACCAAATGGCAGCTTCCTGGGCAGACAGCAAAGGAACGAGGAGGCAGGTGAGCATGAAAGTCACATCCTTGGAATCAGCAGCCCCTCTCCTATTAGCTATAATAGTTTATGGGTCTTGTAGAACCTGACAGGTTCCATTTAAAGGGGTTATCCAGCCACGCAGGGTGAAATTTTTTTTATAAGAATGCTGCTTCCCTTTTATTAAGCATCCTAACACACAGCATACAGGGGCTTAAACCGACAGGCAGATCAGCTGTAATGTCTGTTTCTTACTCTGATATCTGAACTTCAATGCAGCTTTCAAAGATGGCGCCGTTGTGCTGCCTTCCCACAATGCCCTGCGCTCTCCCCCCTCTGTGTGCGCGCTCCCGATGACAGCAAGACATAGACAAAAAAAGGAGGGTTTCCTGGCCTCGCTCAGTTCCCATCCTAGCCCCTCCCATGACACGCCACCTCTATTGAACTAATCTACAGTCTCTCCCCACCCAGGCCCCGCCACCTCTAAGTCCCTCTACAGTACAACATGTTCTCTAGATAGCAGCAAAATGTGCTAGTGAAGATGCTGAGGACTGGGGGGAGGAGTCAAGAAGAGAGGAAGCGACCAGGGGTAGGGGAGGGGTTAACAGAGTGAGAGGAAGAAGAAGGAAGAGGAGGATCAGTCTGGACCGTGGAGAAGAAGAGTGAAGACGGACCCAGAAGAGCTGAAGAATGGAGGAGCTCAGGCAAAAGATCAGGGACGTGGTGGCCAGCCAGGGTGCTAGCTGGCTCGTGAAGATGGCTGAAGACCTTTCTGGGACGACAGCGGTGGAAGCCGGGGCAGGTAGCAGCCAGCCAGTTTTGCCCAGCAGTGAAGAGCCCCGCGGAAGACCGACCCGGAGAAGAAACCCGCCAGCGCGACTGAGCCCCAGCTCGGTGGCGATGAGAGGCGGACGTACCGGCAGCCCAAAGACGGAACAACCTGTAAGGAGCAGCGCAGCGCGGTAGGGAGGAAGCGGAGCCAGCAGGACGCACGTGTGTCAGTGAGACAGAGGTAGCTGGGAGGACGGCACCCACCTGTGGATGTCCGGCGTGGTCCAGGTCGGGTAAGTCCAGCGCGGGGGGAGGTATCCCCGTGGCTGACGGCAGAGCGAGGAGCGAGGTCCCGGAGCGCTCCCCACGTGGAACGGCAGGCGCTCGTAGGGATACGCGCACAGGAGGTAGATCCGGCCGCGGATCTGCAGTGACCGTTAGGAGAGAGATGCCAGAAAGTGCATCTCCCTCATCGCGCGCCGATAGCAGCGGGGGGGAAAGCGGGTGGGGCCGGCAGCCAGGGGCGAAGAGGCGGCGATTTTTCGCGCCGCAGCGCGGGGGGGGGGGGGGGAGGCGGCGGCCAGGGAGGAAAAGGCGGCCAATTTTCGCGCCACAGCGCGGGGGGTCCCTGGGCACCCCAGGGGAGCTAGAGCGAAGCGCAGGGACTACAGGGCTGCAGCTAGCAGCAGTGCAGAGAGGAACTCCCCGGAGGATTGCGCAGCACATGCTAGTACATGGCGCGCCCATCATTCCAGCTGTAGGGATTTAAGGCAGGATAGGCGCAGGCGGCTAGCGGTTGCGGAAGGTAGACAGACAGTCTCGTCTTCCTCAGCAGCACGAGTGGAGAATAGGAGAAGCAGGTTCCTGCGAGAGTTCGCACGGAGTGGTCAGTCAGAAGCGGTGACACGGAGGGATAGGCGGAGCAACCGAGATTTGGACACGCAGGTCGCAAGGCACCTTTTTTTTTTTTTCTCTTTCACGTTCACCGGCTTCTTCTGCAGATTTCAGACAAGGAGAGAGTAGTAGCAGACCTAATACCAGGATGTCAGCCTGCGGGGCTACAAGGCCAGGGAGCCCGAGGCGCCGGGGTGTCCCCCACGATAATCGCACGGCACGACACGCGGCACGAGGAGTTTACCAGCAATCATCACTGCCCGCCCCCAACTTTCCCTTGGCTATGCCGGAGGTCAACGAGGCGGGTGAGTCACAAAAAAAATATATATATATATATATATTTTATACAGTTTGGGATAATGTGCCCGGCGCGAGTCGGAAGGATGATTTTATGGTGGCTCTGAGAGCCTTGGTGGCCTATGAACAACCGGGGAGGTCGGCCTCGCCCGAGGTTGGTGGTAAAATTACGATATGGATAAAGGGCTTCTAGTGTCCTATAATCAACCGGGGAGGTCGGCCTCGCCCGAGGTTGGTGGTAAAATTACGATATGGATAAAGGGCTTCTAGTGTCCTATAATCAACCGGGGAGGTCGGCCTCGCCCGAGATTGGTGGTAAAATTACGATATGGATAAAGGGCTTCTAGTGTCCTATAATCAACCGGGGAGGTCAGCCTCGCCCGAGGTTGGTGGTCCACTACAAGGACAAAGGTGCTTGCCTTCGGGGGCAGGAGTGAGCGAGGGTCTGAAATTAGCAGACTCGCTTTTTTGTGGCGTAGCCCCGTTGGATACGGGACTGGAGGACGAGGTGGTGTTGAAAATAGCAAGCGGATGCTATGTGGACATATGGTCGCTGTTATCCGTCGAACACGTGTCAGTCGACAGGGAACGGTTCGCGGAGCGTGGGAGTAATAAGAAACCCGAGGCGGCTAAAACCTTTGGGAACTGGCTACACGCCTTTTTGATTTTGGCACACATAGTGTGCAAACAGCATCCGCAGAAGGGGCCTGAGCTGCTCGTGTACATCAACACGATACACAGTGCATATCAGTTGCACGGGGGATCGGCTTGTTGGCGCTACGACGAGGATTTTCGTCGTAGGATCTCAGGTTCAAAGCGTATTAGCTGGGCGGCAAAGGCGACGGAGGTGTGGATCCACCTGATCCTGGCGCAGAAACCGGTGAAGCCTATTTTCAAGGAACGGCCACAGGCGCCAGTGGACAGCAGGCTCCTGTGGCCCCAAAGCCATCCGGTTCATGCTGGATCTTCAACGAAGGCCACTGCCGTTTGCATGCATCATGCAAATTTCGGCACGAATGTTCAATCTGCGCAGGTTCGCACGCAGAGCTGCGTTGTTTCCGACGCCAACGAGCGACGGGAGTTCCCGGCACAGGAACGAACGCCAATGTGCGTCCGGTACCTGGAGCCGTGGCTCGACCGAATACCCCCGGAGATTGGAAGCAAACCTGCTTAGAGCGGGCTTTGCCGAAGGTTTCTTCATTCCACATTCCCCGGTTTCCGCTGCGTCGTTTCTGCCATAATTTAAAATCTGCTCGCGATAATAAAGAGTTAGTGATGGAAGAGTTGCTGAAGGAGGTAAAAATGGGACGAATGTCGGGCCCATTTCAGGAGCCGCCTTTCGGGAACTTGCGGCTTTCCCCTTTGGGATTAGTACCGAAGAAGGAAACGGGCAATTTCACACTTATTCATCACTTATCCTATTCGTCGGGTGAATCAGTCAACGATGGAATATCAAAGGAACAAGCGCGTTGTCATATGCGTCATTCAATTGCGCGGTTGCTTTGGCATCGAGGGCCAGTTTTTTGGTTGATATGTGCCTGCCAATGGGTTGCTCCATCTCTTGGTATTATTTCGAGGTTTTCAGCTTCTTTTTGGAGTGGATGTTAAGAATGAAGACGGGCATCTCATCGGTGTCGCACTAGTTGATTTTTCTGTTTGTTGGACAGGCAAATTCGACGGTCTGTGAGTTTCTGCTTTCGTCTTTTCGCGCATTAATGCAGAAAGCTGGGGTTCCACTATCAGAGGGAAAAAACGGTGGGCTCCGTGTCGAGTTTAGGCTTCCTAGGTATAGAAATTGACACAGTGGAAATGATTTTCCGCTTGCCAGATGACAAAGTGGCGCGTTTGTGGCAAGTGGTGGAGTTGGTCGGCAGTTCACGAAAGGTCACACTGCATCAACTACAAGTTTTATTAGGTTTACTTAATTTCGCGTTCAGAGTCATTCATATGGGGCGAGCTTTTTTCACAACGTTTGTCAATGGCGACGAAAGGGGCAAGGGAACCCCATCAGTTTCTCAGGGTGACAAAAGGGATGAGGTTGGACCTGCACATATGGAAGTTTTCTGAGTTCATTTAATGGGCAAGTTATATGTCCGGATGAGGAAAGGGAAAACGAGGAGATCGGTTTGGTGTCGGATGCAGCTGGCTCAGATGGATTTGGAGTGATATGTGGTGACCGGTGGTGTTGTGCTGCATGGTCCGGAGCATGGAGAGAAAGAGAGTCGATAAAGAACACGGCATTATTGGAGATTTTCCCGTTAATGGTGGCTATGGAAATATGGGGTAAAAGGTTGGCCAACAGTAATATCTGTTTTGGTCGGATAATCAATTGGTGGTACAGGCGGTCAACAAGCAATCGTCATCGTCAACGTTGGTGCTGGCAGCATTACGCCATTTGATTTTACGGTGTTTACAGCACAACGTTAAGTTTAAAGCGAGATATGTCCCTGGTTACTCGAATGCAATGGCTGATGCTTTCTCGTTTTCGGATGTCGAATTTCAGGGAGCTGCACCCGACAGCGGATGTCGAGGGGGTATGTTGCCCTGCTTTCTTGTGGGAAACGATAGAAGAGAGCTCTTAGCTCTCGTTAAAGCGTCAGTAACAAGTACCACATGGAGACGATATAACAACGTATGGAAAGAATGTTAGCGGCAGCGGGACAATGCGGAAAAACGGGGCATCAGCGGACACGGCGGAAAAACAGCTATCGACTATAGCCTTTTTGTTACGTTTACACGGATCAAGGGACGTGACGAAGGACTTCGTTTTCGGGCTAGGGTAAAAGGGTGGAGGAAGGACAATGCGACCAAGGACAGCAGGCGCCCGATTACGTTTGAATTATTGAATGCTATACTCAACGTGTTAGTCAGTCTGCACGGAGGGCTCCGAAGCGGAGCTCTTCCGCGTGGCCTTTTCACTTGCCTTTTTTCGCAGCGTTGCGAATAGGGGAGTTAGTGTCGGCGTGTAAAGCGAGACCCGGTGGACTGCTTTTCGCAGACGTGGTAGCTGACGGAGACTGTATCAAGATATGTGTTAGAAGATCAAAAACTGATATACACGGGATGGGTGAATGGATCAGGATAGGCAAATTGGGGACAAAGTGGTGCCCGGTGTCCCTTATAACAGAATTGTTGGCGCGACATTGCGGGACGGGCCCGTTTTGAGACATGCGTCGGGCCTTCCTCTAACGAGATATCAATTCACGGCGGTCATGCGTGGTAGCATAAGAAAACTAGGCCTTAATCCTACAGAATTCGGATCGCACTCATTCAGGATTGGAGCTGCGACGTCCGCTTTTACGTGCGGTATGGGTATTGAGGGTGTCAAAAAGGTGGGTCGTCGGAGATCAGATGCGTACCGGTCATATGTTCGATCGGATTTGAGAGTTTTCTAGAAATTGCCACTGTGTTGCGATTTGTGTTTTCGGTGTTTTTGCTTTTATTTTATTTACAGTGTCGGATTGGACAGTATGGGTGGTAGGCCACTCTTATATATACTGGGCGGAAAGGAGAGCCTGAAATAGGCCTATCAGAGCGAATTTAGGGCTCAATGTTCAAGTACGTTGGCACGGTATCAGAGGCTTACAATGGCCCAGGCTGCTTCAGGAGGTCTTATAAATCAGCAGCTGGAATAAGGATAGAGTGATTTTAGGAGGAAAAGATATCGGAAGGATTGAAGTAGCTGAGCTCATTGCGTTGATGAAGGAGGACATATATCGGTTCAAACAGTTTTTAAAGAGAGTCGTAATTGTGTGGTCGGACATCGTGGCCAGAAGAATTTGGAGAGAGGTGAGAGACAACGAAGCGATTGAGCGAGTTCGGAGGACCGTTAATTTCAGATTGTCCAAGCACGTGCAAGCGTTAGGTAGAATAGACATGTGTCACTGGGAGTTGGAAAGAAGAGAGCGCGGGATGATGCGGGGTGACGGGGTGCATCTTAGTGATATAGGACTAGATACATTTCTGTCCAGGTTGCAGGATGGGGTAGAGTCGGCTATTTTGCTGGCATGTGGGGGGCGGAGTGCAGCATAGGAATATGCTGCATCCTTTGTGGCGGAATTTTAGGACTTCCATGCCAGCAAGAAATGGAAGGGCTTTTCAGGCCGTTAGGGGGCCTTCTCACGCCTCAGTTATACAGCGAACGTTTTGGTTAGAATTGGACATTTTAATATTTGGCATGGAAGGAGAAAAAGAAAAGGATTAACGGTTAAAATTTTATACGGTTAAATAAAGGCTGTGGCCTACCCACAATACGCCAGCATATACTTGTATTGGTCTTTGTTTAATGGGGAGCGGGTTTAGTGGGTAAGTCCCCCCAGTCTAGATAGCAGCAAAATGTGCTAGTGAAGATGCTGAGGACTGGGGGGAGGAGTCAAGAAGAGAGGAAGCGACCAGGGGTAGGGGAGGGGTTAACAGAGTGAGAGGAAGAAGAAGGAAGAGGAGGATCAATCTGGACCGTGGAGAAGAAGAGTGAAGACGCCCGCCCACCTGCCCTCTGAGCTGGGGGGGGGGGGGTGAAGAGCATATGGAAGAGGTGGAAATTGTTGTAGGAAGTTGTCACAGCCGGTTGGCGGAATTTTAGGACTTCCATGCCAGCAAGGAATGGAAGGGCTTTTCAGGCCGTTAGGGGGCCTTCTTACGCCTCAGTTATACAGCTAACGTTTTGGTTAGAATTGGACATTTTAATATTTGGCATGGAAGGAGAAAAAGAAAAGGATTAACGGTTAAAATTTTATACGGTTAAATAAAGGCTGTGGCCTACCCACAATACGCCAGCATATACTTGTATTGGTCTTTGTTTAATGGGGAGCGGGTTTAGTGGGTAAGTCCCCCCAGTCCTGCTGTACGGTGTACTTAGAGGAGGCGGGGCCAGGACAGACTATCTATACACAAAAGAAAAAAATCCTGAACAATGAGAAATTAGTGTAAATAGCAGCCATTCAGTACTGAACAACCATTGTGTAAAGTAAATGGAGAGGGGCGTGGAAGAGCGGGCAGGGTAATCTTCTGCAGCCTCTCCGCTGTGAAACAAGGACACCCGCTCGACAGATGACCCCCCTCCCCCACCACCAAAAGTAACACTAACAACCCCTCTCCCCCGTGACAAATAACACTGACAGCCCCCCTCCACCCATGACAAGTAACACTGACAGCCCCCCTGTGACAAGTAACACTGACAGCCCCCACCTGACATGCAACAGTGACAGATTTCCCCGCCCCCATGACAAGTAACACTGACAGCCCGCAGACCCCCCACTGCGACTAGTTGTCAGCACCCTGACCCCCCCCTTCGCTGTGACTAGTTGTCAGCACCCCGACCCCCTGCGGCATCTAGTTGTAAGCACCCCGGCCCCCCATGGCGACTAGTTGCCAGCACCCCAAACCCCTGCAACAACTGGTTGTCAGCACCCCGACCCCCTGCGGTGACTGGTTGTCAGTGCCTCAACCCCCGCGGCGACTATTTGTCAGCACCCCAACCATTCACAATAGTCACAGCTCACCTGCTCTCCTCCCTGCACAGGCAGGATTATACTGATAGGACACACTTATATACAGATAACACAGCAGCCACCATTCACAATAGTCACAGCTCACCTCCTCACCTCCCTGCACAGGCATGATTATACTGATAGGACACACCTATATACAGATAACACAGCAGCCACCATTCACAATAGTCACAGCTCACCTCCTGTCCTCCCTGCACAGACAGGATTACTGTTACAGTACTAGTGGGGTGCCTAGGTACGCACGGCATGGGGCTACCTGATCTTCACCCACTCCACAATCCCTTCCTGGAGATAGTCCTGATGGTGGACAGGTCCAGGTCGCCAACTCTGACCCTACACTTCCTAGGGGAGGACAGGCAGGGACCGCCATACCTATGCAAGAGACTACTACCCACTAGCACCGATAGGTAAGGTAGATGACAAAACCAACACGAACAGTACAAACAGGACAGAGGCAGATGGTAAAGCCCTGGCTGATAACAGCGAGGTCTAGCGGACAACCTGACAAAAGCAGGATACAAAACAAGGCAGATGAGCTAGCAGACAAAGGGAATGTCACCAAGGACCAGGGCCAGATTACTAGCAGGTGAGAGTAGCTGGACTGACCCTGAGACACTGAACACTGAACAAGGACCAGACTGAACAATAATCGACAACTCCCAGACAGCATGAGCTGGATCTTATAGGAAGTGAGAGGAGCCGATGGGTAGATAGACCTGTCAATCACCAGCACACTTCTCAGACACATAGCAGGGTAATTAACCTGACTGAAAGGCACAGGAGCTGTTAAGCCTGGCTCATCTGGACAGAACAAGGTGTGCTGGCAAAATTAACTATGAGCTGACAGGTGTAACAATTACACTGAGAGGTGACAGCTATATGTGGAGAGCACAGCAGCCACCCTTCAAAATAGTCACAGCTCACCTCCTCCCCTCCCTGCACAGGCAGGATTACACTGAGGGGAGACACCTATATATAGATAACATAGTACCACCATTCACAATTGTCACAGCTCACCTCCTCTCCTCCCTGCACAGACAGGATTACACTGAGAGGTGACACCTATATGTAGAGAACACAGGACACACCATTCACAATAGTCACAGCTCACCTCCTCCTCTCCCTGCACAGTGAGGATTACACTGAGAGGAGACACCTATATATAGGTAACACAGGATCCACCATGCACAATAGTCACAGCTCACCTCCTCTCCTCCCTGCACAGAGAGGATTACACTGAGAGGTGACACTTATATGTAGAGAACACAGGACCCACCATTCACAATAGTTAAAGCTCACCTTCTCCCCACCCTGCACAGGCAGGATTATACTAGGTGGGTGAGTGGCTGGCGGGGTTAGTATGGTGGCTGGCTGGGTTGCCAGCAATACTATCCCCCTTCCCCCACCCCCGTGTGACAAGTTATGACAGCCCCCCCTGCTCCTAACCCCCTGTGAAAAGTTATGACAGCCACCACTCGCCTCCATGCGACAAGTCATGAAAACACCTCCCCCTCGGCCATTACATTGACAGCTCCTCCCTCCCTGGCCAGTACATTACCCGTCCCGTACATTTGTACATTGTTGACCACATTGTTGGTTAATGAACCCCTTAATGACCAGCAATTACTTTTCCCTTTTTTCACCCCCCCCCCCCACCCCCCACCCTCCGCTTTTCAAGAAGTAGAACTTTATTTTTCTGTTAACATAGCCATATGGAGGCTTGTTTTTTTGTGAGACAAGCTGCATTTTCTAGTAGTACTATTTAATGTATCATTTTATTACTGAAAAACATTGAAGGCGACTTCCACATGCAATTTTGTCGCAATGCGACAGTGCTACAAATCGCATATATCTAGAGCCCATGCTTTTCAATGGCTTCTTCTGCACGAGCTATGTTTTGTAGCCTGCAACATTGCAAGACTACAAAATTGCGGCATGCTTTATACAGCTGTGATTTGCATTTTTTTTTTGTAGCCCATGTTTCCCTGTGGAGCCTTTCTATGTGTTGTATTGCATCGCATGAAAACGCAGTTTTCGTGCGATGCAACCTTTACAGTAGGAAATCCTACTGTAAAAGCCCTAAACTAAGGCCTAGCTGCATAAAAAATGTAAAAAAAAAGAATACATAATCTCTCTGGCGCTGTCATCTCACCGTGTGTCTCCCCTGCAGCTCCCCAGCAGTTACTTGAAGTTCTCCTGCAGAGCTACCTCTTTGAGACTTTGAAAAGCTCCGTATCCAAGAAGCTCTGCCTCTAATTGGTCCCACTTGGTAATCCATTTTAGGGTATTTTCATCTGCTGGTCTCCTGACTGCCAAGGATCGTTGGAGGACCCAAGTACCTACTATAAGCCTACCAGGATCTCCGGTGTAAGCGGGTTGCCTGCTCTTTGAGGGGTTCCACTTTGCACCAGGTGAGTCCATTTCATTTGTGTCTAGTCTATATTTAAAGGTGCAGATCGCTTCACTTTCATTGTCACTACAGGGGGATATTTTCCTCTGTGACTGGGGCTCCTGTGAATGCCTCAACTACAACGGAAAAGTGTGTAATAAACAGAAAAAAAGAAGACCGTGTGAATGGCCCCCAGAGGTCTTATATGACGCCATGGGGGTCATAGAATCATAGAATGGTGGAGTTAAAAGGGACCTCCCGGGTCATTTGTTCCAACCCCCTGCTCGATGCAGGATTCACTAAATCATCCCAGACAGATATTTGTCCAGCCTTTGTTTGAACACTTCCACTGAAGGAGAACTCCCCACCTCCTGTGGTAACCTGTTCCACTCATTGATCACCCTCACTGTTGGAAAGTTTTTTCTAATATCTAATTTGTGTCTCCTCCCTTTCAGTTTCATCCTATTGCTTCTAGTCTCCTTGTACAAATGAGAATAGAGCTGATCCCTCTGCAGTGTGACAACCCTTCAGATATTTGTAGACCGCTATTAAAGGGGTTGTCCCGCGCCGAAACGTTTTTTTTTTTTTTTTTAACCCCCCCCCCCCCCCCCCGTTCGGCGCGAGACAACCCCGATGCAGGGGTTAAAAAAACAAACCGGGTAGTACTTACCCGAATCCCGGTGGTCCGGCGTCTTCATACTCACCTGCTGAAGATGGCCGCCGTGATCCTCTCTCTCTGTGGACCGCAGGGCTTCTGTGCGGTCCATTGCCGATTCCAGCCTCCTGATTGGCTGGAATCGGCACGTGACGGGGCGGAGCTACACGGAGCCGGCATTCTGCACGAGCGGCCCCATTGAAGACAGCAGAAGACCCGGACTGCGCAAGCGCGGCTAATTTGGCCATTAGAGGCCGAAAATTAGTCGGCACCATGGAGACGAGGACGCCAGCAACGGAGCAGGTAAGTATAAAACTTTTGATAACTTCTGTATGGCTCATAATTAATGCACAATGTACATTACAAAGTGCATTAATATGGCCATACAGAAGTGTATAGACCCACTTTGTTTCGCGGGACAACCGCTTTAAGTCTCCTCGCAGCCTTCTTTTTTGCAAGCTAAACATTCCCAGATCTTTTAACTGTTCCTCATAGGACATGATTTGCAGACCGCTCACCATCTTGGTAACTCTTCTCTGAACTTGCTGTAGTTTGTCTATATTCATAGATGGTAAAAAAAATTAGTTACAAAAATGGCAGATAAAAGGTGTTCTGAGGGGGCGGTTTTCTTGGTGGGAGACTAGGTTTGGTTGTTGACTAAGAGGATAAAATTCAAACAATAGACCTTCAAGTTAGGTCCACGAATTATCAGTCCTTTCAAAATCATTGAAAAAAATAAATCCTGTATCGTTTTGTTTAGAGATTCCCAGCTCTACTAATGTGTTTCACAAATCTTCTTTAAAAAAGTTTGTTGATTCAGGAAATGGTTCATCTCCACCAGTCCCGATCCTAGTTGATGAAGATATTCAATTTGAAATAAGTCGCATAGCAGACTCTCATCAGGTTAAGAAATCTCTATATTATTTAGTGCATTGGTGTGGCTATGGTCCTGAGGAGAAGACATAGGTATCAGCTGCAGATGTCCATGCGAGTCGGCTTATAAAAAGTTTTCAGAGACTGAATCCAAATCGACCTGGTCCTGAGGGTCCTAGGGCCCCTTCTAAAAAGGAAGGTACTGTTGCGGGTCTTGATCCAGGTATTGTGTGTGTTTCTGTTTTCTGGCTCTGGTGGGAGTGGTATCGGGATAAACTTGCTTGGTCTCACCTGTGTGTATTTTGTCAGGGCTTTTTAGCCTGGCCTGGGGCTTGGCTTGGGTGAGGTTTATATTCAGTTATCCATTGGCTGTGGAGGAAGCCAGAAGCTGGTTCCCCTGTTTACCTGTGACTATGCAAAGCTGAGTACTATAGTTTATATTTATTTCATTTTGTTTTCCATGTTATTCCACTATCCCTCATAGGGTTAACTAGTGGCCAAGGTATGTGGTCAGGTTCGTCTTTGTCAAGATGGGTTATCTGTGGTTAGGTATGTCCCTTCCCTGGGTTTAGTTCATTAGGGAGAGTTAATTTCCTTAGTGCAGTTGGCTTTATTATTTAGTACTGTTTAGTGTGCAGTAGCATAGTGTTTCAGGTTATGTATCCAGCGCCTCCCATGCAGACTTGACAACAAGCTTATGCCTACATCTGCTGGGTCCTCATGTCTCCCATGTCAGCAGCTCCGAGTTTCCGTGTCATGTTTACAGGCTGCAGCAGCCTGTGTATAGAACATCACAGGCTGCTGCAGCCAATCACAAGCCTCAGCGTTTGAGTGCTGAGGGCTGTAATTGGCTGCAGCAGCCTGTCCTATACACATTCTGACTGCAGCCTGTAAAT
The DNA here is from genome assembly GCF_035609145.1 of Eleutherodactylus coqui. Lineage (NCBI taxonomy): Eukaryota > Metazoa > Chordata > Amphibia > Anura > Eleutherodactylidae > Eleutherodactylus > Eleutherodactylus coqui. The sequence goes on along the minus strand of NC_089840.1, from coordinate 129,350,505 downwards.
ACAGACTGACACAGAGGATGGAGCTGTGGCGCAGGAGATTTGGGGACCCAGGAGAGGTGAATATATGCTTATTTATTAATTTCTAGCATGGGGAACCTATTTGTAAAATAAAAATTTATATTAAACAACCAGTTTAATAGGTTAAAAAAATGCAGCAATACACTGTAAATATAGAATTAAGAAAGCAACGGTAACAGATTGTCTAACAGATTGTTTATTGCATTATGTACGCACAGTAAACACATATTTATAACAATTCTAGGATCCCTTTAAGAGTCTTATAAAGTATAATTCAAATATGTAGTAAATTTGCCTTAAAGGGGTTTTCCAGGTAAAACAACTATTGATGACCTACACGCAGGATAAGTCATCAATTGTTGATTAGCCAGATTGTGACACTCAGAGTCCCAGCCGATCAGCTGAGCGGGCATCCTCTGTCAGCGCCGCTACACACAGGGGTCGAAGTGGAAGCTGCTGTTCCGACCCCTGTAATGGTCACCACTTGCTATCACAGACGCAGCTCCCATTGTTCTCAATGAGAGCTGAGCCTGCAGTTACAAGCACTGGCCACTGCACAAGGGGCAGAGCAGCAGCTTTCACACCCTGTGTGTAGCGGTTCTGACAGTGGGCGCATGCCAAGCTGATTGGCAGGGTATTCAGCAGCAGACCCTACCTGATCAACTACCCAAGGATAGGTCATCAATAGTATTTTGCCTGGAAAACCCCTTTAAAAAGTGCTTTGTAAAAAAACTGTATCTTTCTGATTGGTTCTAGCTTAGTGCATTTATCAAGCTTTCCATTTGAATACTAATTATTGTATGTTAAGTCTATAATGTAGGATTTACCAATTGCACGAAGAAGAGTATATTTTACAGTTTTACCTTTTATTAAAGTTGACTTGTCACAAGGTCTCTTATGTTGTATTTACTTTGTTCCCAAGATTTATATACCAAGAGGAAAAAGTTGTTCCTAATAAATCTCACTGCTCACTTTGACCAATGGCTGCCTAAGTTTTAAGTTCTTGACCATACAAATAAGACCAAGAGAATAGGGCTCCGTGCACTTTTTCTTTGAATGCCCTTTACATAAAGCAAATAAAAGTGCAGGGGCTTTGACATATCCCCTTTATGGAGGCTGTTCATCTTTAGTACCTAGCGGTGCTCATTTAATAGAGTGCAGTGAAGTTCCAGGCCTGAGCTGAGATGTAAGTATATAACTCGCTGCCATAGGAAGAAACACGATTACAGTACTAGATATTGTAGTGCCACAGATTGTCATAGCTTTTATATGCCTATGATCTAACTCTGCACTAGCCACTGAATAATAATATGTAGTTTAACAATTTCTATATTATCTTGGTATTGAAGGGAATCTGTCACCATATTTATGCTGCCCAATCTGAAGACAGTGATTCTGAGTAGAGATGAGCGAACGTACTCGTTTAGGGCTATTTCGCAATCGAGCATCGCTCTCTCTTTCTCTCTTCCCCCACTCCCCTCTGCAACCCCCCGCTCACCCCCGGCACCCCCCGAATCTTTTCACCCGAGTAGGCATTTACTCGAAAAAAGCGATGCTCGATTGCGAAATAGCCCTAAACAGGTACGTTCGCTCATCTCTAATTCTGAGTCACTGAATGTTTTTAGCTGCTGTACATTTCATATTGGGATATTCGGGATATTCATGAGCTTTGGCATATAGATGATTGACAGCTTTCTCCCTATATTGTCTGTAGGAAGAAAGCACTCATTGAATGAAAAGTACAGTATCTAAAAAAATTAGTTCAGCAATGTTGCACCTTGAAACTCTATCACTATTTTATGCTGCCCTTAGTTAGTGCAGCATAAATATGGTGACAGATTCCCTTTAAACCCTTATAATGTTCAGTCACATGCATAGTTATCTGAAATACATGTATGTAAAACCATACATTAAACCTATTCATCAGTAGCTACAAAATCTGTTATACAGTACTGTGTCAGGGCTGCTGCAAAACAACATATTACGCACCTGAGATGCTGCAAGTTATTTCAAAGGATGTGAGAGTTTTGTATAAAATAATGGTAGACAGGAAGCTCCACTTAAGCCCCCTCTACATGATCAGCCTTAGGGTGGGCTCACACGAACAAGTCGAATTCAGTATGTGGATTTCTGCAGCTTTAGACCTGCGATCATTTGCGGAAAGTAATTGCAGATGTGAGCCTTTTTTCTGCGCCGATACATGCTATGCACAGCATATCGTCCATGAGGAAGAATAATCTCACTCTTCCCTTCCTTTGAAGTTGCGAACGTTGCTGCTGCTCATGCGCAATGGTAATTCTGCATGGGTGACAGAACAGTCGCATTGATCTCAATGGGGGCCATCCGGACGGAATCCGCACTAAAATAGAACATGCAGTGATTTTTCTTCCGTTCACGGAATATGCTATTTGTACCCGCGAGTGTGAATGAAAAATTGAAAATACATGCCTTTCAATGCCCCCTTTTTACTGCAGATCTTCCGTGTGGACGGCGATCCATGGATTACACAATTAAAATCCATTCGTGTGAGACCTCCCTTATGAACATTCGTTCCTGAGACTGTTCAGTGTAAATGAGATCATTGAATGATAAAACGCGAATTAGTTGTCCATCATATCTATTATGCAGCATAAAAATTGTCATTTGTCGGCAGCACATCCGAAAAGCAGTGCAAACTGATTTGTTCGTATCCAGCATGATAATTGTTGCATGTTTATTTAAAATGAATGCTCTAATTGCTATATCATCAATTGGCACTTGTTACAGGTAGTAATCTGACATTTACTTCTCAAAGAGAGGTTGTGCAGCAGCTGAGGCTTGTAAATAAGGAATAATGGTCATCCTACTATATATTATTAAAAAAAACCCCATTAGAAGTCACCTTGGCAGTCAATGACCTGTATAAATGTTTTATATGGTCACAGCACTCTTTGGTGAAGTCTAATCCTCTTAAAATTCACAGTAGGGGGTGCATTATCCTGTACATAAACGCTATAAATCACGTTGGTTCGGAGATTCTTCTGATATAGAAGACCCTATATTAAAGGTATATGACATGCACTTATACAGTACATACTGTAACATTCATTGTTCTCTGTTCATTGTTACAACACTGAACTGAACACATTAATTGGAATTATTGTGCACTTTGTCGATGCCAGTGTTATTATATCATGTCTAGGCACAAAAAAGGCCCTAACCATTTTGTAAAATATATATACTAGAGTTCCGCAGTTTATTTTATCTGTCACTAGACGTGGTTATTAAATTTTTCATATTACGTGCTACTAAATATGTTTGTCATATTTGACTGTAAACAAATTTATTGATGGCCTAAATTTAAATTTGGCATGAATAGCACAATTTGCTTTTCTCCAGCACCACTATACCTCTTTTCAGCTCATTTTGTTTTAAAATATATTTCTTATAATTATATACAATGGGTTGGGAGGGATATCATCTCTCCTTAAGGAGAGCACCAAGAAGATGAGAGGAAACTTAAAAGGCCATGCATGCTCCTCTGGGAAATGTATGCAAATAAGGAAGCTGGAACAATACCTCTGCAGTGCCAGCTATTGGATGTCAGCATTCCTGCAAATCAATGTATAGGTCTCATCACTCTCCTCTGAGGTGCTCTGCTTAAGGAGAGATGATACCCCCTCCCGACCCACGTCACAGGTCTCTCACTAGCCAAGCGAGGATCCTATTGCACACTGTTGAGGGGCTAACACCCCGAAACAACTGTCTAAATTGAGTCTGGCTTGGTTTTCAATTCCCAATCATTGTTCTAAAGACCTGTATAAAGGGTCGGACATTGATTTGCAGGAGTGCTGCCATCCAATAGGTGACGCTATAGAGGTATTGTTCTATCTTCCTTATTTGCAATTACCATATATACTCGAGTATAAGCCTAGTTTTTCAGCACATTTTTTTATGCTGAAAAAGCCCCTCTCGGCTTATACTCGAGTGAGGTAAAAAAACCCCGCAATACTCACCTCCCAGCCGACGTCTGTGTCCTCGGCGCGCTGGTCTCCCTGGCGGTGCAGCAAGCTGCTTGAGAATTCTCCCCACTGTCATCTCCTTGCTCAGCTTTAAATTCCCACACCGTCAGCGCTGTGTAAGTAAGCGCTGTGATTGGATTGAGCGCCAGCCAATCACAGCCAGCACTTGATCATTCACAGCCATTCAGTGAATGCCATCACTGAATGGCTGTGATTGGTTTATCAAGCACCGGCTGTGATTGGCTGGCGCTCGATCCAATCACAGCGCTTACTTACACAGAAGGGGAATTGAAAACCGAGCAGGGAGATGAGAGCGGGGAGAAGTCTGAAGCAGCTTGCCGCACCGCCGGGGAGACCATCGCGCCGTGGACACAGAAGCCAGCTGGGAGGTGAGAATTGCATTTGCTTTAAACCTACTATATACTCGAGTCTAGCTCGGCTTATACTCAAGTCAATAAGTTTTACCAGTCTTTTGTGGTAAAACCTATTGACTCGGCTTATACCCGAGTCGGCTAATACTCGAGTATATAAGGTATATACAATGTAACACCTCCTAGTACAAAGGGACCCTACCATGGCTTAGATTAGTTTGCCATGCCAAAATGGAGGAGAAGGGCAACATTAAACTTCGGCTTGTTCTCCTTTCTTGTGGCTTCTGTGGAGTGAGTTGTAGTTAAGTTCATTCTCTCTGAGAAGAGTCCCCTTTGTACAGCTCCAAGTAGCTGAATCGGCAGCCTCTATGATTTTAATATTTGCTCTCCATCATGATAAATTAGGAGTACTATTAATTTAGTGATTTAAATTGATTTCAGTATTATCTCTATTTAGTCTGCAGTCTCTTCTTAGAACATTAAAATGGAATGATCTCAAAGCATAAAAAATATTTCACTGATTCTCTTTTTAGTGGAAACATTTATCAGTCCACACAGGGAGTACGTAACAAAAATGAAAAAAGGAAGGGTGAAGAAGCCCTTTACCGTCTGTATTTGTGTCCAATATCAGAACTGATGCTTATCCATAAATTAGGGGATCATAATGATGATCGCACAGAAGAACTCAGTGGAAGTCCCAACCACCATAAAGCAGTGAGCTAAGCTTGGTATCTCTGGTTTTCCATGATAACAGAACTTCTGAGTGATTGTGGTTAAGGGTCCTTAACTCAGTCAGGCGTCCAGTCAGTCGTGCAAAATGTTGTGGGTCTTCTGGGTGGTAAATCTTTGAATACTTGTGTAAAATTCCTAAAAGTGGCTCCTGTAGTTTTTCAACACCATTCTTGTTCTTTAAGAAGGGCCGATCTGTTTTTAAATAAAAAAAAAATATATATTTTTCTTTTTCTATTTATCCAATAACAGCATTGTTATTACTAAGCAGTATTACCATTGGCATAAGAACATGTATGAAAGAAGAGATCAACGCACCTGAAAAGAACACAGTTATGGCAGTGAGTAAAGCATATTCTGCGTCAGTCACATTGAGGGAGCCCATACTTCTATAAAAGTTGAACAGTGGGGTAATGAATTCTTCTGTGAGATCTGCAACATAAAACACAACATTTCTGTTACGTGTGCTGCTGAGACATGTTGTTCTATTGTGTTTCCAGCAGCACAGCACTCTCAGGGTTAATGATTGAGCTGGCTGGGTGTGGTACTGTCTGCTAGCCAATCCCCTGGATCTGTGCTCACATATAAACCCAGCTCCTGGTCAGTCTGCATGGCCCCTCAGGTGAGTAGTCATGAATGCTTGTCTGGTGAGGGTTGCAGTGTGACTTGGTTCATGTCCGTTTGTACGTTTAAATTCTGTCAGTTTTGTGTTAGTTTGCTGTGTGTCCTGCAATCTGTGTAATGTCTTGTCGCAGCGTGTGGTGAACTGTGTCTGGTTCTGCTGGACTCCTGGTTAGTGTAGGGACTAGCAGTATAACCAGGAGCCGTGAAGTGGCCTGCTAGCTTTCAACATATTGTACAACATGTCAACTAATACCTGGTATTTATATTCAGCTTCCTATCCATTACTAGTGGTTGCATGTTGTATGGGGTGTATTCTGGGTCTGTCACGTGGCATGTGAATGCATCCTGTTCTGGTGCGTGGCTCCTAGGATCAGCTAGGGCCCAGATCTAAAGACCGCTGGCCTGCCCTTATTGGGGCAATGTCCCCGCTTAGGTATGGCCATGCCAACCTCCCGGTAGCCAGGGCCAGTTGCATGAAACCGGTGTGAGGTCCGTGTGACCCTGGTGATACCCGTGTGCGTCCCCCTCTGGTCACGATCGTGTGCGTCCCGTGCTTTGCCTGCCCACACGATCGTAACAATTTCATTAAAGAAGCTGTTAGGGTGGTTCCACACCTACAATGGGGATCACACTTTCCTGCTCAGTGAGCAGGAAAGGGGAATCCCTACGACTGAACGGTTCCATCTCTGGTCGGAACCCAACAGTGTCAGGCGAACCCATTGACTATAATGGGATCTGTTCTCTTTCTGCCCAACTGCCGAGCTTTGGACAGAAGAAGCGCTGTATGTAGCTCATTTTCTTCTGGTATTTTGAGCCAGATCTGTGACCAGAGGTCCCAACGCAGATGTGAAACCGGCTTTAATTTTTCCAGTGTTCTTGGTTACAATGGACAGCAAGCCCACTTCACAACTCAAAAAGTCTTAACACCTGACTTCTAATAGTGTTTGCGCTCAAGGATGCAGATAGGCTAAGACAGTACATCCGTCTCAAGGCACTGCCCAGCAGTTAAACTGGGGTGTAAGGGGACACAATGCAACATAACTCCCCCAAGGGAGCAATCACAGTGCCCACTAGGTTAATTATATGGACTGCATGCAAAATGACAAGTGCATCATATATGAAGCCACTGACTATAATAATGTAAACACATGCATAGACCAATATTGTAAACACATGCGTAGACCACGTGCCTATGCTCCACGATACATAGGGTATGGGTTGAAAATGTACATAATCAGATCACATAACATAGATCAATGTATATAAGCTTGCAGACTGCAAATATAGAAGTAAGACAACCAGACCTGCATTAAATGTTTGAGTATTTTGCCGAGGATTCGGTTCTAGAGAATACAGAGGACATCTGTCAAAATCCTGAATATAGTAATATTCTCCTGCGTGGCTTGGGTATTTTGCAAGGCCTAGGAAAAAACATTTGTATTGATGTTAGGTTGTTAATAGTCAAACAAACATCTCAGTTTATTTAACTTATATAAAAATGTGCTTAGTATTTGTGAGTTATTTATAGGAAAATCACTTCCTAAAAATGGCTATTTATACAGATTTTAACCCTTAGTGACTAGCCTATTTTGTGCCTTATAGACCAAGTGATTTTCACTGTTGCATTGCAAGAGCCGTAACTTATTGCCATAGCCGTATGGCTTTTTTTTTTTTTGTGGGACAATAGGTAATTTTAAGGGCACTCCTGTGGTGGGAGACGGAAAAAACTGCTCAGAAATTCCACCACTATTTTTGGGGGTTTTGTTTCTACAACACTCACCATTTGGTAAAAATATATATATTTTTTCTGTGGATCAGCATGATTACTGCAATACCAAGTTTATAGAGATGTTTTTTTTTTATTTTTATACTACTATAGCACAAGAATACCAAGTTTTTAATGAAAAAAAAATGAATCTACATCACGGCATTCTAAGACCCATAGCATTTATATTTTTCCAGCAACGGAGCTATGAGAGGTCTTGTATTTTTGCAGAAAGAGTTGAAATTTTTTTTGCTACCCTTACATGTAACCTTTGAATTGATTTTTATAGCTTTTTTTTTTGCAAGACGAACAGAGGAAAAATGGCACTTCTGACATTATCTTTTAAAATTATTTTAAGGGGTGTTCACCATGCATGAAACATAATAAAATATTTTCATTGTCTGAGTTGTTACAAATGTGGTAATGCTTGTTATGTGTTGCTTTTTTTTAATCCATTTATCCATTTACAAAGGTTTTTTTGTAGTGTAAAAATTGCTTTTTCTTTAAACTGGATTTAAAAAAGAAAAAGAATTATTGAACTTTTTTGACACTATTTTTTGTGTCTTCAAGGAGACAAGATGCACTAATTTGATTGGCAAGATAGTGCACTGCATTATTTATGTAATGCATCCTACTATGTCTATAACAGCCGCCTATTGCACTGATGGACATGGGATCTAATAAGTTGAGTTACATGGCAGTCATGGAGGCCTTTGCCAGGCCTCGGGCTGCCATGGGAACCCATTGGTACCTTGCGATTAAATTGCAAGGTGCCAATGGTTGACAGGAGTCCTCTGCCCCTGTTATCTCCTTACATGCTGCAGTTGCTATTGATTGTGGTATGTAAGGAGTTAAACGTCTAGGATCTGAGGTTTCTTGTCTCCTGACAGTTAGAGCAGGTGCCTAGCTGTCAGTAGTCAGTCAAGCCATCGCTTTAAAAAGATGTAAGTGCAGGTTTAAAGTCTGTTAGTGAGGACAGTAAAAAGGTGTATTGGTGGTCACTAAGGGGTTAGTGTAGTTATAATTTTTCCCAAAACTTATGAAAATATTCAAAAGTAAGAAGTTAGTTACGTTGAAGATTCCTGGTGACCACAAGGTGCTATAGTCCATCTCCTGGTGTATTATGGTTGTATTATGAGTGAAGGCTAAACTTTTATTTGAAATAAGACAATAGACTCCAGCATCAAGTAAGGGCTAACACCCACATCCGGATTTCCACTGCGTGAAATGCAGCGAAAATCTGATGCCTTACACCGCAGCTCAGCTATTAGGTTCTATTGAACCTAATAGTTCAGTGTTCACGCTGCCAAATTTCACTGTTGAATTCCGCAGCGTGAAATGGCCGGCGGTATGTCCTACTTGCCGCGGAAATACATGTGGCCAGCTTTCATTATAGTCAATGGAAGCCGAACAACACACTATACTTCCACTGTGAGCACAGTGGAAGTATCGCGTGAATACGTGGCCCCACCCACCACATCATCTGACACTGCGCGGACGTGTACGGAGGAAATAGGGTCTCCCGAGTTGGTTGCTATGCGACAGGAGACAGTTACACCTATTTTTCCTGGTTGGTGAGGCAACAGAGAGTTTCTCTCGGGGCTCCAAGGATCTTTCCCAAAATATTTTTCCGATTGGGGTTGAAAGTATATATGTTTTATTGTTATGTTTGTAATAAAATTGGCTGCTGTGGCCAAACATTTATCCAAAAAGAAGTTGTCGGTGGTTATTTTAGATAAGATGGTGGGTTGGAAAGGTTACAGCAGACGACTCGTTATACCCAGGTCAAGATAATAAATGACAAAGTAAATTACCATCGTCCAACTGTGAGCATCGTGTTGCTTGTTGATTGTATATTTGTGCAGAACGTAAAAACATGGCTTCAACAGTGGATCCCTTTAGAAGAGCAATTTGATCATCATGATCCAGAATTTCAAACCCTGGAAAAAAGGAATATATAAAATATCAGAAAAACATAATTATATGCAGTCTTCTAGGGTACAATACATGTGCTGTATACATAACTTTACTCAGATTTAAGGAAATACATGTGCAATAGTACAATAGTAAGGGATTGTTACTGGAATGTGCCAACACTTATAAACTTTGGAAAACAAGATGTTACTTTCAGGATATGTTCACGTGTAGCACAAACTCTGCGGCTTTTCCATGCTTTTACAGTACAAGCCACGTGGATGAGATTTTAACAATTCTCAAGTTAAACTTTGATGCATCTGTAAGGGTGCATTCACAGGAGCGAGGGTAATATTGATCCGAGAAACTCAGACAAATAGCGCACTTGCAATCCTGAGATTTCCGCTGTAAGGCCTCATGTCCACGGGGAAAATCAGGCCCGCTATGGATTCTCCATGGAGAATCCAAAGCGGGTCCCTCCTGCCCCGCGGACATGAGCGCTGAAAATAAGAATAAATAAGAATAAACTTACCTCCCGCCCGCTCCGGTTCTTCCCTTCGCTGCGGCGTCATCTTCTCTGCGTCGCGGCCGGATCCTCTTTCTGCGGCCCGGCGGATGCGCAGGGCACGTCGGTGACGTGCCCCGCGCATGCGCCGGCCCGAAGAAAAAAAGATCCGTCCGCGACGGAGAGAAGATGGCGCCGCGGCGAAGGGAAGAACCGGAGCGGGTGAGTAAATTCCGATTTTTGTCTCCCGCGGATCCGGACGGCTTCCATAGGCTTCAATAGAAGCCGCGGGAGCCATCCCCGTGGGAGACCCGCATGAAAATGGAGCATGGTCTAGATTTTTTCATGCTCCATTTTTTTAAAAATCACTTTTATTGACCATCCGCGGGTATTTATCTACCCGCGGGTGGTCAATGCATCCCTATGGGGTGCGGATCCGCGGGCAGGAGAAGAGTTAAAATCCGCTGCGGATTTTAATTCTTCTTTTGCCCGTGGACATGAGGCCTAAATGTGTTGTGATTTTCACACGTGTTTTGCATGCGAGTAAAAATTTCATGTTGTTTCAATAGGAAAAATAGAAAAATCACTTCACACTCGCATGAAAATTGCATCTAGCAATTTTTTGTGGCCATCGGAAATAATGGTCCATTCTTACACAGAATCACCCAAGAATAGGATATACATTAATTTTGCAATTTCGGATCATTGGTCATTGAAAGCAATTTGTTCTTTTCATATCGCAATCGGTCAGATATAGTGTGTGGCAAGCTAAAAGGGCTAGTTATTCACACCAATCCCCGGACAGTGGCCCGTCTGGTGATAATGGTTTAGACTGTCCTGCCACAGTCGGAAATATCAAAATATTACATCATTTATCCCGCACAGCAAGTGCCGTAACAAAAAAGCTCAATGGCAGAACAACAGTTTTTTGTCATGTTCCCAAAAAGTGGAATGAAAAGTGATCCAAAGCATATGTACCACATATTGGTACTAATAGAACATACAGCTCACTCTGCAAAAAAGATTGATGGGAAAATAGAATAGTTATGGGAATCAAAATCTGGCCACAATAAGCATTTTGCTAAATTTCAATTTTTTTTTTAAATAAGTCTAACATAGTAAAAATTATCTGAAATTTGTATATTTGTAATTGCACTGATACATAGAATAAAGTTAATATGTCATTACTGCAGCAAGAACGCTGTAAAAACAAGACTCCCCACAGCAAAAAAAAATACAATTGTGGTCAATTGTGTTTTCTTTCCCATTTCACTCTCAATTAGAATTTTTTTGACGTTTTTAAATATAAGCCCTTCCTTGAAAATCCTACCTGTTTGTCTAAAAAAAAAAAAAAATTATATATATACTCACCTTTCCGCCGCTGCCATGTAAATATTCCCCACGGGAGTCCCCTTGTCACTGAAAAATGTGGGGAGTAAAATGTGGCAGTTGTCACAGCTGTGGCAGAGGATTTCTTCATCCCTGCGGGGAGTAAAGAATTCCCTGCCACAGCTGTTACAGCTGTGGCAGAGGATCGCGATATTCTCCCATTGCTTTCAGTGGGACCAGCACTTCTGCAGTCCCATTGAAAGCAATGGGCTGCTGGCAAGCCCTGTAGGGATTTTTGGGGAAGAGCTTTAAAAATAAGTGCTTCTCTGAATATCATCCCTAGAGTGTGTTAAAAAAAAAAAAATTATACTCACCTCTCCTCAGCTGCCGGGGCTCAGGCGCGTCTAGCCTGTCTTCTCCCTGCACTGCTCTGAATCTCTTTCAGCAGGCAGGGATTTAAAATCCCAGCCTGCTGAAAGGGCTGTATCTGATTGGCTGAGCACTCAGCCAATGACAAGCAGCTCTCAGCCATTCATTGAATGACAACTGAGTGCTGCCTGTCCTTGGTCACAGCACTCAGCCAATCACAGACAGTGCTTGGCCATTCATTGAATTCTATGAGTTTTCTATGAAATTTTCTGCATCTGTAGATACCAAAACAATTGGAATATTACATATTTTTGGTACAAAGGAAGTGAAATTCACTATAAAAATGGGATATAAAAACTTATTTTAAAAAACATAAATATGAATGATTGGCTTATGTTTCTCTCTCCTTTTGTGAATCCAAAACCATTTTTAACCAAAACAAATGCTTTCCTTTGTGACAAGGTCATACCTGGGAGCCTTTTTGTGAATTCTACAAGCACTTGCACATGCATCACAGCGGCTTCAGAAATGTGGTAGAATATTTCTTCTGGATTTGCTGATTCTTCTAGCTGAGTCAAAATGATAAAATGGTTATTCTAAAATTTGGATGATTTAATAATTTGTAAATTTGGACAAAATAATTGCATTTAGACGAAAATGTCAGATTTTAGTGAAAAACGGACTGATGGTATTCTGCGTGTATGTGTGTTTCATCCATTTGTATTCCATATATTTGTTTTGTACTTCCATGTATCATCAGGAAGGTGGCCCATTTCCTTTTAGTGCTGCTTAGTAATGATCTTTGAAAACAGAACTCATACAGATGTAATCTCCGTCTCCACAACGACCTCCCATAGTGTACGTGTTTCCCCATTGTAAAAGGCTTGTATGGAGCAGTGGCTCTTGTCTAGGCAGTTTATGTTCATGTACTACATTGTGCCCACAGCAGCTCTTTCAAGAAACACTTCAGGTTTTCTTTCATTTTAGGGAAATCCATCACAATGTGACTGTCTTATGCTATGAAAAACCCAGTTCTATAATTCATCCCCACAGGCTATGTATTCTGAACTTTTCTTATAGCCTCTAGTTAGCATTCTGACTCTGCTCTGTATCCTGAAGTCAGTGGCGTAGATATAGGGGTTGCAGTGGTCACAGTTGCAACCAGGCCCCCAAGCTAAGGGGGCCATGGGCTTCCCTCGCCACACTGATTTCGGCTGCCTGTTCTTATTTTGTCAGACCCCCCATTATTTACACTATAGTGCCCATCACAAGAAATAATGCTGCCTTCTTAATAATAATTCCCTCTGAATAATTCCAATCAAAGTCACCGTGGTCCCTTCTGTGCAATTGTAGTACACAGACACCAGAGGTAGTACACAGAGGCAGATGCAGCTCCAGAGACGAGCAGGATCTAGAAGCAGATTGTGGTGGTGACCATTTTATAGAGGGAACATAGCAGCACTGGAGGGACACCCGCCAGGCCTGACATTCTAGAGAGCCAAAGAATGGGACACCAGCTGCACCCCTGGAGTGAAGCGCCCCACAGTGTGCAGGAGGAGAGGGAGACTCCCTCCCGACATTGCCGGTCACCCAATGGTGCAGAAGAATCGGCACGGACGCTGCAGCAGGAAAGCGATGTGGACAGTGAAAGAGATTGTCTATGAGCGGATTACTACCCCCGTTATCCCGTGAGGTAAAATCCCTGGCCAGGGTCAGGGAAAAGAACTCATGAGACTGCAACAGCGTTATCGCAATATAGTTATGGCGCTGTGGTTTAGGTTAATCAAGGCCTCGCAGGAGAGGGTTAATAGTCTTAGAGTTAAATTGTGATTTTATGTAAACGGTTTATGATAAAGTGTAAGGCATATGATGTGCTTATGTGATGTGTGTGTGATATAGCGTTATGTGATGTGTTAATAATGATCTTTTTTGTCTATGATGCAGTAAGTATAATAGCGCAGTTAGGCACATGGCATAGAGTGTATATGGAATCAAGTAATGTAAAGCGAGAGCGATGATGATTATGATGTATGATGAGAGACAACCTCTGTATTCTAGTATGCTTAAGATATGTGAAATGTTCAGTAGGTAAGTACGCCAGGGCATTTGAGGTCGAGGCCTATGGCCATAAAGAATGATGGTTATTAGAGATGAGCGAGTATACTCGCTAAGGCACATTACTCGAGCGAGTAGTGCCTTAGCCGAGTATCTCCTCGCTCGTCTCTAAAGATTCTGGGGCCGGCGCGGGTGACAGGTGAGTTGCGGTGGGGAGCGGGGGGGAGAGAGGGAGAGATCTCCCCTCCGTTCCTCCCTGCTCTCCCCCGCCGCCCCCCGTTGGCCCCCGAATCTTTAGAGACGAGCAGGGAGATACTCGGCTAAGGCACTACTCGCTCGAGTAATGTGCCTTAGCGAGTATACTCGCTCATCTCTACTGGTTATGTATATAGCGGTTATACTGCAGCAATGAGTGGTAAAAGATATTGATAGCAATGTGAAGAGGCGATGAAAAGTCATGTGCCTTGCCGCTTCCAGGAGGAGTTAAAACAGTAATGTAGATGTATATAAGTAAGTAATGAGAGTCTCTTTATTAATACTGTCACTTTAAGTGAAAGACTTTAATGCTAGTTATTCCACAACGTTACAGTAGCACCAACCCTCCTAAGGAGAGAAATACTGTTTATTATGCATACTTCAGTAAAGTTATTATTGTAAAAAAAATGTGCTGCCTCTGCCACCATTTACCATCACCATACCATCCTGAAGCGGTATCGCACCAACACCCGCGACCAGTAACACTTCATGAATAATGTACTTCTATCTTCCATTTCTGGCTGGAGCTTCGGGGGGCCTGACAGTTTTGGCAGGGGTGCAACCGATGTGGTTCTTCTAGCTGCGCCACTGAACATGAGTCTTATGGAACAAAACCTCACTACTCAATACCAGGGCCCTGCCAAGTGATATCAGAATCCATCAAATGTGCCACTGATGACGATTTTTATGGCATGACAATGAATGATAAACCATAGTAATATCGTTGTAGTAATACAGTTACTCAGAAAGTAGTGAATCATGATAATAACTGGTGAGTGTAAATGTGCCTGTAATGGGAGTGTATTCAGGCTTAGTGCCTAGAGCAGCATATCTGCAAATACGGCCCTGTGAGTACTTACAAATAACTTCTGTTCCTCTACCGGGGAGCTATATTTTTGATATGCAGATATAATATGATCAATCAGCTTGCAGTCTTCTGCTGTCAATTCCAGCCGTGTTATCACCTGCTGATGTCAAAAGAAATCACAAATTAACATCTGTGCATAATAACCAAAAACTAATAAAATCAGGTTGTAAAAGATTTATCTGGTTCAAAACTGAGTACTTATGTGACCTGCTTTAGGGCTCCTCCCTGCGATTGTCAATGGGACTTTCTAATGTTAAACAGACATCACACAAAAATTGCAAAGCACCAACTTACAATGTGTTTTTAATATTTGAAAACCCCATTGATATTTGTGTTAAAAAAAACGCAGCGTTAACACTAAGGCCGGCTTCACACGAGCGTGACGGGCTCCGCCGCGTAATATTCCGCAGTGAAGCCCGTCACGGCGCCCCCCAGAGACCCCATACTTACCAGCGGAAGATAGCGTGAAGACGCTTCCCCGCCCACCGCCGTTGCGTCATGTGACACGCCCCCACCGCGTCACATGACGCGGCCGGCCGTGTCACGTGACGCGCCGGCCGCGTCATATGACGCGCGGCGGTAGGCGGGGAAGCGTTTTTTCACGCTATCTTCCGCTGGTTGCAGCGGGAGATAGCGTGAACGGACGGCTTCCATTGACTGCAATGGAAGCCGTCAGCGCGTACACCCGCGACAAATAGCGCATGCTGCGGGTGAGGACGGGAGATTTCACGGTGCGAAATTCCGCGGTGGAATTCCGCACCGTGAGCATTGTGCTATTAGGTTCAATAGAACCTAATAGCAGGGGGCAACGCAGCGGATTTTTGTCGCGAATTTACGCGGCGTAAATCCGTTCGTGGGAAGGAGGCCTAAGTGGGTCGGAGTCCTCAGGCTGCTTTCACATCTGCAGTGTGGGTTCCATTTTCCTGCTCCGTTCAGGGAGCAGGAAAGTGGAAACCCCTGGCCGAATGGATCCGTCTTATGACGGACCCCATTGACTATAATGGAGTTTGTTCGGCTTGCGCTCGGCTGCCTGGCATTTTACCGGAAGAAAAGTCCCTGCATGCAGCGGTATTTCTTCCCGTATTTTGTGCCGGATCTGCGACTAAACCTCCAAACAGAGGGTTCAGTGCTGATATGAACCCAGATTTAGGGTGGCTTCACAAATACCGTAGCTGTTTGCTTGCTTTAACAATAGTTTTTCATGCAGTTTTTTTAGTCAAAGCCAGACGTGGATTCAAAAAGAATAGGAAATATAAAGGACACTGATACTTCTCCTTCCTGCTGGATCCTTTTCTGGCTTTCCTTCAAAAAAATGCATGAAAATTTATTTTTAAAAAAAGACAGTTTTTGTGACAAAGTTTGTGAGGGTTTCTTGCAATATTTTTCCATACCCCGTGGATGAGATTTGTTAAAATCTTATACAGTAAGTGCTGTGGACTTTCTATGTGAAACATTTGCAGCATTTATGCTGTTTATACATGAAGGAAGCTTAATATGTTCAGTCTTTTTACAGCATTATTAAGCTTGCAGAAAATTCAATTAGTTTCATATGTTTTTTCCTAGTGCTTTTAGGTGGCGTTCACACACACATACACACACACGTGTTTTTTTTTTCTAGTGTTTTTTTTCCTGTACAAAAGCGTATAGGAAAACACCAGAAAATATGTCTATCCTAGAGCATACTGTATTTTTAAAAAGGGATAGACCCAAAAGAATGTACTTAAGGTAAGAAAAATGCCACATAAAATTAAAAAAAACTGATTGTAGTGCAATTCATAATTTATTCTTGACCTACAGCTAACATCTGGACCAACAATTTTTGCCCCAAGAAAGCAAAAAAACACCAGTCATAACTGCAAAAAAGTGATGCTTTTGAAAAAAAACTGTGATACAAGCGTAAGCCAGCTTCACATGGGCATAATACAAGTGAACGAGTTTCCTGGCCCAACTGCAGGTCTACTGACCTGAAGTAAGGGCATCATAGACATCTACGATGCTCAGAGTTTGGATGAGTAAGCCAGCAGTAGTGCCGGGATACTGGTCCCTATGATGGGTGCATTAATGTGTCCGTAATACGCTCATGTGACTCTGGCCTTACAGCAGTTTACACAAGGTACATTCATGAACAATTTAGAGTATAGTGTGTCCCTCTTAACCATTTTGTCCACCTTGATCTGCAGAAAAAAAAACTTTTACTCACTTTCGTTGACTTTGTAGTTGATGAAACTTGCCTGCTGTCACTTCCATCATCTTCCACTTTGACATTACAAAAAATGGAGCTGTTTTGCTTACAGTTTTTCCTCAGCCTCTTTGACTTACATTGTACTTCCGTTAACAAACCTAGCACATAAAACAGCACGATCAGGGCAATATCACAATATCTGTTTATTATTTAGATCGTCAAAGAGAAATGGAAGATGTGTTTTAGGCTGCATTCCCACGAACGTATATCGGCTCGGTTTTCAAGCCAAGCCGATATACATCGTCCTCATCTGCAGGGGGGGAGGATGGAAGAGCCAGGAGCAGGAACTGAGCTCTCGCCCCCTCTCTGCCTCTCTGCTTCCTCTCCTCTCATGCGTTTTCATTCACTCTCGCATCTCAGAAAAGTCTATCAGGGGGGGAAGAGCCCTTGTGTGATGTATTGCGTTTTTTGTTAATACAGATAGGGTTTATTTTAGGGCTCAAACAGTAGGACTTCCTACTGTAAAGGTTGCATGGCACCACACGAAAATCGTGTTTTATTTTTAATGCAACACATAGGAAGGCTCCATAGGGAAACATGGGCTACGAAACATCGCAGATTGCGGTTGTACAGAGCATGCCACAATTTTGTATTCATGCAATGTAGCAGCCTACTAAACATCGCTAATGTGAAAGAACCCATTGGAAAGAATGGGCTTCACATACATGCGATTTGTAGCAGTGTTGCATCGTGGGAAAATCGCATGATTTTGTTGCCCGTGTGAAATCGGCCTTAAAATTGACCGAAATGAAACCTGGAGGAGTTGTCATGAGATTATAGTACATGTGCTGCATATGCTGTAACTTCCAGGACTAATTATCCAGCAAATAAGTAAATTTAAAAAAAACACGATGGGAAAATTTATATATATATTAACCCATTTTTCTGGTGTAGAAAAGTTGTAAATTTTGGCACATGCTATATTTTTCCTAAAATTTGTGACTCTTTGCTTCTTTTGCCACTTTTGAAAAGTGTCAAGAAAAGCAGTTGGCGTTAGGAGGGACAGAGCAGCTTCACTGTATTACAAGAGCTGTGAATTAAATAAATGGCCCAGCGCTGCCTGTGATTGGCTGAGCGCTGTGACTAATCACAGGCAGCGCTCAACTGTAATTCATTGAATGGCTAAGCGCTGCCTGTGACTGGCTGAGCGCTCAGACAGTCAGATACAGCCCTTTCAGCAGGCGGGGATTTTAAATCCCCACCTGCTGACAGAATTTCAGAGCAGTGCAGGGAGAACACGCGGCTGAGCCCCGGCAGTAGCGGACAGGTGAGTATATGTATTTTTTTATTTTTTGCTACAGCTAGGGATGATTTTCATGGAAGGGCATCTGAGCAAAACTTTGGGAGAGAGCCTGCTCGCAAGTCAAGAAGCTCGCAGGCTGAGGCACTTGCAAGCTAAGGTAAGACTGTATTTTTTTTTTTTTTTTTATTTGAGTGTTAGACTGCCTGTCCACAGGCGTAGCGTGGCCGGGATCAGGGGAGAGCTGACGGTTCTCCGCACTGAGCCTATCTGACAGATAGGCTCACCGTGGAGAATCGCGGCAAATCGCAGCATGCTATGATTCTCCGCTCGTGGACAGGGGGGCTACGTTTTCCATAGCAACGCTATGAAAAGGGTTCACTGCGTTCCCCGTAGCTAGATTATTGCCGCGGGGAACGCAATAAAAATTCGTGGACAGGCAGCCTTAAACATATGTAAATTGTGCTAAACTTACATTCTGCAAGCATGCCAACAGCCTTACACTTCTTCAACCGACACTCCTGACACTTCCTCCGCATGTACATGTCCATCTCACAGTGTCCACCACTCTTACACCTATACACAGCATTTTTGGTAATGCTACGACGAAAAAAACCTGGAAAATATGATATAGTACACTTTAATCATAATGCTATATATCGTGAATGATTATAAAAAAACTTAAAGGGGTTGTGACAATTTTTTTAAGTTACCCGCTACCCACAGGATATGGGGATAACCTTTTAGTATTGGTCAAGGTCCGATCACTGAGACCCCTAACCGGTATGAAAAAACTCATTCAAACCAGTTGTCTATGTAGCGCAAGATAGAACAGGTCCTCCCAAGTGAAAAAGATGGTCTTTTTAACAGTCGCTGCTATGTCCAAGAAAATGAAGATCATGAACAGAGGACCAAATCAGAATTCTCTGTTAGGGTATATGTAAATGGATTTTCTAAACTAGACAATCTCTTTAACCCCTTAATGACGCGGCCCCTTCTTTTTCCATTTTTGTTTTTTCCTCCCCTCTTTAAAAAAATTGTAACTCTTTTATTTATTATTAGACATGGCTGTGTGAGCGTTTCTTTTTTGTGGGCCAAGTTGTATTTTTCAATTGTGCTACTTAAAGGGGTTGTCTCACGAAAGCAAGTGGGGTTAAGTACTTCTGTATGGCCATATTAATACACTTTGTAATATACATCGTGCATTAATTATGAGCCATACAGAAGTTATTCACTTACCTGTTCCGTTGCTAGCGTCCCCGTCGCCATGGCTCTGTCTAATTTCGCTTTCTTCTGGCGTTTTTAGACGCGCTTGTGCTGTGCGGTCTTCTTCCTGGTGAATGGGGCCGCTCGTGCCGGAGAGCTGGTCATCGTAGCTCCGCCCCGTCACGGGTGCCGATTCCAGCCAATCAGGAGGCTGGAATCGGCAATGGACCGCACAGAGCCCACGGTGCACCATGGGAAAGGACCCGCAGTGCATTGTGGGTGAAGATCCCGGCGGCCATCTTGGTGAAGGAAGAAGTAGGAAGAAGGAAGACGTCGCAGAGCGGGGATTCGAGTAAGTAATATGTTTTGTTTTTTTTAAACACATCCATTGGGGTTTGTCCTGCGCCGAACGGGGGGCCTGTGGAAAAAAAAAAAACCCGTTTCGGCATGAGACAACCCCTTTAATGTACCATATAATGTACTGAAAAACTCTCTCTCTTCTCCCCACTCACCCCCGAATCTGCTCTTACCAGTATGTAGTTACTCGAGAAGAGCGATGCTTGGTCGAGTAACTGCCTTAACCGAGCGTGCTCGCTCATCTCTAATTGGCATTATATAACATTGTTACATTTTTTAGGTATTGATATATATGTGACAATTTTTACAAAAACTTACACAAGATGGACATTTACTTACCTTTACACCCTTCACAAGTAAGTGCATTGTAGTGATACCCAGAAGCCTTATCTCCACATACGACACAAAGTTCTTCATGACCTTTCATCCGGATGCTAGAATGACTAATCCTTGTTCTCTTGACAGTAGGGTACATCTCTTCCACACTATGAGCCATGTTCGAGGGTGGTTTACTCATGTCACATGTACTAAGAACATATTGTCCATCAACATATGAATTCTCCAAACTGTAAGCACTGTAGTGGCATTGTGATGCTGGGGATTGCAACACAGGGGAATAAGGCACATTTGTATACTGACAATATGGAGTCGCCTGGAAGTCTGAATCTTGAAGTTGATAATTAATGTGATCTGGCAGGACGTCTGTGAAAGCAAACAAAGAAATATTTAGTAATGTAATGCTTTTTCTGCTGAACAGGGAGGGAATGCTCAAACCTAAATTCCTACTCACAACTTTCTATCAACCATTGAAGCTATGTTATTGGTATTCATGTATTGAATCTATCACTGGCATTATTAGAGACATGGGCAAAAGAAATAAAAACATATAAAATATAGTTCATGCTATATCATACAAAAAGTCTTTACAAATTGCACTTTTATGGCAAATGAAGGTCGCTTTGCATGTGTAACTGACATAGATATGCTGTAAATGCATTTATAAACTGATATATTTAGAAGCTCTCCAAAGTAGAGAAATAATATACCAAAATAAGGGCTAAAACACGGAAACTGTATTTTTTACCCATTCAAAAATGAAAAAAATATCTCACAAAATAAAAATGTGGAAAAAATAAACCTATGTAAGTAGCATAAAAGAATTAAATGTCGTTGGTCTAAAAGGATTAAAATATAACTAAATCTCCCTCTGTTTATTGCATACAATATGCCGCAATAGTAACAGGCTACAAACAGACCGTATAGTCTGATCCTGCAGTTGTACTCCCTTCCATCTGTCTGTTACTTCTTGCTAGCCTGCTGAATATACGTCAGCAAGAAGTAGGAGATAGGTGGCAGGGATATACAGGTATGTGTAGCAGCTGCAGAGATTAAATGGTTGGAGATTTGATGAAGTTTATTTGTAGAATGCTTCATATTTGATTTTAGATGCATTGGAGAAACAAAAAAAAAAATGTTGCAAAGGTGGACATAACCTTTAACCTCTTAAAGCAATACGATGTACTTGAATGTTGAATGTACACTGGGTTTGTATGGAACAGACACAAGAGCCGTGCCTGCTCCACAAGTTATAGGTGTCTACTATGCTTGACAACTGACACTCGACTGCAACGGTTTGGATTGGAGATAATGCTGAAATGATAAAAAAAGTTATGAATCTTTGAAAGTGCGGATGAAAAAAAAGGAAAGTATCTACTCCTTAAAGGGGTTGTCCAACATACATTTTTATTTTAACAGGTTTCCCGTGGCAGAAAATAACAGCTGACATCTGGCACAAACCATTGAGATGCTGCTGTCAGTGGTAGTGTTGTTTACCAGAGTTGAACACTACATAAGTAATGTGGTCACTTTCTAAATATGTATATATGACTTTAAGATGTTCATATTTTGTATTCTGTCTTTAATATCGAATCCGCACCTTACTGGTTAGCCAGTTAGTGGAAAGATTGCTGGTCTAGGATTGGTAGATAAGCCCTCCGCAACAGTTAGTTTAGAGCAGTGTTTCTCAACTCCAGTCCTTAGGGACCCCCAACAGGTCATGTTTTCAGGATTTCCTCAGTATTGCACAGGTGATATAATTATTGTCGGTGCCTCAGACATTGCCACAGGTGTTAGTACTATAGGATATCCTGAAAACATGATCTATTGGGGGTCCTGAGGACTGGAGTTGAGAAACACTGGTTTAGATAAATCAGTTAAAAGAGAGAAAGGAGTAGCAGTATTCAGTTTAAGCTGGCGTGAGCAGCTGAAGAGAAAGGAGTCAGTGCGGTGGGAAGGAAGAGGTGTGAGTATTAAAATCAAGGTTTTATTGAGAAGACAGAAAGAAGTCATAAGAGATATTTTATGTGGACAGAAAGATAGAGAAAGAGAAGATGAATCAATTTAAGTCACAAAGGTAAAGTAAGAAGAAAGGATACTTGTATTTAAAATAACAGAGGAAGAGATAAGCAGAAGGGCAAAGCATAGGGTACAGATGAGTTTTCCTGCACTGTCCAATGTTATTGAGCCCTAATCTACAGATAAGGTTTCTGTACTTATTGCCTGCACTTGTACAGATGTTTGTCCCTGTACTGATTTGTATAGTCTACCTCAACCTCAAAATTAACGTCCATTTTGTAACTGTTTTCAAGTTGATCCTGACTCATGGAGTTCCTTTCCCACCAATTCACAATCTGCACTGAGATGTACCACACCACACTTCAGGGAAAAGGACCACAACCCTCCTTTTATTTTATTTATTTTCCCATTTTTACTCATTTTGTCCGGCACGGGTTTCGGTCTGTATACTGACTGGTGTCACAAACTTGACAAAACCTTAATACCACTAAACTCTGCCCAACTACCAGGTGGTCCAAAGCGCCACACAGAGACTTTATTTTATTTTTTACACTGCTAGTAGCTGCCATCCATGAGGAGAACAGTGGAGCCACCACCACTGTTCAGACTATCAACGATTTCCCTGTGGTCGTGTCTAATACAGTAGCAATGCCATTTCAATGATCTGACAGAAGGAGGAGATTCCCTGTGTCCCAAATGCCCTCCACCCCACACAATAAGATCGTGAGGGGCTATTTGTTTGCCATTATGAAGGCCCCCAGGGTTGCCATGGATTTGTGCTTATTAAGGGCTCAGTCAGATGGGTGTTTTTGCTGTGCATGTTTTTTGTATTTACAATTCGCATCTATATAGAACCAATGCTTTTCAATGGTAGCGGTCACATGTCCGATTTTTACATGCGCATAAAATTTGCACCTACAAAAGATAGAACATACGGGTGTCAATGGACATGGTCACGCAATTCTTTTTTTCACGTGCGAATAAACGCATGTAAAAAACGCCCATCTGACTGAGCCCTAAAGGAAACCTGTCATCAACTATAAGCACCATAAACTAAGTTACAGTTCTTATACTTTAGATGAGTCTGGGTTACTGTGCCTCATACTCACCAGTTCCTATGATGTCACTCAGTGAAGTCAGCGCACACACAACAGCTTAACTCTTGTTGAAGGCTGCACGCACACATCTCCAATTCATCTCTATGGGAGGTGCACATGCACACCCTTCTGAAAAAAGTCACACTGCTGTGCGCATGCTGATTTTCCTAGTAGAAACTGCAGGAATGGGGAATCAGGTGAGTATGAGACCCAGCTCCCCGGATTCCCCATCATCTAAACTATATGCACCATAACTTACTTTATGATGTTTATAGTTTATGACAGGTTCCCTTTAAGCCCTGAATGTGGCAAGGCTTAATAGGATGTTTGCAAAAATACAATATACTGAAGTACTGCAGTGTATTATACAAGTGATCCAATCACCACATATTAAAGTTTCCTATGGGAACTAAAATAAAATGTAAAAATTATTAAAATAGCTCTCATATAGCCCCATTGACAGGAAAATTAAAAAAAAAACTTATGGGTGTCAGTAGATGAGGACAAAAAGTATTTTTTAAAATAAAAATATATTTTTTTTATTTGACTGCAATTTGCTTGTCTGTGCACCACTTGTTCGTCAGACTAATTCTTGACATCCTCCTTTCAGTCCTTTTGTTAATTACGAGTTATTTACGTCCACAGGGCCTCCTTTCGCTGGATGTTCCTCAGCCAAATTTCTATACAGGGAAGCTCCAATCATGAAAGGTCAGCTCTCTCTAATAAAGTGACTATTTAAGTGACTATGGAAATTCTGCTGATTTTCCGCTGCAAAATTAGCTTCAGAAAATCGGCAGCATTTTACAATAGCAGCAATGTGAAAGATTTCAAGAAATCTCATCTACACTCTGCAGAAAAAAATCTGTAGCATAAAATCTGCAGTGTGGATTTTAAATTCATAGCATGTCAATTTATGCCATGGATATTCAGCAAAGATTTCACACTTCATGGGTGTGATTTAGTCCTGTTATGCGGCTGTGATAACGTAACAAAACACAACCATTGATTTCAATTATTTCGTTTTCACTAGCGGTATTTTTGCCCGCTAATAGTACGGGCGAAAAAAGATAGGACTTGCCCTAACTTTCTCACACGTAGTTAATACTACAAACAGGAAAGATAAAGCAGGACTAGAGATGAGCGAACATACTCGGTAAGGGCGATTTCGCAATCGAGCACCGCGATTTTCGAGTACTTCACTACTCGGGTGAAAAGTACTCGGGTGCGCTGTGGGTGAGCGGGGGGTTGCAGAGGGGAGTGGGGGGTAGCAGCGCGGAACAGGGGGGAGCCCTCTCTCTCTCTCCCTCTCCCCCCCCCCCCCCACTCCCCGCTGCAACCCCCCGCTCACCCACAGCGCACCCGAGTACTTTTCACCCGAGTAGTGAAGTACTCGAAAATTGTGGTGCTCGATTGCGAAATCGCCCTTACCGAGTACGTTCGCTCATCTCTAGAGCAGGACGTATCTTCCCGCTGTTTTATTCAAACTCTCAAGCTATAGCGCGGAGTTTGAATACTCCGAGGGGAAAAAAATCCTGTTCATGCGCAACTACGCTCCATAGCAGCGAGTGTAGTTGCACAGACAACCATGTGTTTTTGCCTTGAAATGGTGTAAAATCCATACCAAAATCTGTGCAGATTTTGACACAGATCTGGACCGAAATCCACTGTGGATTTTTTGCTGTTGATGTAGCCCCTCACTCCACAATAGGAATTACCTTTACAACTTATTGAAGTACATTTAAAGTTTGTGCAATATTTTTTAGTTCCATTTACAAGTTGATATCTTGTCACATTTTGTGAAAAAAATCTAAGCAAAAGTTTAATAAAATGTAAGAAAAACCATTTCTCATGAAGCTGCAACAATTTTTACTCCATCTTGAACTTTATACATGGAACATGATTTTCTCCAGACCACAAAAGCCTGTTTAACTTTTTATCTGTCCTAAAACTAAGCATTTTTGGTTTCAAAGGGATAATTCCAATATACTATGCACATTCCAAAGCAAGCAGCAATTAATGGAATACAGAGTATATTTTCACTTAAAGGTCATGCTACACATATTTAAAGGGTTATCTTGTAAAAAATATTATGTATAGTTAAATGCAGCCTGTGATGATAAACATTTTTGCATTTACATTTACAATGTATATATTCTCAGATATTCCAGGACTAATGTTAGAATAGCTCCACCTGCTGTTTCTATTCTGTGTCCACCTCAGTAAATGCTCCAATGTGGTCACACATGCTCAGTCTTAGTTCTTCTCTTTCTGCTCCACTGGGTATGTGGAGGGATCCCTGGTGTGGTAAGTGGCTGCTTCTGAAGCTCTGGCATATTTTCTGCTTGTCAGAGATGCTAAGCAAGTGTCACTGCAGTAACACTTTCTCTTGCTCAGCATCTCTTCTGACTTCAGAGAAGATGCAGCAACTTCAGGAGTTGCTGCTCACCAAAGCAGGGATCCCTTTGCATACTCAGTGGAGTAGGGATTGACTGCCATGGTCACATATTGTCACCGCAGAAAAGTATAGACAAGCGAGTGATGAAGGAGCCATCAGAGCCATTGGGTTTGAAAGAACAAGCACAACGTTTTTGTTATTTTAAGTCTTATTAGCAAAAAAAATGTGAGTCTACAAAACTACTTTTATGACCAATAATATATTAAACTTTTACGATATGGGGATATCTTTTTTTTTTTAATCTTACCATAATAAGGTAACGTTTCAGCAAGACAGTATGCATCAGGGGCTGTTACATAGCTGCTTGCCATGGTCTGCTTCAGTCCCTCCCACTGTCTCATTAACACGTCTCACTTCTACTTTTTTGTAGAGAAATCCTGAAAAGAAAACAGATTGATCAAATTATTTTATTATTCACGGAAGTTGTTTTATCTCATCTTAATCACTCCTCTTAAAAATAACCCATTGGCAATAAAGATTGCCATGCCTCATTCAAATATGTCACATGGATATATTTGCATATTCAACCCTGCGGTGGTTGCCTGCAACCCATTGCTAGGAATGGTGTGGTGGCAGCAATGGGTTGCAGGCAACCACCGCAGGGTTGAATATGCAAATATATCCATGTGACATATTTGCAAAGCAATGGGATAGCACCGTGGACCTCTGCCACAGCTGTGGCAGGGGATTCCTTCATCCCCGCGCTCCCCATGGGGATGAAGTAATTCCCTGCCATGGCTGTCACAGTTGCATCCGGAGAGCGCAGTCTACTCCCTATGTTTTCAATGGGGCTGGCGCTGCTTTCGCAGGCCCCATTGAAAACAATGGGTGATAGCACAGATTTTTCTTAGCACTGTGAGGCTTCAGTGAAAACATCGCAAATGAGTATGAAACCATTGAAAATCATTGGTTTTATAATCATACATTTCACTCGCTCTCGCATTGCAAGAAAACATATCGCTAGTGGGTAGGAGCCCTTAGGCCTATGTTTTCATGCATATATCTTCATCACTATTACTGTCCAAAAACATGTTTTTAAGCTGGACACTTAAAAAAGTAACAACCTATAAAACACAGGATTTACACAGCTGGAAAAGGAAAAAAAGAGACAACCTGCTGATTGCAATTATCTTGATGGGCTAGTGACAGCTACATTCACCTTCATGTAACTTCGTGACAAGGGTCGATCTTAGGTGAGCCTGATCTCAAGCTGCAAATCTCAGCCCGATATTGCACTCCCAGCATGTTTTCATGTCGATGCATGGCGTTTTTCTGTCACTTCTAAAAAGTAGCGATCCTCCGGAACGGCCTTCAGCCGTGTTGGAGGATTGGCAAGTGTTTCCCATTGTTTTTAATGGGAAATCTCGCACCGCACTCACGTGCACATTGAAAACTGTGCGGTGTGTTTTACTGTCCCAATGAAAACAATGGGCAATGCGGTCCAAGGAATGGGAAAAGATAGGACATGCCGCGACATGCATGAGAAAAGAATGGTGTTCATATCTGCGTAAAAACAATACAAGATCAAGGCTCTATCTGCAATACAGCCTGAAACATAGCTGAAAAAGGACATATCTTAGAGGTGCTTGACTACTAGAGGGTCGTTTTGTAAGGATGTAAGAGATATGTCATGGGCAGGAAAAAGGGTTAAATAAATATCTACATAATTTTTTTTAAGGTTTTTAGCTAACTAGATATTACTGGACTATTATAAACAAAATTGTATATTTTTAATTATATAATGGACTATAAACCTCCGGCCCCCTAACAACATTGCAGCAGAGGAAAATGATACATGAAGAGCAATCTAGTAGTTAACTTATTAATATTGCATGTTAGCTATATCAATTTCAGGTCTGTTTCATTGTACTATATCTGTAATTATACAAGTTGTATACTCAAGAAAGATGTTACTGCTTTTCAGCCATTAATGTAAATAAAACCTGGCTGGGAATCCTCAGAAGTTAATTACTGGCTTTTGTTGCCATTTCCTTGGTGTGGGGGTTGCAGATGCTCATTAAAAATACAGTTTTGCAATTATATTAAAAGTCAGTAAATATCTTCCAGATCATGAGTCAAAGACACATTTTTGTGTGTGCGCCAAGGAGATTTGGAATTCTCGCTTGAGAAACGAGAGAATGGAGGAAGTGGTAGTGTGTTCTAAAAACAACACACATTATCATGTTTTACATATTTTGTAAAAGCCCTTTTCTCCCCTTCTTAACCTTTTTAGAGAGGCCCAATGATAATTTATTAGCAAACGTGCATTTTTTACAGATGCCAGATGATGATACTGTTTGTAAGGTAGCAGAAGGCTATATGCAGTAGAAGGCACAGAGCTTTAATCTTTTCTTAAGAGACTTGTAAGGGGAAAAGTAGTTCAAAGTTTATTATGTCATGTATATGTACACTGTTGTTTTAAACTGTTAACAATGTTATTGTAAGGTTGGCGGTCCAAGACACTTAGCAACATGGCAGCGAGAAATCTTATTGCCATTTTGTCAGGTTGGGGGTAGGGGCAGTGTGGTAAACCCAATGAGTAAGAGGGAGCCCTGAGTTGAGTGCCAAATTTTAATGCCGGTCCAGGACTGGTTCAGAATCTGTTAGCTGAAATAATGCTTGGTGGGCCGCAATGGCAATCAGTGCCGTAACTTTCTTACACAAGACAACTTCACCAGATAGGTCTGAAACTGCGTGAGGAACAGGCTCATTGAGCGCTAGAGAGAGCAGTGACTGATGGACAGCATGCAAGTGCCCAGTCACAGTAAGCTCCAAGGCTGCCCACCTATTCTATAGTAATCACTGTTTGAACCAGTGTGGAGACCTGCCAAGCATTGTGCCTATCTATATACACTATAACTATTAAGTTTGAATGCCCACCAGAATAAAGTTCTTTTTCAAGCAAGTGACTCATATTTTTCCTCTATTATCGTGTGGCGCTGGGCACCCACCTTACAGACCAATGCATACTGGATAGTCCAACATGGCAAATGACTGCATGTATATATTGTGGAGAAACAGCCAGTTCATGCACAGGCAGGTACCATTAACTCCATGTATATTCAAAACTAAACATGATGCAAACCACCAAGAAGATGCAAATGCTTCACATCTTGGAAATAAAGTCTTTATTTGTGGTATATGCTAGAGTAAAATGGAATCCATTAAAGTGGTGTTTTCATTTTGGCCTTTCATAGCTGAGATGGGATTACCAGCTTCAGTGATCCAACAACCCCAACGATCATGGAAACAGCTGAGGCAGCGGTCTTATGCTGTTTCCGTAACTTCCATGGATGTAAATGGGAGTTATAGAAGCAGCATAGCACAGTGAGCTATGCTGTTGCCATAACACAGGAGTTACAGAAACAGAGTAGGTCACTGTGATACACTGCTTCCACAACACCAATTCATGTTAATAGGGGTTACACAAACAGCATAAGACCACTGCCTCGGCTGTTTCCGTAAACCCTAGTAGGCTGGTTGGATCACAGATGTGTGTATTCCCATCTCAGCCATGAAAGGTCGCGATGGGAATACCCCTTTAAATACAGTCATAGAAAGTCATATGTTAAAAATAGACGAATCACATATCACTTAGTCTCAATTAGATCCTGAACTTATTTACAAGTTAGTACAGATAGTCCCCTACTTGCGAACATTCGATTTACGAATTTCGCAAGATGCGAACAATCTGTTCTGCACAGTATGACGTAATGCTATGGCATTATATCATACTGTGCAGGGACTGGGCAGGCTTCTATCGAGCCTGATAGAAGCCTGTCCGGTCAGATCGCGGGACACTGTGCGGTTGCTAGGCAGCCAGGGGCCTTCTGAAAGGCCCTAGGGCTGTCTATGCAGAGCGCCTAACAAGCCGTGCGCTTGATGGGCACTCTGCATAGGCAGCCCTGGGGCCTTTCAGGATGCTGTACGGGCCCCCTGAACGTCAGGTGCAGGCTGTTTCTTACAGCGGGCACCCGGCGGCAGCAGTTCCGACGAGCCGTGCGGCTCGTCAGAACTGTTAACACTTTAAATACTGCTGTCAGAGTGGTCTTTAAAGTGTTAACAGTTCCGACAAGCGGCGCGGCTCGCCGGAACTGCCGCCGCCGGGTGCCCGCTATAAGAACAGCTGGCACCCGATGTTGTATGGAGCGGGATCCACCTGCGATCCTGCTCCATACAACCATTTGTTCGGACTGGCGAACAAATCGACTTGCGAACAGATTCCTGGAACGAAACCTGTTCGCAAGTAGGGGACTATCTGTATGGGAATAACACTTATTTATAATATAAGGTAAAGTCTTGTATAATATCTAGCCCTTTAGGAACCTGAATTTGTAGAAGTATCCATCTAGCCTCAAGGCTTAACAACTTGCACCAGTGACCTCTACCATAGTTCGGTTTTGTACACTTTCAATCCCTTGAAAGGGTAAAGCTGCAATGCTGCTGTTTTACAAATGTCTAAATAAACAGAGTTTTAATTGGACCTGGAAGTACTGTTTCTCCGGATTCCTACATTCTGAATCTCAAATAGCTCGCATCCTGATCTTGGGCTCTGTGGTTAAGGACAGGTGAGCGGATTTACTTTGCATTGAGCATATGTATATATTATATACCGATTATTCAGGACATCCAAGAGATATCTGGCATCTATTGTTTGGTCAATCGTCCAATCATTTGCTAATTTGTACATGATTTTTAATTTATTTACTTTAAAAAAGGAAAGGTCCATTTACATGGGACTCGTCCCTGTGTTTCCTCGCTCCCGTGCTCCTGCAAGGGAGCTAGCAGAGCTGTCTCGCTCACGGAGTGGCCAGCAGGGGGGCGGGGCAGGAGATTTCTCTCCTCTCGCTCCCCCCTCCATTGACATAGCACAGCGACTGTTCACTACTGAACGGCCGCTGTTTAAAAAGAACGAGGAGTGATGAGATCATTGCTGATCTCTTATGCTGCATAAACAATGAGCAATGAGCTCATCATTCAGTATAAACAGCTGCTGTTCAGTAGTGAACAGCCGCTGTATTGTCTCAATGGAGGTGTGCGGGGGAGCAAGAGGAGAGAATTCTCCTGCACTGCCTTGCCCCCCTGCTGGCTGCTTTGTGAGCAAGACAGCTCTGCTAGCTCCCGTGTAGGAGCACGGGAGCGAGGAAACACAGGGACGGGTGTCGGACATCGTTTGCCAGACATTCGTCCCATGTAAAAGGACCTTTAGTGCATATATGACACCTTAAAAAAAGGTGTAAGTGATAATGTTAGTTACCATGTTTTTGGGGGGAATTTTTCACATGAACAATCCAAAATATGGTTGTTATGTTCATGCAAAGTGCAAGTACGACACCATTCACGGATGTCACCGACACGTCAGACCAAGACAAGCAATGTCCACAGTGGACCAATAGGGCGCCGCCGGCAACAGTCAGAGCTGCAGTGCAGATGGCATCTGGAAGATCACAACAGTACACCACAGTAGTGAGTGCCAGGACCTGTGAGGCTAAGGAATGGGGAAGCCAATCATGAACAGGGGCTGTCACTGGTGTGTCAAGCCTCCACAATCTTGTCTCCACCACCACTTCCTGGTGGTGACCAGATACAATAATACCCAAAACAGCATGGTCCTTAAGGGGTTAATGCAGATATAAATACGCAGAGGTATGTAGCTGTCAGCAGTCTGCCTCACCAAACACCTCACAACACAGGCAATATAATAACTAGTGCTCACATACGCTTCAATCATGGCTGATTGGTCCGCTAGGGAAAACACATCCCTGTCGGCCAATCATTACACACATCACAGGAGATGTTGTAGCAGGATTGTTGTAGAGGGATTTCTGGTAGATGACAACGCAGGCGAAAGGCGGCACTCATGGGCAACTTTGTGCCGAACAACAGGGTGCATGTGCCAATGGCATGGGTACATGGGCTGAGGCTGACATTGTGATGTCGCCCATTTCCTGATTGCAGCTTTTGTGCTGCAACAATGCTTGATCAGCCAAATGCAGTCCAGCTTTTGTGCAATGAGTTGGCCAACTCTAGGCAGAAAAGTAATTTACTACAAGGAAAACTAAAGTAGCATTCCTCTATTGTGAAATTAATAGGACCTCACAAGTGCTTATCAGATCTTCCAGACAATCAGTCATAGAAAAGTATAAAACATGTTGAAAATCTTCCAGATGACATCCAAAAATATACTGATTTAGAATATTGCTGTAACTGAAAATACATAAAGTACAATGCAAGCAAAATTAATTTTACAAAACGCCATTCACACGTGGCTGGAAAAATCTACACAGATTTTAGGAAACAGTCCAAATTATTAAACCTGTGCAGAAACAGGTAGAAAGCAACTCCTAAACATTAAAACTATTCATAGTATGCATGGTTTTACGTTTATGGGTTGCATTCTATCTGTTTGCACAGAAATTTATTGATCTGTAGTATTTGCTCATTTGTGAACATTTGCCCACATGGAATAGCTGGGGAGATGCCATTAACCCAATAGCTGCAACAGGTCTATATATACACCCATTGTCAAACGTACATGATTACAATATCAGAGCGAAAGGAGAATTTATTGTGGAAAATTGACCTCTTAAGGGGAGGCTCTAGTACCCTGTTGTACCACCTCTAGCTTGGATACAAGATGTGATACAGGCGGGCATGGAGGCTCTAGTACCCTTTTCTACCACCTCTAGCTTGGATACAAAAAGTTACACGGGCGGGCATGGAGGCTCTAGTACTCTGTTGTACCGCCTCTAGCTTGGTTATAAGATGTGATACAGGTGGGCATGGAGGCTCTAGTACCCTTTTGGGCCACCTCTAGCTTGGATAGAAGATGTGATATGGGCAGAAATGGAGGCCCTAGTACCCTGTCGGGCCGCCTCTAGTTTGGATACAAGATATGATACAGGCGAGCATGGAGGCTCTAGTACCCTGTAGAACCACTTCTAGCTTGTATACAAGATGTGATATGGGTGGGCATGGCGGCTCTAGTGCCCTGTTGTACCACCTCTAGCTTGGATATAAGATGTAATACTGGAAGGCATGGAGGCTCTAGTACCCTGTAGTACCACTTCTAGCTTGTATACAAGATGTGATATGGGTGGGCATGACGGCTCTAGTACCCTGTTGTACCACCTCTAGCTTGGATATAAGATGTAATACCGGAAGGCATGGAGGCTCTAGTACCCTTTTGAGACATCTCTAGCTTGGATACAAGTTGTAGATATGCTGTAGCAGCAATAATGATGCAGGAGTTATGCCAAAATAGTCTTTATTCCTCTGTGCAACGTTTCGATCATTCAGTGATGTTTGTCAAGCTTGACAAAGATCACTGAATGATCGAAACGTTGCACAGAGGAATAAAGACTATTTTGGCATAACTCCTGCATCATTATTGCTGCTACAGCATATCTACAACTTGGATGACACTTTTGTGGAGTCTATTGATCCAGACTCCTGCTGTAGCTGGCAGCTCTGTATCTGTGGGTCCTACCTTATTGGTTCTGTGGAGGAGTGCTGTTCCCGTATTACTTGTATCTAGCTTGGATACAAGATGCATCTCACAACCAGCAGCACACGCTCTGCTGCACAATCAATCCAAAAATAATAGGTCATCACACACAGCTTCCATAAAAAACGTTTCTATATTTTATTCATTACAATTAAAAAGATATTAAAATACAACAGAGAGGAGTCTCTAATGAGCAGCAGACAGATGGAAGGAGGGCATACCACATATTAAGTTCATAGAATTAAATATATGCTCAAAAAATGCATGTATGCAAAATTATATTTCAACAAACATTTAATCGTATAAAAATACATCATTTTATATGATTAAATGTTTGCTGATATATAATTTTTCATACATGCATTTTTTGAGCATATATTTAATTCTATGAACTTGATATGTTGTATGCCCTCCTACTGCCTGTCTGATGCACATTGGAGACTCATCTCTGTTGTACTGTAACATCTTTTTAATTGTAATGAATAAAATATATAAAAGCTTTATTTATGGAAGCCTTGCATGCTGACCTATTATTTTTGGATTAAGATGTGATATGGGCGGGCATGGAGGCATGCAGGTTCCATATGGTATCCTGGGGCATAACGCTCCGGATTTGCTCTGAGTCTCTAGATTATGCAAATTTGTGTCAAAGTTGGCATCCCAAATAGTTCCACATATGTTCTATTGGTGATAAATCTGGTGACCAGGTAGGCAACAGAAGTATGACAATGTTGTGGAAGCATTGCTGTGATACCATGGCTGTGTGCGGCCGAGAGACAACACATGTGGCAACAGGGTGTCCTGAACATATCGCTGAGCTGTCATTGTCTATCACATCTCTAGTAGGGGTACCTGACTGTCTAATGTGATGGCACCCCAGAACCTTACACCAGCAGTGGGGGCAGTGTGCTGCTTCACAGCAAAGGCAGGATTGAAGCAGTGACCCCTAGGTCTCCAGACACAAACATAGCTGTCATCAGAGCCCAAACTAAACCTGGATTCATTGCTGAAGACAACCCGGTTCCGCTTTGTAGTAGTGCAGTTTCATTGCTCACAACACCACTGCAAATGGAGGCAACGGTGAGTGGGTGTAAAAGGCTGTACATATAATAGGCACCATTAGACCAAATGTTCTTAAGCCAAGTGCCTGGAAATGGTTCCATCAGGCCTGTAAAGATGGTGCCGCCAGTCTCAGGATGGCGAATAATGAATCAGTTCGGGATGCTTGGATGAAATGATCCTCTCCACTGGTGGTCTGTCGAGAACATCCTGAGCTTGGTTACCTTGTGTGCGTGTGCCCTCATGAATCCACTGGTCCCAACAACCCCTAATAGTCTGGTCAGAACCACCCAGATGGCGGGCAATTCGTTGGTACGACCATCCAGTTGCTAACATGTCAATAATTCGTTCCTTCTCAACCTCTGATAACTGGGCAAAATCTCTCGGATAGCATCATAGAGACGTCTAGTGGTCAACAAGCTCTGCACAAGCGGAAAAAGAGGTCACTACACACAAGGAGCCTCTGAGAGCCTTTTATAGGCCAAGGGGGGGAACCACTTTTAGGGCCTCAGGTGACAAGACCTTTCATGTAATCACAGCACAACTCTCAGCATTTGTGTATCTGCCTGAGATGAAACTGCATGTTGAGTTTTACAGCAAAACAAAATTTCTTCCAGGGTATGGATCTTTTTTTTTTACAAATAGTGTATGTATATATACATATATTCTTTTTTGTCTTGGCGCAGACATCTTTGTTTATTCCATCGGTGTAGATTGTAGAACATACTGCAGATGTTCTGATCCTCAGCATGCCCTACTGTATATGATGTGAATTTTTTCCAAAAGCTGTGAACACACCCTACTCTTGTCGAATGTTCTCCTAGACCTAGACCATTGTCAACTGTTTCTTATTGCCTTGAGAAGGCAACAATACTTATCTATTTCCTTTCAGATCTCCTTAGACTGCAAACCATTTGACCAGGATTCTCTTCTGTTGCATCTAGTTTATACGAGTTATAGGATCTGGATTTGCTCTTCTGAATTATGAATTATATGCTCCTTTAAGTACGGTATATGTGTATATTTTATTACAGCATTTATATCCCATTCCTTAGAGCGGCTTCACATGAGTGTATGCATAAATACATTTGCCTCAGCGCATTGTATTTGTGCTATGATCGAGGTGGAGTTGAGCGTGTGTTTGCACATAGTACTGTATTTTTTGCGCACGCACGCAGGGCCAGTTCACACACGCTTGCAACACACTCCCCTTCCGTGGATTGAAAAAAAGGTATATAGTCTAATGAAGCCCAGATGTCTTCTTTTTTTTCACAGAATTGTGCAGCGTATTGCACATTTGTGCACTTCTCATAGACGTCTATGGGGGCTTTTGCTGTGCAATACACAAAAAGATAGAGCAGATCCTATTTTAAAGACGAACGTATTTACATCAATGGGTTCAATTGTCTGTGCATTGTGCGCATATATTTTATACGCGCAAAAACTTGCAAATGTGGTTGTGTGAAGAAGCCCTTAGATAGCAATAACATATTGTAGCGCATACAATATTTCATACACACATGCATACTAAACAGATCATACAGTATGTGGATAATCACAGAGAGGACAGAAGTGCAAAGTATAACCTTGAGTATTTTTAATAATACCAAAAGTCTTATAACTTGTTTGAAGAATATGTCAAGTCCGTGCTAACACAATATAAAGTGCTCTGGAGCTTCCTGAGTCTAGCCTGAATGAGCATTAAAATTGGATATTTCCTGGTTTTCATCAAATACCAGATTTACTTGAAGTCCAAATATATAGTCCTCAGATTACTAAAATATTATTCACAAGAGTGAGTAGGAGCAAAAGTGAGACAAATAAAGGGCCACTGCAGCGAAAACCCATTTTTCCATCTTGATCTTGATCCTGAGATTTCTCCCTGCTCACTCTCTGTGCTCTGTTAACACTCCCTTAATGCATCAGCA
The DNA here is from genome assembly GCF_035609145.1 of Eleutherodactylus coqui. Classification (NCBI taxonomy): domain Eukaryota; kingdom Metazoa; phylum Chordata; class Amphibia; order Anura; family Eleutherodactylidae; genus Eleutherodactylus; species Eleutherodactylus coqui. The sequence goes on along the minus strand of NC_089840.1, from coordinate 129,314,256 downwards.
CAGCATCACATGATCAGTTAGAGCAAGTACCATCTCTGCCTGCTCAGAGGACCCTGCTATTACCTTCTATATTCACCTAAATACAATACTAATTTCACTACAAACCATAATTTTAGAGTCAGGAGGATGAGCTGTGACCTCCCCTATTAAAAACTGTGTAACAGGAGCCTCCAATCATCAACAGTAACTGTGATAGGAGTTTAGATCATCACACAAGAATTATGCAAACTAAAAAACTGAGAATATAAAACCAAGTATGTATCAGGTGGTCAGAATGAGATCGCACAATCCACCTAAAGAGAAAGACTTCAGGAAGGAATAACTAACCAGTGTAACACTAGCTGACCTATATATGCTGGGGGGAAGGGCTACTTTCACAATGAATGAAAAAGATATTTCACTGGAATGGCCCTTTGAATGCAGTTTGTCCTTACCTTTATCCTGCGTTCTCTGAGCACAGCATAAGGTAGTGAAAGGCATGCTGACTACAGTGCTATGTCTATTTTATGTATCTGTGGTTTGCCAGAAGCTTACATTTTATTGGTAGCAGCCCATACATACATATACAGAAAGTAGTCCTCGATGTTCATGTAATGCAGGCTACCCATGCCCAGTGTGCCCTCCAGCTAACAGTTCCCTCTCTGTTTACTGACAGCTGGCAGTCAGAGTCAGGAGAGTGGAGTGGGTGGGGCTAGCGCCACTGCTAATGAATATTGAAGACTACTTCTTGTAGTCCTCTCTGTATTATTGACATAGAGGGCTACACAATTATGCATTAGTGCTACTGATAAAATGTAAACTCTGACAAACTACTTCACGAATACAAAAACCACACATACTTTATGCTGCTCTCAGACAGCGTAAAGGTGGGATGGATTCCCTTTAAGAAGTACATCACTGTTGAAAGAAAACAAGGCAACAAATGTAGGGTGTAGAAATGTTTCTGTAGCAATTCACATGTGTGATACAATATTTTTTAAAATTCATATTGCATATAAGGAAAAATACAACAAATATTATGCCTCTTATTATACCTTAAAGGGGTTGTCCCGCGCCGAAACGTTTTTTGTTTTTTTTTCAATAGCCCCCCCATTCGGCGCGAGACAAACCCGATGCAGGGGTTTAAAAAAAAAACGGATAGTACTTACCCGAATCCCCGCGCTTCGGTGACTTCTTACTTACCTTGCGAAGATGGCCGCCGGGATCTTCACCCTCGGTGGACCGCAGGTCTTCTGTGCGGTCCATTGCCGATTCCAGCCTCCTGATTGGCTGGAATCGGCACACGTGACGGGGCGGAGCTACGAGGAGCAGCTCTCTGGCACGAGCGGCCCCATTCAGAAGGGAGAAGACCGGACTGCGCAAGCGCGTCTAATCGGGCGATTAGACGCTGAAAATTAGACGGCACCATGGAGACGAGTACGCTAGCAACGGAACAGGTAAGTGAATAACTTCTGTATGGCTCATAATTAATGCACAATGTATATTACAAAGTGCATTAATATGGCCATACAGAAGTGTATACCCCAACTTTGTTTCGCGGGACAACCCCTTTAATAGGCCATGTGTAGTGTATTTGGAAAGTCTGCAGACCCTTTAACTTTTTTGCATTTTGTTATCTTGTGGCCTTGTTCAAATTTAAAAAGAATGTTTTTTTCCCGCATCATTTTGCATTCACTACCCCATAGTGATAGAACGAAAACAGTGTTAGAAAATATTTGTACATTTTTTAAGAATGAATAACTTACATTTTGCACTGGCTTAAATATTCGCACCCTGTACTCAGTACTTAGTTAAACACCTTTGGCAGTGAGACAGCCTCTAGACTTCTTGGATATGATGCCACAAAATTTGAACATCTGCATTTGGGCATTTCTCACCATTTGTTTCTGTAGACCCTCTCAAGCTCTATCAAGTTAGATGGCGTCTGTCTGTGCAGGTATTATTGTATCTTGACGCCACCAGGAAGTCTTGGTGGAGTCAAGATTGACAGAGGGGTGACGCCCCCTGCACCTGATTGGCTGGACAGCTGGTAGGCCTGTAGGTCTTTGAAGGAATACCAGAAGGAATCCCAGAAAGGGCCTTTCCCGGCGGCATAGCAGAAGCGTGGACTGCAGCAGCATTGCGAGCAGTGACCAGGGGAGCAGCCCTCATGGAACACAGTGGAAGCGGTGAGCAGGCACAGTGGGAGTGGTGAGCAGGGGAGCGGCCGTCATGCAGTATAGAGGCAGGGGCTGTCGCGAAGCTGACACACGGCTCCTAGCACGCAGCTAAGAGGCACCAGCCAGCCACGTGTCCCAGCGGCGGGCCAGGAGAGGGGCCTGCGGCATCATTGGAGATGCCGAGCGGGGGGAGCAGAGGTGAGGGAGCACAGAGGTGCAGGGTGGAACGGAGCTGATAGCCGGCTGCCGGGACGCACCACTGAGGCGGCGGCTGCCCCTGAGCTATAGCATGTGCATTGTTGTGTGCCTGCCCTGCAGCCTTACACAAAGCACATTCTCTTTTAAGGCTTACATTATTAAATGTTAATGCTGCCATAGTACAGCAGTAACATGGCAGCATTTACAGCTGATAATGTAAGGTTAAGAACACAACTAACTCAGGCTAAAGCTGCAGGGCAGGAACACATCAATGCAGATTGTGCTGCCAGGACCTTTGTGCCTTGACCCTATCGGAAGCTAGGCGTGTGAGAGGGGTGTTCCTCCTGTCAAACTCCTAGCTTCTGGTGGTGTCAAGATACAATGATACTGTCTGTGCATAGCATTTTCTGAGGTGTTCAACTGGGTTCAAGTCAGGGCTGTGGCTGGGCCACTCAAGTACATTCAGAGAGTGTGAAGTTAGCCTGATGTTAAAAAAAATCTAAATAAAAAAAACCCAAAACATATTTGGTATCACTGTGTCAATGAAAATGTGATCTATCGAAGTAACGCATTATTTACCCCGTATGGTGAACATTATAAAATAAAGCCAGAATTGCACTTTTTTGGTCACCCCGTCTTTTTTGGTCACCCTGATGAAAAAGTCATATGTACTCCAAAATGGTACCAATACAAACTACAGGATATCCTGCAAAAATCGAGCCCCCGCACAACTATGTCGAATGAAAAATGAAAAAGTTATGTCAGTCAGAAAATGGCAGCAGGAAATAATATCTTTTAATTTTTAAAAGTAGTACAGCAAAAAAACTATATAAATTTGGTATCGTAGTAATCATATTGACCCACAGAATAAAGTTATCATCTCATTTGTGTTGCAGTATGTACACCATAGAAACAATAATCCCCCAAAATGACAGAATTTCTTTTTTTACCCATTTCATTCCACTTAGAATTTTTAAGAAGATTTTTCAGTACATTATTATGGTACATTACATAGTATGATTGAAAAATACAACTCGTCCTGCAAAAAAAAGCAAAAAACAGACATCTACGTCGATGGATATATAAAAGTTATGATTTTTTAAAAGTGGGGAGGAAAATCCAAAATGAAAGAAAAGAGAAGTTAAATTTGTTAGGATGGAGAAGCTACATCCCTTAACCCCTCCTCCCCCCCAGCATGCTCCTCCGACAAGCTATGCCCACTTTTTCCAAAACTGGAATGAGATGGCATAACTATAAGGAGTAAAGACTTAGCTTGCGCCAAAATACTCTATTTTGGAACTCATAAATTCTGCCTATAATATCATCTGAACATATTTAAAATGTAGGTGTAGGCTAGTGTGCACCGGGTCCACATGAATGTTACCAGGATATGGAACAGCAGGTGAAACAACCACCAATTAACACCTCTCCCTATTTTCTACAAAGGAAGATGACCAAGGACCTACCTGAGCAGGGACATCGCCCCAAAAGGGGGCAGCCAGTGGTTTTCGGATATGGGGCGGCTGCTGCCTCTAGGAACCCACACACCCAGGCTAGGACACATACACATGCCAACACCGACAGGGACAACTGGACAGGATAAGAAGACACACAGAACCATAATCACACCATACAGCAGCCAAGACGCAAGCACTAGTAGCAGATGTTAATGCTATAAATGCCAGGTATTTATTGACATGTTGGCCAAAATATAGAAGCCAGCAGGCCACTTCACGGCTCCTGGGAATACCGCTAGTCCCTACACTAACCAGGAGTCCAACAAAATAACCAAACAAAACCACAAGACACAAACCTTTCTTGCAGCCACTACACATAGAACCTGCTCACACCACAAACAGAGACAGAATGAAAACATAGAAAGCTGACCACACCCACACCTGGGAAGACAGCTTTATGTGTACTGACCTGGGGTGATTGGCTGACTGGAGACATACACAAGCCCTCCCAGCACAATCCCCACACCTGAGCAGGAAAGCTTCCAAGAACCTGTAGTACCACAGATCTCAGGAGACAGACGTGACAGCTGGAACACCAATCACTTTTCAAGTAGTGTACCCTCCCTGCTCTGTTAATTAATAGAGATGAGCGAGCGTACTCGGATAAGCACTACTCGCTCGAGTAATTGGCTTTATCCGAGTATCGCTGTGCTCGGGGCTAAAGATTCGGGTGCCGGCACGGAGCGGGGAGCTGCAGGGGAGAGCGGGGAGGAACGGAGGTAAGATCTTTCTCTCCTTCTCTCCCGCCCGCTCTCCCCTGCTCCCCGCTGCGACTCACCTGTCAGCCGCAGCGGCACCCGAATTTTTAGCCCCGAGCACAGCGATACTCGGATAAAGCCAATTACTCAAGTGAGTAGTGCTTATCTGAGTACGCTCGCTCATCTCTATTAATTAACCTTCAAAATCTTTTCAAAATTGTGCTGACAATATAATTAGAGAGAGAGAGGCCCAAATTCATTAACACCAACTTGTATTAGGTTTTGTAACTTTTTTGCAGTAATGTTTCATAAATGTGTCAGAAAGTTAAATAAAAGCTGGCCACGCCCCCTTTCAGGGGCGGGGGGGAATGGCGACATTGTCCGATCTATTTCTTCTTCTTGGCACAAACTATTTGTAAATTTATCTAAAACTCTTTGCGACTTAATTCTGACACAGTTTTTGACTTTGTCGGAAACACAGAAGGGCCAGAGTGATCAGGCATAATAATAATGAGTTAACATATATAAAACTGAGCGGATCGGGACACTAGGTGGAACAAACGCCACTTATCATCTTATGCTGTTTACGCAGTAAGCAGTTATATCTAACGGCCCCTGAGAATGTTTATACACAACTCATCTAGTGTTACTTAATGATGAGAAACGGTCTTGAAATGGACAGTTCCAATTAGATAAATGAGCGGCAGACCATTTGTTTTAATTACCAGCATAGATATGCAACACAATATGCATCATTTTTAACCCCGTACTGTTTGTCTTTCTTTCTGGTTGGGCTCTGGAGTCATTCCGAATAGCAAAGAATGTTTTGCTACCAGGAACATCTTCTGTAATCAGATGACCCGCTAATGAATTCCTCTAGCCTCCCACTGGTTGGCTGTTTCATTTCACTTTATTAGATTATTCCTAAGGAAAATTGAAAGCATTTGAAGTTACGGTTATGAAGTGTTTAAAAGCCACAGAGTGTCGGTCACATGTCCCTTGATGATGGGAGTTATTTCAAGGAATGCGGGCCTACTGGAAGCAGATGGAGTTAAAGAAGAAGATGTCATCGGCCTTAAATTAAATAAAGTTACATGGGATAAATAGGGGCTATGAAGTGAATGTGGGGGGTCTTTAGTAATAAAGTATGAGTTAGGATTATTTCATATCTGAAGTCTTCATTAAAATGGAGCAAACTGAAATTTCTAAATTGGCGCCCCTATTAAATGTTCAAAAATTAGATAGGAATGCTAGGAAAATCAAAGATAGAGAAATGTCATTTTATACACTCTATACTGTATGTAACGTGATCCCTCAAGATACAATATTTTCAACATATAAATAGGCTTAACCCATTAAGGACCAAGCACTCTAAATTTGTGGCGCTTGGTCCTGGGTTTTAACGTTGGGCCGATATAAAAAATATGGCACGGGATTAAAACCCCTTCTCCTGCAATCAAGCAGGAGTAGGTCAGCTCCTTGGCTGTAAGTCACAGCTGAAGACCCTGAGGATAAGACAGAAGTTTTTTTTAACCACTTCTTCCTTCTTTCTTGCAGGCTACATAAAGCTCCATGAGCACTATATAGTGAAGGAAGAAAACGGAAGTGTTACTTCCGCTATTCTACCCAGTGATTACATGACCATTGGGTGCTGCACTGCACAGCAGAGCTGCAGGGTCCTAGCACAGCAGAGCTGCAGGGTCCTAGTAGACCCTGATCAGCGCTGCCAGTGACTACTATCACTACAGGGGGAAGTTTTCCTCTGTAACTGGGGCTCCTATGGATGCCCCCGTTACAGTGGATAATCGATAAATTTAAATATATAAATATATATATATATATATATATATATATATATATATATATATATATATATATATATATATATATATATATAAAATGGCCCCCCCATCCCTGCCGACGCCAGCCAAAACCATCACCATATGTGTCCTGTAATCTGACAGTATACAAATTATATATCAAAACATTCAAAACCAAATCGGGAACCCATTCCTGTACTGTACTTTTATTACACTTAGCAACTATAAATTTTGAAATGTTCTTTTTTTTTAACTTTTCATCCTTAATAACACTAAGGCCGGCTGCACACGACCGGATTTCAATTGCGGAATCAGCTTGAGAAAGGGGCACAATTTTGACAGCAGTTTTTAAATGCCCCTATCGAAATTCGGGGGTCCCGAATGCCACTTTCCCCAGTGATGAGGTTGTGGGATGCCGTTTGGTTGCCATGGCAGTCGGGGACCTTCTGAAGGCTCCCAGGGCCGCCATTACAGATTACCTATAAAGCCATGCCTGTGGTGTGGCTTGATAGACAACTTGTCAGATTACGGTATAATGTAATACTATGTTATTACATTTTACTGCAGGAACATTCATGTCCCCTATGGGCACTAAAAAAACATAAAAAGGAGTAAAAAAAAGTTTTATAAATTAACTTTTAATAATTATTAAAATATAAAAATAATTATAACTATTAAAATAAACGAACAAAAACATATTTGGTTTTGCTGCGTCCAGAAAAACAAGCCCTCACACAACTATGTCGACGGAAAAATAAAAAAACGTTATGGCTGTCAGAAGATGGCGGCAGAAAATTGTTTTATTTTTTTTCCAAAGATATTTTATTTTTAAAGTAGTACAGCAAAATGAAAAAATACATTTGATATTGTAGTAATCGTACTGACCCATAGAATAAAGGTATCATGTCATTTTTGCTGCTGTGTGTACAAGACCCCACCGCCCGAGATGGCAGAAATGCATTTTTTTTTTTATTTCACATCACTCAGAATTTTTTAAAAGTTTTTTAGTACACTATATATTACATTAGATAGGACCATTGAAAAATACAACTCGTCCCGCAAAAAACAATCCCTCCGAATGCCACATTGATGGATAAATAATAGTTATGATTTTATTGAAAGTGGGGAGGAAAGAAAAAGAATGGAAAAAGGGGCGGTCCAACCATTACAGGTTCTCAGTGTGGTAGATAAAAATTTCAAGTTCTAGTTACCTTTCTGTGTAGTGTAAGGGGCAATGATAACCTGCAGATCAATAACATTTGACGTTCGCTATCTATTAGGAAAACAGAAGGAACTTTTAAATAAATCAGTGTACAAACACATTGAGGAAGGAAGACTCCTACTAGACAAATAAGTGTCAGATATGGTGGAACAAGACTTTACATTATCTACCCACCGAGCAATCTCTTGCTCCCTCCAGGGTTTGGTGTCAGCACTAGGCAAATCTGGGCTAGAGCCCAATTTGGGTATCCCTACTCTATGCTTGTCGGACCCGGGGTGCGGTAGACAGGGGCTCAAGTGTAACTGCGTGTCACCAAGAGACCACACGTAGCTCGTTCAATTTACTAATTTGTTTTTGCCTTGTATATACAAGTAAACTACTGCATAAACTGCATATATGTTGCCTTTATTTTACAGGTTGTAATGATGGTGGGATTCGAAGCTCTGCTCTGCTGCCATTACAAGTTGCTGTGGCTGACCGCAGGAATGACAGTCTTCTTGGCTGTTAGCTACATGAGAAGGTATGGATATCAGCCTAGGCCCAGAAAGGTCTATGTGCTGTGCCATCACATTGGAAACAGCTATTGAGAGGTTTGTTGCCAATGGACAGAGTGTGAATGGTCAACATGCAATGCCTATTGGAGCTGTTGGCCTATGAGATTGCTAGGCCTATTGCTTATCCACCTGGGAGGTAATGCTGATATGGAATTAGCGGTGAGAAAGATTGTTCATTGGGAGGAGCAATGATTGGAGCCTGGCATGGCTTGCCAACTAAAGAATTGGTTGTTGGACAGAAGCTGGAAGTCATGACAGAATACCTTAGGGGAGACTGTGCAGAATATAGCCTGGTGCCTGTGCAAGTCTCTAGCAGAGATGCAGTTCCGCTGCTTCACTGAGCGGGCCTTGATGAAGTATTGTAGGTCATGAGTTAACGGAGTGAATGCTTATTCTTCTGAGGCTAGAGAAGTCTGATTGCGGAAGAGAGCGACTTGCAGCGTGCAATTTAGGCCACTGCTGAAGTGGTATAGAATAAGTTTTTTTGTCAGCTTGGGTGGGGTTACTTCTGAGACAGTCTGCTCGGGCTATGGAAAAGAATAGAGAAGGTTGCATCTGTGTTTGTTTGGGGCTGTGGAAGACTCCAGTCAAAGGATGGATGAATTAGTAATTGTAGTAGAGGCCTGATGGGTCAGTCTTAAAGTGTAGCAGACTGAGCTGGGTAGTTAGTAAGATAGGTGGCATATTGATGACTTTTAAGAAGTAGGCCCAAATTACAGAGACTATCCTCATTACTTAAGAAAGTAAAAGTGGATTACAAAAAGGTGGCCTAGCTAGTTCAAAAGGTTAATGTGTTAGGGGCTCCACTAAATTCAGTGGGAGCTGTGCCTGCATTACCAAACTGGTACAATATCACAGCAAAAGGATCATTTATTGTGGAAAACTGATCCCTTGAAGGGAAGCTCTAGTATCCTGTTGGACTGCCTCTAGCTTGGATACAAGATGTGATACGGGTGGGCATGGAGGCGCTAGTATCCTGTTGCACCACCTCTAGCATCCTGTTGTACCACCTCTAGCTTGGATACAAGATGTGATGCAAGTGGATATGTAGGCTCTAGCACCCTGTTGTACCACCTCTAGCTTAGATACAAGATGTGATACAGGCAGGCATGGAGGTTCTAGTACCCTGTTGTATCACATTTAGCTTGGATACAAGAAGTGATACAGGCAGTTATTTAGGCTCTAGTACCCTGCTGTACTCCCTCTAGCTCAGGTACAAGATGTGATACGGGGGCATAGAGGCTCTAGTACCCTGTTGAGCATTTAAAAAAAATACACTAGCAAGACTTCAAATGGCAAAGAAGAAGCAGCACACAGGCATAATATCCTTCATGTATACAGTATTACAAGGACCACAAGGTGGTTATGGGTGATAGTTATATGCTTTTGTCTGATACCAAAAAAGAATGAATACATGCTTCTTATATGCAAATCTTAAATGTAACAGATGCACTTTACATGCTTTGTAAAGTCTTTATATATGACAGTTTTTATTTTGTCTTCCAAAGAACTGCTTCGAATCAATTCGAGAGAAATGGGTTACTTGGACTGAGTGAGATAATCATGCAATTACATGATGTTTTGCTAGAGGCACGTTCTGTGCTGTAGGTCTGCTTCAGCACATAGATAAGGCTAATAGTCTGCCAAAATATTCCTATCCTGCAATTTATGTGCAAATTTTAAAAGCTCACTTAACAGTTCCATCCGTGTAGCATGATTCAGAGTAAAAAAGGAGCAAACGTCCTATATCCAGACATTTGTGGGGAATCTCTCTCCGGTAAAAGTAATAGATCCAACAAATTCTTATCCACTCTTGCTGACAACTTTATCTTCCAGAAGGTAGAAGAGAAAACAAGGGGATCTGCAACATTGGACCTAATTCTTACCAACAGGGAGGAAATGGTTGAGGAAGTAAGGGTGGCTGGGACCTTAGGAGGCAGTGATCATGCTATCCTTGAATTTGGATAACAAGGGGAGAAAGACCTGCAAAAACCTAGACCCCAAAGTTGTAGCTCAGAAAGGCAGATTTTAATGAACTCAGAAAGAGGATAGGAAGCATCGAATGGCTGGATGTTCTTAAGGACAGAAATGTCCAAGAAGGTTGGGAAATATTGTGAAATGAGATTCTCAAAGCACAATCATTAACAATCCTTAAAAGAAGGAAGAATGTGTCACCGCGTTTAGTGATGAGTGACAGCTGTCAAAGGTGTGGCCCATTGAAAGCGATGGGATGAAGGCTACCCCGCAGGGATTTTTGGGGAAGGGCTTGTCATATAAAAGCCCTTCCCTGAAAATAAGCCCTAGCTGCTGTAAAAAAAAATTATACATCACCTAGCAGTGCTGTCAGGGCTCTGGCACGTCTTCTCCCTTGCTCCTTGGTACTCTTCTGTATCATTTCCTCTGGCCAGTAACTTAAAAATCCCCACATCCTGGAAGCGCTGCCTCTGATTGGCTGAGCGCAAGGACCAATCACAGCCGTTTAATCACGTTTTCCTCTTATGCGAGGAGCGCATTGACTTCAATCAATCTTATGTGATCTTCTGACACTTGTGAAACACGTGCGTAAGCATTGCAATTTCAAAGAAGCATTATGATGCAATTTTTAATCAAAAATGCTTCTTGGCCCGATATGCTCACCCATGTGAATGTAGCCTAAAGCTTCATTTCCATCGGTGATGCGTTCTTATGCTAACTGCATCGCAGCCGAAAAATGCATGGACAGCAAATAAACACAATTTGTTGCGGCCAAGATTTGCGTTTTTTTCTCCCATTTACATGGGCGGCTGCAGCGTATATACGCCGCAGCTTGGAATTCCTTTGGTCGGAATAAGTCCTTGGAATTACTTCTACTGCCTAAATAGGGGCACCGGTCATGTTTTCGCAGTGTTGGCCACTGCTAAACGCCCTCCCTTCCCTTTTTCGTCAGCTCCCATAGGAGTCTATGGGAGCCGCCAGCATATATCGGCCAAAAGATAAGCAAGATCTATGTTTTCCAGCTGCGTATATAAAATCAGCCACCATATTCAGTTGTTGATGTTCTATCTTTTCGGCCATGATGTTTTTAGAATGCTTCAGATTGTCGCAATTTTTTATCGCAGCTAAATTAGCCACGTAAAGAGGCTCGTGTGAATGAAGCCTAGGGGTGTATTCACACAGGGGAGTTTCACGTGCAAGTTTTGTCCGACAGCGATATGTATGGAACTCGCGTGTGTTAATAACACATTGATTTCAATTTATTTATAGACATGAACGATTTTTCTCTCACAGCAACGCTGCAAGATTGAAAAATCTTCAACTATTTTTGGGCAATTCCTCGTAAGTAATCACCCATAATTTCCTATGTTATCTTTAAAAAAATTGCATCACACTCACATACCATGCGATTTGCATGCGGGTCTAATTTTTACCGTTGAAAACTATTGGAAGAACTCGCATTTTTTTGGTCAAATTACATCTACATGGATGTGATGTGCTTTTTTTTTTTTTAGCAAAAACACATCGTACTGGCATCCATTATCGCAATATTATGGGCACAATCTTTGGACCAATATCCCGCTTGCCCGTGTGAATGCACTCTAAAGGAGCTCTTCAATCCACTCATGAGCTTCAATGGAAAATCTTTAAAAAAAAGTTTGGTACCATGTTAAACAGTAGAGTAAAGTGTGATTGTTCTTAGTAAGAGAAACCAAGTAATCTTGTAGATATGATACCTTTTAATGGCTAACAAAAATACATGATGTTACAGCGAGCTTTCAAACCTCTCAACGTTCTTCCTCAGGCATAAGAATCCTGAGAGGTTTGAAAGCATGCAATAACATCATGTATTTTTGTTAGCCATTAAAGGTATTATATCTACAAGATTACTTGGTTTCTCTCAATGGAAAATCTGTAGCAGGGCCAGGTATATTCTTAATTGGCAGAGAGGCCTTTGGTCCCCCTGAGTTACTGGGGCCCGTGAACAACTGCTACTTCTTCACCTTCCACAGCTACATCTCTGAACCCACTTGTCAAGCAAGCTGAGACAGGCCACAGCTGAAGGAGACATCGTTTGGCCACACCGTTTAACGTATTGCAGAGCCCTATGTTAGTATGCGGGTATCAAGAAATGACGTGGATGGTGGTTGTGACTCTATCATGCAAGGACCCACTATAACCTAGACCTCAGGGTTCCTGTTCATATCAAGAGCCCCTATTAATTGGGTCACTATAGTTTCCCTTTTGAGATCTAAAGGATTCCCTGATTCTTAAAGGGTTATTTCTATCTTATAAAATGGCTTATCCATAAGCTTTTACCATTGCTTTATGATCAGTGCGGGTCCAACTTACTGAACCCCAACAACAGTGAGAATGAAGGGGCCACGGAGCTAGTTTAGCGCTATGTCCACTTCTGCATTTCTCTCTGCACAGCAGCGCTCCCAGTCAACTGGTTGTTTAGGGACCTGCAGACAGTCCTATTCATTTGAATGGAGCCGGCCTGCAGCTTGTAGCATAGTGGTTGGCCAGAGTGCCGCTGTGCAGGAAAAAACGGTAAAGTGTCATCCATACCAGCGCTACTGCACCTTCATTCTCAGGATCAATTAGAGTCCCAAAGGTTAGGCCCTCACCAAACAAAGTGGTGGCATACCCTAGCAATATGCTATTGCTTTATGGCCTCTTTCACACATGCGACAGCGATATCGCAGCTTTGTGCACGCAATTTTGTAGCGTCAGTGATGCTTTTTCTTGTGAGAAATGTTGCATCACGTCGCTGCTACCCACGATTTTATCACGAGAAAGGTAATAGGAATTTCTAATATTAAAAATGTATCGCATAGCAAGAAAAAAGCAAGTACGTTCTATACAATGCAATAAACAAGTAGGCTCTATAAGGAAACATGGGCTACAAAACATTGCGTATCGCAGCAGTATTCAGCATGCAGCCATTTTTTTACTAGCATCATAGCATCAGACTAAACATGGCTAATGTGAAGGAACCCATTGAAAATCATGGGCTTCACATGCAAGCGTTTTGTAACGCTGTCGCATCACTACAAAATCATGTAATTTTGATGCCCGTGTGAAAGCAGTCTATAAGTTGGGAATACTTCTTTAACCCCTTAGGGACGCAGTCTATTTTGGCCATAAAGACATGGTGTTTCTATCTTCATTTTTTAAAAGCCATAGCTTTTCTATTTTTCCATCTACCTTTCCATATGAAGGCTTGTTTTTTGCATGATGAACTGTAGTTTTTATTGATACAATTTTTGGGTACCCATAATTTATTGTATAACTTTTATAAACTTTTTTTTGGAGGGCTGGGGGAAAAAGCAAAGCAATTCTGCCATTGTTTTTTGGGGTTGTATTTACACGAGCGTATGCACATTTCCACGCATGAGCGCTGCATTTTTGGCAAATGCGCAGAAAAATAGATCATGCTCTATTTTTTTTTGTGTGTGTGACCAAAATGTATGCGCAAAATACGGAAGTGTGAACAAACCCATTGATATCAATTGGTTCTATTCTATGCATATTGCACATACACATTTTGCACCGCAAATACGCCCGTGTGAAGGAGATCTTAGTCTTGAATGACTTTTGTGGCTTAAATGCTATTTATGACTTCTTGTGGTAACATAAGTTGGGACTGCATGTGGCTTACGCAACAGAGCAGAATGATTACACTGATAAATAAAGATTTTGCTACTGTGAGTAAAACATGCTGTTTGCATGAATTCAAGTGCGCCAAATCCGAATCTGCAGTCAGAATTTGCCTAGGACATCTAAATTTTAAGTTATAGGTCAACAACAGTTTGGTGACAGCTAGGTAGATTGGCCCTCATACTGATGCATGGCAAGATTATAATTGCTGCCCCATTACCTGCATCATGCCTTCCAGCGCCTACAACACATCCTGGCAGCAGCGGGTTCCTGCAGCATCCGGGCACGTCGGAGCGTGTTGGTAAGCTGATGTCAGTAGTTGCTAGACCTATATAATGTGAGATGGGCCAAGTGCAAGCTTCTAGATGACAATACTGTTTTCTTATATAGCTAGTATGTCTGTTTCAGCCTAAATATGAGTAGACGGAGCTGTAAACCATCCAGGCAATTGCTGTTACATTGGTGGTAAATACCCCACATGTGTTCAGCACAATCACCTGACAGAGTGAAGACTGCTTACAAGTATTATTTTGGGTGTAAAGTTGGAGATCAAGACAAAAGCTGGGCATCTCACATCTGCTGCACCGTGTGCTGCTCTGGCCTCACATAGTGGCTCTATGGCAGAAGGAAAGTAATGCAGTTTGCTTTGCTTATGATTTGGCGTGAACCAATAGATCATCACTCGGACGGCTATATCTGCATGACCAATGCTGCTGGATTTTCAAATAAGTACAAGTAAAAATAGTTTATCCTGATTTGTGAGCGATCCTTACAAAGTGGCGCAGCGGCCGTCCAGATTCGGGCACACTGTCGGTAGATACAATGTGCTACACACATCACTGGTTGATCCAATGACAGTGTACCTTTCACCACTTCACATTAAGCTGGGTCTAATGGAAAACTTTGTCGTGGCTATGGATCAGAATGGAAATAGTTTCCAGTATAGGAAAGACAAGTTTGGAAAAACCAAAACGGAAGCCAAACTAAAAGCAGGATTTTGTTGGTCCTGAAATCCACGAATTAATGCATGATGACACATTCAGATCCAAACTGAGTGCGCTTGAACTCGCCGCTCGGGATGCATTTATGCTAGTTCTGCAAAACTTTCTTGGCAACCATCAGCCTGACAACCATGCTGAACTTGTAAGCAACATGTTAGCAGCGTATCTGCAATTCAGCTGCCGAATGTTGCTCCAAATTCATTTCTTACATTCTCGTTTGGATTTTTGGGTGACATGATTGATGAATAAGAAAGATTCCACCAGGATATTGCCACTATGGAAGAAAGATATTAAGGCCACTTCAACCCCAACATGATGGCGACTACTGCAGCGGTCAACAACAGACACTCACAAGTGCTTAAAGCTCTTCTGAACAGAGTATGTGTATTGCATAAAGACTCAAGTGAACTTTTTATTTACACGTTTCTTAACGTGAACAAGTCTTTGTAATCTTTCACGTGTGAAGTACAATATAGTTGTGTACAGCAGCTGAATAACCAACCATAAAATCAGTTTGTCACTTCCGTATGAATAGCCAATGACACCGTGTATAACTTCAGAACCCAACGTCCTAGGCAAAATTCAACTACAGATTTGCACACACTCGATTTAGTATAGGACACACGAAATACCCCAAGTAGCAGGCAAACTTTCTTTCCTGTGATCCAGTCAATATTTTCAGTGACTGAAGTAACTTCCATAACCGATGTTTTCCTTCTTTATCATTATATTACAGTATAAGAAAAGTCCATCTTAAATCACTTTGTAAAGTAAAATTCCTATTTTTTGTAGCAGAAGAGATGAATTTGCAGATCATATAAATGTTTTATAGCATTACAAACTACCATTTAATTCAATTAAACCTAAGTCACTCAGCGGCTTAATACAATTATTGTTGTTAGGCTGTATCATCATTGAAATCAAAACCACTGGAATTAGGAAGTCGTAAATTGACATTGGGAGCATTTTATCTTACGTAACTGCTCTGAGAGGACTCCTTCACATACGGAGTTTATTTAAGTTCTTTCATAGTTAGAGCTTAGACACATGGCAAACCATACATAGACCCCATGTAGTAGTATAATGAGTCCCTACATGTCCGTTTGACCACTTTCTGACCAGCCTTTGTTTTGCATTAAGGCCCAAGTGATTTTCATTATCATATTGCAAGAACCATAACTTTGTGAGGGCTTGTTTTTTGTGGGAAGAGCTGCAGTTTTTATTGATACGAGTTTGAGGTACATGTGACTTTTGGATTGCTAATTATTTAGTTTTTTGGGAGGTGAACAAAAGAAAAATAGCAATTCAGGTTCAAAAACAACTTTTGGGACTTATTTACATGAATGTATAACAGTCAGTTGTATATCCATCTCAGCAGTTCCGCCTTCCCTTCCCCCCACCGACTCTCTGCCGAGCCTCCACTCCGGCGTTTGCAATGGGGGGGGCAGAGCTAATCTCTCTTCTGCCCCGCCCACTCCCATTGCTAGCTATGGACAAGGGGCAGGAGCTTAGCCCCGCCCCATCCCGCCCACTCCCATTGCAAACCGCTCGGAGGGGAGGAGAGAAGCAGAGAGTCGGTAAGGGGGAGGGAAGTGGGGGATTGCTCAGATGGAAACGTATATCGGCCGGCCGTGTAAATAAGCCCTTAGTGTGTTCCCCCTGCAAGATAAATAACTAAATATTTTCATTGTCTGCGTTGTTACGAACACGTTTATATCTGTTATGTGTTGCTTTAACCTATATAAAAAGGGGTTTTGTGGGTAAAAATGTATTTTTTATTGGATTTATTACCTTTAATGCTATTTTTTAGTCCCTCAAGTGGCTTGAAGATGCGATTGTTTGATCACTAGGTTAGTACAGTGTATTACTTATGTAGTGCATTCTACTAAGTCTATGACAGCAACCTATTAGACCCAGCTTGGGCAGGGCCTAATAGGCTGGGTTACATAGTAGACATGGCAGTCTTTGTCTGGTTTCTGGCTGCCATGGGAACCCATTGGTATCTTGCAATTGCACTACAGGGTGCCGATAGATGATAGAAGGAGTCCCCTTCGCCTGCCATCTGCTTACATGCTGCAGTTGTTAATTATTGTGTTATGTAAGAGGTTAATCTGCCAGGACCTGAGGTTTCTCTGCTGCTGGTGCTTAGAGCAGGAGCCTGGCTGTCAGTAGTCAGCTGAGCCACTGCCTTAAAAAGATGTATGTGCAGAAGGTGTATTAGCCGTCACTTAGGGGTTAAGAAATCCATATGCCGCTGTGTAGTGCCTCCGTGAAGTTTTGTCTTCAGGAGAAAATATTCTTTTCAGTACATCATGTGATAGAAAATACAGAAAAAAGAACCCCTGTTTCCAAAGATTTCTGTACAGCCCCATATAACTGATTTATATCACACTAATCTGTAATATAGCACATGTGGACATGGTGCCAAAAAGTGCAACTGAGAGTTTATTATTGGCAGCACGTTAGAATATTCTCATCGCAGCCGTTCCCCTCTAGAAGCATTCAGTAAAGGAGCAAATATTAGCAATATTACATCAATTCATGTGATCAACCACCGGTGATCAGGAAGGTGGAAGAATTTGCTGCTTCTGGCTTTTAGGATGTCTCTGCTTTCTGTGCTGGCCCTGTTATTATAGATTATGTATACGCTGGTGACAAAATACCACCATAAGCACTATCACCTGTTCTGCCATCCTAAGGCATGTCTATGAAAATAAAAACCGCCACCTAAATGTATTTTTAGAAGAATCGGCCTCCTTTTAATACACGCCGTGCAGAGTAGGAGGCCGAGTGACATCTATGGTTACATGTCTCTCCATAGTCAGTCATCCTATGGATGGAGGCGGCAGTCGCGGCAGGCGGGTACATTAGTAAGTTAATATGATTTACAAAGCATTTTTTAAATATTAATTGTAAAGTGGCCAACTCCTTACGGAAGTGGCTTTCTTGGTGGGTGGAGTCTGAGGAACCAAAAAATCTGTGCTCCCAGGTTTGTGGCATATATCGGATACTGTAGCCAACTTATCATAAATTGCTTATATGTGAGTGCAGCTTGTCTGAATTGTAATGCATTCTCTTTTAATCCTTATTTGCCAGTCAAGAATGCTTGAGTACTGGTGTATCTTGACGCCACCGGAAGCTAGAAGCTGACCTGGCTTTGCGGGGGTTTACATTCTCATCCCCTGTCAATCCCCTAGCTTCCGATTGTCTGTTAGTGACTGACTTCTGTGCGGCAGCCTGCCTGCAATTGTCCCCGCAGTCATTCTCGGGGCCGGAGCGGGGAAAGACTCCCTGCTGTCACTCTCACCGCAGTACAGCACCGGAGTGGGGAGCGGAGGCATGGTGGAGCTGAGACAGTGCAATAAGTAAAGGGCTGGAACACAGAGTGAAGGCGGGGTCAGCTGAGGCACTGCTCGAACTACATTGCTGGACTGGAGAGTGGAGGCAGGGGGAGCTGAGGCACCGCAACACAGCGCCGAAGTGGGGAGCAGAGGCAGGAGGAGCTAAGGCACCGCAAGAAACACAGTGCTGGACCGGGGAGCAGAGGTGGCCAGGAGCTCAGCTGCTCTAAATACAGCGGGGGACGGGGCACCGGAGGTGGGGGGAGCTCACCTAATGCAAGAACTGTAGGGCCGGGGACCGGAGGCAGGGGGGAGCTCAGCCAATGCAACAACTGCAGAGCCAGAATGGTGAGCACTATGCCGGGGCTCTGAACTGGCCTCGCTGTCAGTGTTCCCTGCTGTCGCCACCTTGGCTTTCACTGTCCTCCCTGCCGCTGTTGTACGAGCCAATCGAAAGCTAGGGACTTGACAGGGGGCGTAAACCCCAGCAAAGGCAGGTCAGCCCATAGCGTCCGGTGGCATCAAGATACACCAGTAGTGAATGCTTGTGAATATTCTTCATTTTTATACAAGAGAATTTTAGAAGCAGGGGCGAATTGGCCATATATTCCATTTGTAATCTTCCCGGTGGGCTGACCACCCCTGGATAGACACTGGGCCACCACTGTGGTTCATTATACAAAGTACAGATGGCTGGCTATTGTCACTGACATGTAACAAGAAACGGCTGGCCCTGTATATAATGCACTGCAGTACCTCAGCAAATCCTGCTGTGTCAGGGGGAAGGGAGGTAGGAGCACAAGACAGAGAAACAGGCTGCTTCTCCTTCCTCCTCTGTCTGCTGGAATGAGTGAGCCTCAATCAGTTTGCAGTACATACGGTATATACATATAAATGTGCTGTATGTAAAAATCCTCTTAGTGTTTGTACAGTGTACATAAGACTGTGCCTATGTATGTATAAGGGTATGTTCACATGTAGAGTATTTCGGCACAGAGGATCCACAGTAGATTTCACCCGTTCAATTGAAGGGGTGAACTTTACTGCCGATCTGCACAAAATCCGCACCGATGATGCGGTTTTTGGCACAGGTTTTGGCGCTTTTTTTGGTAGAAATCTTCCATTGTGGAAAATCTGTACCAATTCAGTAACATGATCTTACCTTAAGGGTGAGTTTACATAGAGCGGTAATATTGTGGATACACGGAAAAATCTTCAGCATTTCTGTATTAAAATTTGCACCATTGGTGTAGATTTTGATTGGTTTTCAGCTACAGACCCACAGCTGATTTGAACCTGCAACGCCGCTGCTCTCACCTTATACTGAGCCTTCACTGCAGCACACATCTCTCACCTGCCAACCGTTACTAAGTCCCGCTGTTGCTGGTCAGGTGATGCGGGAGTGGACGCACATCGCCTGACCAGCGGCACTTAGTAATGGTTGCCAGGTGAGGGATGTGTGCTGCAGTGAGGGCTCAATATGAGGGGAGAGGTGTGGCGTTGCAGGTTCAAATCAGCAGTGGGTCCGCAGCGGAATACTAATCAAAGGTGCAGATTGTGACGTGGTTTTTAATGTGTAAATGCTATGGATTTTGCCACGGATCTGTAGCATTTTTGCTACGTGTAAATGTAGCCTTAGGGTTCCTTCCCACGATCATATATCGGAGCGCTGTTTTCACGGTCGGCCGATATACGCTATGATCTGATGGATTGGATTCCAATGCATCAGATCCCATGACCGTATTCCCGCTACGTAAAAGCGCCCGTCTGGCCAATATAGCGCCTGGAACTATCTTGTGGGCCAGAATACATCGGCCGCTGCATGGGCTCCTATGGAAGCCCATGACAGCGGCCGGAGAAGGGAGGTGGGACCGCCGGCTTGCGTAGTGGAAGAAACACTTCCACTTTCACTTTTTAGTACATATCACTCATTGAGCGCTGTGTACTCGGGAAAGGAGAAGGCAGAAGGGGTTAAAAACCACTCCTGCCTTCTGCTTTGGGTTCTCAGCTGTGACTAATCATATATCACTGGGTAGAGTAAGGCCTTCTATGAGCATATTCTCCTAATGCCTCCTTGTTGAAATGCAATCATTTAACATCTAAGTGCCCAACCTAATATTTTATCATGCCCCAAAAGGGGTCACTTTTAGATTCTTTTCAAGGGCCACTTTAGGTTCCCAAAGCCTTACCAAGTTATCATTTGCCACACATTGGAAAGCAGTTGTTTTCTAGGCTTCTGAGTGCCTGGAAGACTACTAGATATCTATTTCAGTAAAATTAACATCTAAACAACACACTGCAAGAACTTTGTACTGGTTAATATTTACAATTTCTGCAAACCAAAGTAAAGTGAGGGAGTATGGGAGGTAGCGTGGAAAAGTGATGGCTTTTTGGCTTGGCGTTATCTTTACCAGCAAATATTTGTTTGAAACATAAGCTAGTTAGTGAATCACAGCGTGGTTATCTTACTGATCACTTTGTCAGATAAGTCCAAAGTCTACATTTTTTGGAGACTAGTAAATGGAAATCTTGCAATAGGAAGATTCATCCATCGTTTCATGGAATATTTCCATCCTCTATATACTTATATCACTTTTCTGTTTTGTTTTTTTTTATGTAGATTTATCATTGATTGTTGATAAGAAATTAGGAGCTTGTAAAGCATTGACATCAGATCAATGAACATTTACTACAATACACAATGTAGAAGAAAAATGTATCTTGTCCCCAGACAAGCGTAAGGCTTTATAACTACAAGCAATGATTCTTTTATGTGGGCCGATTATCGGGCTGGAGTTCTTCTCTGAACATTTGTTTGCCCCACAATCTGGCGGCGTAAATGGACCAATGATCAGCTGACAAACCAGCAAATGCTCGTTCACCGATTGATCAACCTGTTTATACAAGTATAAAAGTGCTTCCTGCTCAGCTACACATTTCCCGACATGAGGCTTCTTTCCCACAAGCGTATAGATCGGTCAACCATTTTTACGGACGGCCGATATATGCTGTGATCTGATGCATTGGATTCCAATGCATCAGATCACATGGCCATATTCCCGTGATGTAAAAGAGCCCTGCTGGGCCAATATAGCGCTGGGCGTTTTTACAGTCCTGAAACTATCTTTTGAGCCGGAATACGTCGGACACTGCATGGGCTCCTATGGGAGCCAATGACAGCGGCCGGAGAAGGGAGGTGGGAGGGAGTTTAGCAGCATGGCTGCTAAACTCCCTCCCCCCTCTCTCCTCCCCTCCGGCTGATCGCAATGGGAGCTAAGCGCCTCCCTGTCCCGCCTCCTCCCACTGCTGTCTGTGGACAAGGGGCAGGGTGGGGCGGAGCTAGGCCCTGCCCTCTCCCTGCCCCTTGTCCACAGCCAGCAATGGGAGGAGGCGGGAAAGGGTGGCACTTAGCTTCACCCCGTCCCACCTCCTCCCATTGCAAAGAGAGCGGGAAGGAGAGCAGAGGTGAGCGGGGAGGGAGGGGAAAGTGGCAATGGCATGGCAGCCTCGCCGTATACGCATCGGGGCTCATGCCGTGTGAACAGGCACACACGAGCTTTAACGCCACAGATGGTAGCATATATCGGCCGACCGTGAAAACGGCGGACAATATACGCTTGTGGGAAAGAAGCCTAAAGAAGAAAATATGCAACCAATTTATGACAGCTGTAATGGGATGAACAATCATGTTAACTATCATTAGTCCCATAAAGCAGATATCTACCTATGCACAGAGTTAATAAGTACTGACCAATATGCTCATTGTCGGTCAGTGGTCATTAGCACAGGCTGATTATCTGCCCCTGTAAAAGGATGATAAGACCACTACAGTACGAGCATTTGGCTGTAACCGAGGAATGTTTTGTATAGCATATTGCAGAGTATTTTGCACATATAATGAACAGGGGTCATGATGAGACTATGCCTTTAATGAGTCCTTTAAAAACAACAGATATACTTTTAAATTTGCAGTTATTGTTTTACAAGTAAATATATGCTTAATAATCGTGAAGTTAAATTTACAAGGACTTTGGCTCAATGTCCATCAAACACTGGCATCCATGCCTTGCCCCACATTTATGCATTGCAGACGCGTTTTGTGTCTTGTGCGACAAGTGTGAATGGCTTAGTTGAAAAGGAGTGTAGCTGATCATAAAGGGTTGTGACTTGAAATGTGACAATGTGTGCCAAAATTGAGCCAAGATTTTATAGAAAGTAAGCCAACCAATAGGTGTTGTGAAGTTTCACAAAACTGTCAAAAGTTTCACCTAAGGGCTCTTTCACATGAGCATATATCGGCTGCCGTTTTCACAGCCGGCCGATATATGCTACAACCTGATGAATTGGATTCTAATGCATCAGATCACATGGCCATATTCCTGGGGTGTAAAAGAGCCCGGCCGGCCAAAATAGCGCCGGGCGCTATCACGCTGGGCCGAAAAAGATAGTCCTGGAACTTTCTTTCCGTCCAGAATACGTCAGCTGCTGCATGGGCTGCTATGGGAGCCAATGACAGCGGGCAGAGAAGGGCGGTGAAAGAGAGTTTAGCACACCCCCTCCCATTACTGGCTACGGACAATGGGAGGGGGGCGGTCGCTTAGCTCTGCCCCCGATCCGCCCACTCCCATTGCAAACAGCCAACAGGGAAGGAGAGAGGAGGTGAGCCAACGAGAGAAGGGGAGGTAACGGCATTGCGGCCTCAGTATATATGCTCGGGGCCCGTGCCATCTGAACGGGCGCACAAACGATAGATTTGTGCACTCGTTCAGACATTTTATGGTGCCGGCGGGCACATGTAAAAACGCCTATGGCCGTGTGAATGGGCCCACCTCCAGGGGTTTATTGTACATGCTTTAAGGTTTAGCATTTTATCTTATTCCAGTTGGGGAATTTTTTACCACTGTTTGGGTGGCAGGTTGTCAATTTTTTTGCATTACTGAATACTGAACAGTGATTTAACTTGTTGTTTTGGAAAAATGGAAAATTCATAAATAAAGAATTTATAAAAAAAAGAAAAGTGCCCGAGACAGGGAGGATATGTTAACCCACATTGCAGTTTTTACGGGCTTGGCTCGGAGCACTGTGCAACTGCGCAGAGCAGTGCGACCAATCCTCGATGTTCTTAAAGCCAATAATATATTATACAAGTGGGGGTACCCCTTACAGCTTACCGCTTCAAAGAATGGCAGATCGTGACTTTTAGATCTCCCACAGAACCTCCAGCTTTACCTATCTCTGCCCCAAGGAAAACCTGGCATGAAGTTAGATCCCGTAACTTTATATGGTTAGACCATGGACATGTCTATGGGGCCATTCTGGGGCTAGAATCAGTGGGGGGTGGTTGAATTCATAGAGACTTAATGATAACCTTTTAGGAGACACTTGCTGTCTCAAGGAGATTAGACAGTTCATAGAAGCCTTTGCTGAATTTCATAAAACGGACATGACATCACCGACCATACAGTGGGAAGCCTTGAAATTCGTCTGGAGGGGTATATTCATTTCCCATGGGTCGAGACTTAAAGGGGTTGTCCCGAGAAAGCAAGTGGGGTTAAGCACTTCTGTATGGCCATATTAATGCACTTTGTAATATACATCGTGCATTAAATATGAGCCATACAGAAGTTATTCACTCACTTGTCACCATCCTCGCGCTGTCTCTGCGTCCCCGTCGCCATGGAGCCGTCTAATTTCTTCCTCAGCAGTCTGTTTTTGTGTAGTGTTTAAGTGTAGTGTGTGGTGCACGTCTGCTTAACTGTAGTGTGTAGTGCACGGCTGCTGAAGGCAATGCGCGTGCACGCTGTGTAGTCACGTGGTGCCGAAGAGCCAATCAGGTGGCTCTAATCAGCAGCGCTGCTTAACCTAAGCGTAAACTGCTAATATGCGTCCCCCAGAGGTCTTACATGACATCATGCGGGACATAGATAGTAAAAAACATAATTATATGCATAAGTAAAACAAAATTCCAGAATAAAACAACAATACATACAAACGAAAGAAAATAACCTAAAACCGACGCCAACCAAAAAAGTCGCATGTAAGCGCCCTGTAATCCGAAACCATACATGTTATATATCAAAACGTTCGAAACAAAATGAGGAATGCGTTCCTATACTTTATTTTAATGTAAACATACTAATTTAAAAAAATAACAAAAAATGTTAAAAAATTATTTTTTTGAGCTTTTTACACCCAATAAAACTAAAAAATGGGGGGAAAAAGTCAGTGAAAAAGATATTTAAAAAATAGCCCCATATGTCACGGAAAAAAACACAGCAAAAACAATTTTGGTAGCTAAAGGAAAAAAAATAGGGTAGTAAAACCACCACATGGGTAAAATCCCTAAAAAGTGTCTGGTCCTTGAGGTACAAAACAGCTTGGTCCTTAGGGGGATATATTACAAATCTCAGATGGGTTTCCCCGCTATACTGCAAGAATTTGGTATAGCCAGGTTAGTAATTAACTTGCATAAGACAGAAATTCTGAACATTACACTCCCAACATTGGAAATTATGCAACTTAAACCCCTGTTCCCATTGAATTGGTGGGAGGACCACATCAAATACCTAGGGTTTTTCCTTTCCCTTGACCGAGAAAAAATACTTGACTTGAATTTTGAGCCCATATTTTCCTCTATAGCAAAAGATTTAGAAAGATGGTGTCCGCTGACCCTCTCCTGGTTTGGTAGAATCAATACCACTAAATTGAATTCCCTTCCTAAACCCCTTTACCTTTTTTAAACACTGCCTATACAGATTCCACAAAATTATTTTATGAAACTTTGAAAGGCAGTTACACACTTTGTATGGGGAGGGTCAAAGGCGCTTCTCAGCTACAGATTGCTTGCTCAGCAAAAAGAGAGAGGTGGGGCGGGTTTACCAGATTTGCTCCTCTACTATAGATCTGTGATCTTTAAGACTGTCTTAGATCTGGTGCACGGGGAAGGGGGAGTCTTCCAAATTGTGGGTCAAACTGGAACAAAGCTATGCCCTGGGTCGGGTTCAGGGAATTTTTTGGTTGAGCGGAGGATTGGAACAGCGGACATCAGGGTTTCCCCTTTAATGGGTTCCCTCCTGAAGATTTGGGACAGCTTCGTGCATCGGGTGACCTGATTACGGTATCAGGTCCTTGGACGTCTCTGATAGGAAACCCAGATTTCCCTTAGGGAGACACAGGACTACCACTACTGGACAGACTGGGTGCTCAATTACCTGTGTGGGATCTGGTCAATGAGGAGGGACTTCACCACTTGGGTGAGGGGGAACCAGTGGCAGGTGCGTGGTTTTAATACCTCCAGTTGGGCCACTTTATACGAGCTCTGGGACCAATCTTAGATCTGACTACTCCATCCACCCCCTTTGAGGACATGTGTGAGAGCTCTTGGTGGACAAAGAGAAAGATCTCTGTGTTCCATAGTATCTTGGTAGATGGGGAGAATTGGGATACGGGGAGGGGTCCCAGAAGTCTTAAGAAAAAAACTGGGATGAACTCTGGCCGAGGAGGAATGAGCCAAAGCCTTGTGCCTCACTCACAAGATGACGGCCTCCGGTAAATCTTTGACTTAGAGTTCTCTGACGCTGGCTCCTAATATTGCTCTTCTATTAATCTTGCTGGGGCCCATTGGAGCTAGCAAGAGGAATATTCTCTGATTTTTCCTCCTGGCAATGAGAACAGTGATCCCTCGACTCTGGAGATTCCAGGGCTCCCTGACAAGATTGAATTGGGTAACGGCTCTGGATGAAATAGGCCATATGGAGGCGTTAAGGGCCAGGGATGATGATACTTTGCTTATCCCGGAGGGGACATGCACAAACAGCGGCAGAGTAGCAGAACACGCTGGCAGCGCTCCTGCATGAAAAACGATCGGCCTCCTACAGCCAATCAGGCACTGGGGGGGTGTACTTACTGTCAAGCAACCTCACAGTTGTGTCCACCCACCAATTCCGGTGGCGTCAAGGTACAACAATACCTTCTCCTCTCCCTCTTACCCTCACCTCTTGGTTAGTGTGAACCTGGAACAGAAATGCACAGTGTCTCCTTGGATGTGTTATTCTGAAGCACTGCAGCATTTCACAATCAGCACACTAAAGTTTGACTTTGAGCGGAGCTTTCAGTCAAAGAGGCAGGCCGCACCAGTGTCTCTCCATTTACATCATGTTAACTGACAGTTGTCTTCCTATATTCAAGAGGGGAGAGACCCGTCAATCTTCTGTACATGCTGCAGATGGGGAGAAGCCTGCGTTGCCCACATCTTTGACTCAGAGCTCCATTCCAAGTAAAACTTTAAAGTATGTTTATTCTGATGCCACACATCCAAGAGTTCACTGTACATATCAGCCCTCGGTCCATGCTGCCCGAACCCAGTAACAGATTCCATTTAAAAAAGGGAGCACATCAAGTAATGTTTATTAGTGAATCACTGGTAAAGCAATTACAAAATTAAAACAATTCAAAGCTGGGACTTCAAGTTGAAGTAAATGTCTACTTGTGAACACCATATTGTTGTCTTTTAACTAAATAGATGTGAAATTGTGTGGTCATTTATTTCATATATTTGCTATGTGTATAATATATCTTTATAGTAGTGATAGCTCTGTTTGCATTATACAGAGCTCAAAAGCCTATACCCACTACTAGGGAAAGCCTACAAGCATTCTGCATACAGTTTATACATTTAAAGGGGTTGTCCCAATTCTAACTGTTTTGCTGCAGAAAGCAGACAGCTCTGTACATTGCTTAGTGGTCTGGGTTAGTATTGCAGGCTAAGTACTACTGAAGTGAATGGGACTCAGCTTGCAATACTAACTGAGGCCACTACACAATGTATGGAGCTGTCTGCTTCCTGCAGCAAAACGCCTAGAAGTGGGACAACGTCTTTAATTCTGTTGCTATGCAGGGAATTTGGAGAACTGTAACAGAAACACAGAGTTTCAATCGCTAGGAACATACACTAAGAAATTAATCAGGTCAAAATGTCGAGTTTATTATATATTTTCTGTACAAATCTTCATTCTTTCAACTGCAACCTACTGGTCGTCAGCAACAGGAAGTCACATATTGCAATTACACGTGCATTTGTGTATGTACCAATAACTCAAGTTTGTAATAGTTCACATTCACTGATATTGTTCTGCATAGTAGCTAAAAAATGAACTCGAATTTCCTATTATTAGTATGTTAAGACCAAATGTATAATCTAACTGCAGGCCATTGTTGCTTCTACTTTAGTATTTAGCTTTGGTGCATTTTGCTTTGACATGTAGGAAGAAACAGTTCATACTGTACTTCAATAAATGATTTTCCATTAATAAATACACAAAGTACTTGCTTGGAATTCTAATATATCCATACACATTTCTGTGTGTATGGCAAACCTTTGTTAATATCACAATTGTTTTCTCAGCATCCACTATAGCATATAGTGCAAAACATCAAGATTTTTCCAAACAACAAACTCCACCAAAAATAGCACAATAGCATTTTTCCCATTTCACATCACTTAGAAAGTTTTTAAAGTTTTTCATTGCATTATATGGAATATTAAATGGTACCACTGAAAACACAATTCGTCCCACCAACAACATTCCCTCATATGGCTATGTTGATGTAAAAAAAAAAAAAAATGGCCATGTCGTCAAAGGGTTTAGTGTTCTGTAGCACCAAGTGTAAAAAGGAACAAGTAAGCTTATTTGTACACCCTAGACTGTACTGCAACCACTAAGCTTATTGTGCCACCAAATGTAGACTGCAGCCATGAAGTATATTGTGTCTAATAATATGAACTGTAACCATCAGTTGTACTGTGCCACTGCTGTGTGCAGAAAGTAGGTATTTATTTGGTCTACAATCATAGTCTGTGATCGTTTCTTTAAAAGAACTTTAAAGCTACTTTTTGCACTCTAGACTCATTATTTTTTGCTTTATGACCATAAGATTCATCTTTAATGTTTCTACCTTTTTTAGTAGTCTATGAGTGAAAAAAGCCACCACAAACATTACGCATAGAGTATGCTACGTTTTGGGAAACAGACCAACACTGAAAAAACACAAAAGGCATTTTTTGCTTAATTACTTTATAAATCTGACATTCAGGCTAAACATCATCTTCTATATATTTGTCAATGTCTGTTTGTTTGCTTGTTTGTTGGAGCCTCACGCACAAACTGTATGACCAATTGACATCAAATTTTGCACACAGTGTAATCTCGACCCAGAGAAAATTATAGGCTTAAAAAAAAATAGAAATGTTGTTGTCTTGGCAACCTTATTTGCATTTTTTTGCCTTTGCATGAATTTTAATGCAGCAACCACCAAATTTGCTTTCACCAACGGATTCTACGTACTTGATTTAGTTTTCCTACGTAATTCCCACTAGAAGAGTCAGGTTGAGCGCTAACAATTTGTGTTTTAGGACTGCTTTTTAGCCCCAGTCTAACCCTGGTGGAGGCACCAATCATTTGCCCATTTTGTCCTTCCTAATTCCGCCTTGGATGTCAGTGTGGATAACAGTTTGCAAAAATTGAAATGTCCCCAAACAGGAATAAATGAAGTAAATTGATGAACACCGGCCCTCATTTATCTAAACTGTCTAACAGGAAATCAACAAACAGTAAAAAACTATTTTTGGTGCCCAGAGCAACCAATCACAAAGCAGCTTTTGTTTTACCTCAGCACTAAGAGGATTAAAAGCTGTTGCCTATAGCAACCAATCACAGCACATCTTATATTTTATTTCAGCAGTATAATATGTGGCAACCAATCACGATGCAGCTTTCATTTTACCTCAGCAGAAAAACAAATGAAAGCTGAACTATGATTGGTTGGTATTGGCAACAAAAAATGCCAAATTTTGTTAGAGCACTGGTTTCAAACTTGCTTAACCTTGACAACAAATTAATCCATATCCTGTTCCTACCTGTTCTGATTGAACACAGTGTGTGGTCCGTCTTATCAGCTCTTCTGCTGAACAATGGATTTCATGCTGAACTAAAAATCATCGTTGAGCAGAAAAGTGAAACCTGGGCACATTTGCACCCAATAATTATCGCTCAAAAGCCATCTTTTGAGCAATAATTATTGAGTGTAAAAGGGCCTTTACTGTAGTTTTTCCACACACAAAGGCATGTTTATTTGAACACTGGAAGAAAACCACAATGATTAAAAACGGCTAATTAGTCAAATTAGTTCCACATGTATTCTTTTTCCTGCACAATTACACAGTGTTTCATGCATCTCTTTGTGCATTTAGCACACATTTGTGCATCCCGATTGACTTCTATGGGGAATTTTGCTGTCCAAATGCATAGGAAAATAGAGCATGCTGGGTTTTTCATTGCGTGATGGAAATACACAGGAAAAATAAGCGAATTTGAATAAACTCATTGTAATCAATAGGTTCTATTCTCTGCGTATTGCACGCACAAATTTTGCTTGTGCAAATACGCTTGTGTGACACCGGCCTAAATTCCTGGTTCACCCATTTATTGTATTGTTTGTTCTTTTTAGTTCTCATTCCCAGGCACATTCCAAACCCCTTAATATACCCTGTACCAAACATTAACCCCCTCTTCTACCACAGAACACAGGCAATGGAAACGCTACCCTAAACCCCCAAATTTAGTGATATTAACCCTTACACTTCCTTAGGCCAACAGAAGTTTCAATTAGTATGAAATATTTTTTCCTATTTTATGTTGTCTAAACCCGGTGCATCACATAGTCAGGTATGTTGTATAGTCCAAAAAATACAAGACTGAAAAATGCTTAAAACAGAAGACTTCTTGCAATCGAATAAGCATAATAAAATAAATATTATTTACATTA
This sequence comes from Eleutherodactylus coqui, assembly GCF_035609145.1. Lineage (NCBI taxonomy): Eukaryota > Metazoa > Chordata > Amphibia > Anura > Eleutherodactylidae > Eleutherodactylus > Eleutherodactylus coqui. The sequence continues at coordinate 129,284,286 of NC_089840.1, read as the reverse complement.
CTTCTTGTACCTCTCAGGTTTGTACTGCTGGGATCTGTTGTTCTACAGGTTTCCAGGTGCACACCTTCTCAGCTGTGACATAATTGAGCTGGCTGGGTGTGGAGTTCCTCCAGCCAGCAAATCCCCACATATAAATACCAGCTCCTCTGGTAGAAGATGCTGGTCATTTTACTCATTTTGTTCTATTCCCACTCAGAGCTGGGTGTTATGCATGTTAGTCTGAAGTGTTTCTCTCACCTTCCCTGAGAACAGTCTGGACACCTGTAGTCCCTGTCTGCATCTTATGTGGACCCTCTTCTCCTTTGACAGGTGCGATTTCCAGACGTCTGATGTCACGTGTGGTCAGATGGGTGATTCCTGAAATAGTTTCCTGTATGTCAGCATGGTGACTGACTATCCCCTTGGTCTGAGGACACTTGGACTAGCTATGATTTACTAGTTTTATGCCTGTGAGTTCGAAGTGGAGTTTCTGTTCTGTGTGGTATGCATTACCTGGTCTGTTGGTGTGAACAGTGACCTGTTTTGTATGTTTGTGCAGGTAGCCAGACATGTGCTGTATGCGCAGTCCTGTTCTGTGTGGTATGCATTACCTGGTGTGTTGGTGTGAACAGCTACATGTTCATTGGGTCTGTGCAGGTGGCCAGACATGTGGTGTATGAACAGTTGTGTTTTGTGTGTGTGAACAGTGTCATGTTCTCTGTTTGGTGCATCTCTCCAGGCTCCTAATCAGAAAAAGCCAGGTCCCAGATGAAGACAGTGAGGCCGTCCTTACTAAAGCGCCTACCCCGCTTTTAGGCAGGGGTGCCCCACTTTCCCTGATTAGGTTTTCTTCCATCTTTGCTTGGAGTGGTGTAATTTGTCCTTCTAAATACTATGTGAGTGTATTAGGGCATCTTGTGTCCGTGCTGATGCGCGGTGCTTTAGTGTGCCGCACGGACGTAACAGTACCATAATTCCTTGTTCTGATGGATCTTGGGGCTTTTACCCACTAGCATTTTTTATAACGCTGCGATATTGCTGCATTTTTTTTCAATGGGACTTTCTAATGTTAAAATTGCATTGCACAAAAATCGCAAATACACAAACTTGCCATTTTTGTGCGATGCGATTTTAACATTAGAAAGTCCCATCGAAAAAACCACAGCAATATCACAGCTTTAAAAAAAACGCTTGTAGGTAAAAGCCCTTAAAGGAGATGTCCCGCGCCGAAACGGGTTTTTTTTTTTTTAACCCCCCCCCCCCGTTCGGCGCGAGACAACCCCGATGCAGGGGTTAAAAAAACCACCCGCACAGCGCTTACCTGAATCCCGGCGGTCCGGCGTCTTCATACTCACCTGCTGAAGATGGCCGCCGGGATCCTCCGTCTTCGTGGACCGCAGCTCTTCTGTGCGGTCCACTGCCGATTCCAGCCTCCTGATTGGCTGGAATCGGCACGTGACGGGGCGGAGCTACACGGAGCCGCTCTCTGGCACGAGCGGCTCCATAGAAGACTGCTGAAGACCCGGACTGCGCAAGCGCGGCTAATTTGGCCATCGGAGGCCAAAAATTAGTCGGCACCATGGAGACGAGGACGCTAGCAACGGAGCAGGTAAGTAAAAAACTTTTTATAACTTCTGTATGGCTCATAATTAATGCACAATGTACATTACAAAGTGCATTATTATGGCCATACAGAAGTGTATAGACCCACTTGCTGCCTCGGGACATCTCCTTTAACTGATAAACACTGTATATGCTTTAGGTACAATTATCTAGTATTCTTTATCCATCATCATGACAGAATAATCATTATAATTAATCTTCTCAAGAACAATCTGTCAAAGTTTGATTAAAATCCAACCTGATAAATGGTTCAACTACTTTATATCAAAATTTGCTCAACAGTTAACCAAATACCGGTACATTACAGACCAATTTCTGGTTTCCATTCAATGCAATGAATGATAATACTTTTTGTTTTCTTAATTTACGCCTATTTCACTGACAAAGTTACATTTATTTTATCGTTCTACTCCGTTTCCAAAAACAACTTAAATTTTCTATATAAAGTTCAGTCAGATTATCCAATTTCCTCAAACAGCTATAATAAGATGTAACATTTTTTCTCAACAAGAAACAAAAATATACAAATCATAAGTTTCCTCAGCAAAATTATGAGCCAAGCAAAATGGCTGTGTGCTTTGCATTGATGGTCCTTAGTCACATGTGGGCTGAATCCGGCCTACCACCTCATTTTATGTGGCCCCCGAAGTCTGCTGCATGTAAAACCCTGAATCAGTTTTTTTACATGCAGCGCCACATCAGAAGGACTTCTAAGTTTGACAGGAGTCCCTGTGCGATCCAAAGGAGTCTTCCTCCACCCACTTGTCCTCTCTCTGTGAGGCAGCAAGCCTACATATCTTGGAGTTAGAGCCACAGTGCGCTGCTGTCATCAATGTGCCAGGTGGCATGATTATTTCATCCCTGGTTGTAGGAAGAGCAGCCAGGAAGCCGGGAGCCACTGAGTGCTTTGGAGAACAGTCAGCACTTCCATAATTTGGTAATTTAGTGCATAAACTGGCTACAGCAGGCTTTCTGGGGGCGCTTACCTATAAAGCACCGTAGGGGGCTTTCTGTGTAATTAGTATTAATAAAAAGCCCTATGCTGCTTTATAGGTATGGGTGTTTATCAACTGGGAAAAGTTACATACCTACTGGGAGCACCTGATTATTGGAGGGGAATTACCTATATACTAGGGGCATTCCGAAGGAAGGAATTACTTACCTACTGGGGTCACTTACATAATGGGGGGCTACCTACCCACCTTCACCCCCATGTAATACATTTAGCCCTCCCCCATCTGACCAGGGCACCAAGGGAGGCATTATTTGGGACACATCTCAGTGCTAAAGAGGTGGAAGGGGTTGGCTAATATCCAAGGTGGTCCTAAAGGACATCTTGGTCATTTACTTAGGTGGTGCACCATAACATTTCTGGTGGAACAATGTGAATCCCAAAATGTCCAACAAGAGAAAAATTTATGCAGAAGTAAAGCAATTTAATGAAAGATGGGAAAGTGAATAAAAGTTTGTGCTTCAAGGAGAAAAACTGGTATGCCTGTAACAGATAGAAATGCCTAAAAGTGCATTTAGACTGATCACTTATTGTTCAGAAAATCATTCAATTGAGCAAAACCGAACGATATGGTTCAGTTTAAACGTGAGCGAACGACTGAACAACATAGGAGAATCGTGCGGTTCCCGTTCGTTGTTCAATTTCAGCCGGCATGAGAATCAGCGCCGGCTCATTCACTTATCGTGCAGGTATAGGAATGTGAAAAACTGAACAGTTAGTGCACGAGGACTGTAACGAGAATCGTGCAGTCTAAATAGGCCGTCCAAGCGTGAATAGGTTGGTGATGACGTCCCCAGCTCATTCGCTCGGGCAAACGAGAATCACGAGAGTCTCGTTGTGTCTAAAAGGGCCATATGATTTTTGCTTAATGAAATCTGAACCAGCTTGTGCTTGAGTGTCAATACGCCATACACTATTACTGGTCATAATTTAATTAATGTTCCTGATGTTGCCACAAATCTTTACAAACACATATAACATGTAGTTCAAAAATGGACAGACGTGTTGGACCACAATCAAGATTAAGGCTGGATTCACACATGCAATTTTTGATGCAGTTTTATTTTTATTTCAGCCAAACCATAAGCATAAAAGACGTAGGGTCCATTCACACAGACGTATGCAATTTCTGTCCGTGAAATATGCAAGTGTTTTTGCTGCGTGTATATGTGCGTATTTGGTGCGTATGCATAACGCAAGAAGGCCCAGTTGATGTCACTATTTTTTTAACCGCTGTCTCCTACCAACATGTGTAAAAACACATTGATTATGCATGCAACTACGTATTTGCTGCGTTTTTATGTGATCCCATAGACTTGTATGGGTGATTTCGGTGCATGTTATGGGCCAAAATAGAATAAGGTACGATTTTTTTTTATGCACGTAAAAACACGTCTGAATAACCAAATGTTCACCGTATTACGTGCATTAAAAATACGTGTGTGATACAGACCAAAGTTACGCCCATGTGAACGTGTCCTTAGAATAAGTCCTCATAGTCAGAAATGTTGTGGATTTTTCTAGTGGGAAGGGGATTTGAGGATCAGCCATGTGGATAATATTTGAACAAATCTTATTCACATGCTGCAGAATTTTCCACACAAAGTGACCTGCAGTGCGGCCTTTAGGGTGGCTTCACACGACTGTGTGCATACATAGGTGGGTACATAGGTGCGCACCCCGGTATGCGCAAAAACACACGTGTATGAAGGTCCATGCATTGCCCTCAATGGAGCCGCGTTGCTGCCGGCACCCCTGAAGTGATTTTTAGGGAAGAGCTCAAAGCATAAGCTCTACCCTGAAAAACATCCCTTTTAGTGTAAAAAAAAAAAAAAAAAAAAAAAAAATATATATATATATATATATATATATATATATATACTCACCTCTCCGCCGCTGCCGTATAAATATTCCTGACGGGAGTTCTCTTGTCATTGAACACTGTGACAGCACTGTCACAGTGATCAGTGCCAAGGGGACTCCCCTCAGGGAGTAAAGAATCCCTTGCCACAGCTGTTACAGTTGTGACAGCTGTGGCAAAGGATCGCAATGTTCTCCCATTGCTTTCAATGGGACCAGCACTTTTGCAGTCCCATTGAAAGCAATGGGCTGCTGCAAGCCCTGCAGGAATTTTCGTGGAAGGGCTTTAAATATAAGCCCTTCCCTGAAAAATCATCCCTAGAATGTGTTAAAAATAGAAAAATATATACTCACTGATAAACAATTATGGTGTGCCAGAAGACCATTGTATTTAATAGAGCCGCTAGCAGCAGCCGCGGCTTCATTGAAGACAATGCTTGCATTCCCTATGGTGCACGCATGTCCTATCTTTGCAGGCTCACGCCTGTAAAGCACGGACGTGTGCACCCACCATAGGGAATGCATTGGTTCTAACAGAAGTGTGTTTTTGTGCGTGCACGCACAAAAACACACTTGTGTGAAGCCACCCTTAGGCTTAGAGCAACACATACTACGAGACATGTCACACAGCAAAGATCACAATGTCACCCTGCCTGTACGGTATCACTTGTAATGTAAGTGAATGTGGTTTCATTGCGACTCAGAAGTTGCCACAACCTAACTCTTGCAAGAAATTCCCTAGGTCTTCTTGTAAGATTGTGGTCATAGTCGGGGCAACTTGTAAGTTGCAATGTGACCACATTACAAGCGATGCAGACAGTGTGACATGTGTCATAGTCAAAGTCACCATGTAGCCTAGGCTCAAAAGCTGCAACTTACCAATTTCTTCTGTGGATTCTCATCATGGATTTCACACTTTTTAATGCCTAATGATGAAATCTAGCCAAATCCACATTACACATCCAGATTTTGTTGCAGATTCACTGTGGATTTGTGGATGTACCCTAATACGTTTTTTTTACATCCACTCCTGTGTTTAGTTCAAAAATTGCACCAAGCCCTGCATATGTGAGTCCAGGCTTAATAGACAATTTCAATCTACACTATCCTACCAAAAGTAACTTGACACCTTAGCAAGAATCAAAAGTAATATTTATTCCCATATGTTACCGTAATACTTAGTGGGGCTCCTTTAGCCCTAATGACATTGCATACTCTCCATAGCATACTGAGGGCTCAGTCACACGAGCGCATCAGGGCGCCAATGCGCCCGTCTTTTTGCATGAAGAAGACGGCCTCACTGCAGGTGCGGACGACTCTCCGCAGCACCAGAAGAAAGAACACATGACCGGCAATGGAGCCAGTCATGTGTTCTTTCTCCGCACCAGCAGTGCGGCCGTCTTATTCTGCAGTTAGACGGGTGCATCGGCGCCCGGATGTGCCCGTGTGACTGAGCCCTCAGTGCGTTGTGCCAACAGATAAGTATGGCGGAGGTTCCATTATAGTCTGGGATTTTTACTTGGCATGGTCTCGATCTCTTGGTTGTAGAACCATGAACATGTAGGTATACCTTGACATTCTAGACAATAAGGTGCTGCTGACAATGTGGTAATACTCTGGGAATGGTCAGCCATACTTCCTACAAGACAACGCGCCTTGTCACAAGTCCAGCTCTGTTTGAGGATATGGATATTCCACAATTTGACCAGCTGCACAGATTCCCAACGTGAATCCTATTGAACATCTTCTTTGAGAGAATTTGACAGATGTTTGCAGGGTGAATGTAGGGAAATACCAACTAAAGTATAGCAGATGTTAGTAGAAAGTATACCACAGAGAGTATCCAATGTTAAGTCAAAAAAGGCCCAACTAAGTGTTAACATATCTGAATAAATGTTACTTTTGATTTTTGTCCAGGTGTCCAAATATTTTTGATAGGATAGTGTACAGCAATGGAGAAAATAGCAGAAAAATACGTATCCAGAAATTTAACAAATGTAGCGAATTAATACGTATTTTAAATTGTAAGTGAAATTTACTAAGAGAGTTTATGAGTTCTAAATTGCAGAATATAATCAGCACTATTTCTAATAGGCCCTATAGGCCCACATTGACATTACGGTTTGGACATACTCTACAATATAACATGCTTGAGAAAGAAAAACAACATTTATGATGCGCACACAAGTCACCAACCACAATAGCCGTTTTTTTTCTAGGTAATTTTACTAATTCTACACAAACATCCAATCATTATCTTTCTGCTCAAATCAAAGCTTTTTACTGATTGGCTACTGCAGGCCTGTATGTATGCAGTATGTAATACAAAGTTAATGCAGTAAATTGAGTCCTACTTGGATACATGCGAGCATCATTGTAAAATCTGTTTTACAACAGTTTATGTAGATGGATCGCATATGAATTAGATAAGAAAAAATACAATAAGAGAGTGAGATATTAATTACAGAAATAAAAATACATTCTCCTTATAGCATAGTCTCTCTACTCTGGAATCACTGCTCAAGAATTTTTTTGCAAAAAAACAAAAGTTCAAAAAATTAATTTTCAAAGTCTTAGATTAAAACAAACTAAGAAGAAAGTTATTTTCGATATGTTTTATGCATGTTTTAAATTGCTACAAAGAGCAGCGTACTTACATACAGCTTGGGTGAGCCCTGGTATCTCCAGATGTAGGCACCACTGCAAGTTTGGAAGTCTAATTAAGCCTGATGTCTTTCTCCTGGCTATTTATCAGTCTCTGTGCATATAGTCAGGCTCCAGACGCTCTGCAGAGCCCACAGCTTCATCAGCCCTCTCTATAATCTCACACACCAACTTCCCACACAGCCCTCCCTCAGGTCACTGCAAGGGCAGCGAAACAGACATAAATCAAATAATAAGTGGATGGTTGGGGACAGAGGCTACAGGGACCTAAGCGTCACACATTCCCATAGTCCCTTTGCTTAGAATGAAGAAATAGTTACGCTCTTTTACCCAATTGTTGCAAAACTTCAACCCACAATGCTAAAACACTGAACGTTTTATGAAGAGATAATGGTTAAAGAGTGTGGTAGTGGGATCGGTCAACGGAATGATTGCTCATCATTCTCTATACAGTAGGTAAATATACAAATTCAATCAGTATGTACTACATGCAGGGCAGTCTACAGCTCATTCATTTCAATTCATCACTCAAATTGGGGATTTTTAAGGAATGAACACAAGAAGCTACTTTGTGATGAATATGGATTTATTTAGGCAAATGTGATCACTGATAAAGACGGACACTTCCATAAGAGAAAAATGTAAAGAAATCAAGGCTCAATTCATTTTAAAAAACTTTTGAACTTTGGTGCTGGAGCAAATTCCTACGAATTTCTTGGACCACCAAGATCGCGAACAGTCCTGGACCGCATCAAACCAAAGTTTTCATTGAAGGGCAAAATTACAAAAGAGTTGGTCACATAATATGAGCTAATTCATTAGAAACATTGATAATGCTTGAGTGGTCAATGGCAGGGCCCTGCTCTCAGGAATGCCAATCATCAGCTGATTCTACTGGGGAAGGCCATGGCCATCCAAGCATCTCCCGTGCAGCAGCCGCTACAGGCGAATTGTAGTATTACGGATGGCCATTCACGTGAATGGATGTCCTGTAATAACAGCATGGCACAAGGTCTGTCAATATGGAAGACACCCTTACTAAGTGGTTCTCCATTCTGGGTTACAGCGGGAGGGTCCTAGCAGGAATCTGCTCTATGTTGTTCATATGGGGCATATGAACAGGGAATGCCATTTTGGCAAAGCCCCTTAAACCGTGCTGTCCAATCAGTATATTGGAATGATATATTTTATTATATCATTCATTACCTATTGAGGCCTCTTGTGTGGTTGTGAATAGAATTTACATTTACGGGATTATTTTTGTAGCATTACAATCTATCAAGAGCAATGATGAATTATAGTTTTATTGCTTAGAATTGAGCTTTCTCTGCATTTACCCTGGACAATTCCAGTTACAGTCTGAAATGAGCAAATCATGACAATAATTGTCCAATTAAATAGGTTCTTACTATGCAGCTACCAGTTATTTTATTAAAGGGGTAAGTTACTGCATACACAGCAGCTGGAGGTGAGGGGGCAAGGAGACCACCACCAATCATGAGAATTCCGTGTTTCCTCCTCCTGTATGAATGGAGCAGTGGTTGAGCATGTGCCATGCCACTCCACTAGTCTCTATGGGACTGCTGGAGATTGCTATCACGGCTAAAATTACCCCATCACAACCATATTGAACTTGAGTTAGCATTCCGCAACCCCCCCCTTCCGCACACACACACGCGCGCACACACACATCTTTGAGGTTGAATGGTTTGCTGCAGTCAGCATAGGTCAGAATAGGAACACAGGTGAGCAATTAAGGACAACTGGGAGGAGAAGTAGTTTTTAACAGCTTCTGCCTTCTCCTTTCCCTGGGTATATAGCGCTCAATGAGCGCTATGTACTAAGAAGTGAAAGTGTTTTTTCTACTATGTGACCCAGCAATCATGTGACCACCGGGAGATCCCTGTTACAGCAGAGTTGCAGGATCCTAGCAGACCCTGATCAGCTCTGCCAGTGACTATTGTTACTACAGGGCAATTTTGTGGGGGTCATAAATGAATAGAATAAAAATATATACATAAAAAAGAAAATGACCTAAAGCCGACGCCAACCAAAACCATCGCTGGATATGCCCTGTAATCCAAAACTATACATATTATATATCAAAGTGTCCGAAAGAAAATGGAGAACCCATTCCCATTTTTTTTTTTAATTAGTAAATTTATGCTAAAACAAACAATAAATGTTTAAAAAAATCTTTTTCTTTAGCCTTTTACTCTCAATAAAACTAAAAAATGGGAAAAAAAAGTCAGTGAAAAAGATATAAAAAAATATCCTTATATGTCACAGGAAAAAAAACAATGGAGCTAGGGAGCTCTCTATTTTCAGCAACGGGTAGGAGTCCCATACTGTGCAAACTTTCAAAGGCCTGTTATCAACACAGAACAGTAGAGTTCCATTCTTCATGCTAGAAGAGTAGTGGAGCCCATATCTACACAAGGTTTGGGCCATAGCTATTCTCTCTCTTTACAAAGTGGGCTCTATCAATATGGTAGCCCGCTCAAGTTCTAGGTCCTTGGTTGGTGCCAACTGGCAAGGGCGACACCACATCCTGGCTAATCAACAGCTTTAGCAATCCAGAAGAGGACACTATTATACAACCTGCTCTCCCACGCAAGTCCAGCAGCACTCTCTGAATCTAGCACTGCTTCAGGGATCTCTGTAAAGTTCCCTGAAAGGGTTTCTGGCTTGGTACATTCTTTCAGTACTTGGGCCCCAATTCACAACCACAAGTCAATCAAACTTTTGCAATGTATACATCCCAAATTTCATTGGAACATCAGAATCCATTGTTCTCTTCACTGTTGCTACTCTTTTTTTCTCATATTGTAAAGTCTACTTGCATTGCTCCTACCACTGAGATAGGTTGTGCGTTAGCTGCATTCAGTTGCACTCAAGTTACACCGTCTTTACATAACAGGGAGGAAAAGAGGGTTTAAAAAATGGGTTGGGCCATGGTTGTGCCTTAAGACTCTGTGTCCACTAGACAGGTCAGCTTAATTATACTGAACTCAACCACCACCACCAGACATTCTCCCACCAAATCTATTGCTTCCAACGAAGGCATATTTAGTTTAGTTTAAATTCCTGTTGCTGGTCATCATGGAGCATTTGGACAGTCCTGGACAAATTGTCCTTCTCAACCACATTCCCAGCACCTCCTATTTTGGTCTGCCACTTACTCTTGTTTGCCTCCCAGTTAATTGAAATCCTTCTCGTTTTTTTTTCTCTCTTAACAACAGTCTTCATTGAAAATTTCTAATGTATAAAAAGAATATAGCAGTAGACAAGATTATACAGGCGCATCATGGTGAAGTAATTACTAAGCATTGTATATTCTAGCAAGGCCAAGTATATCAAAATAGTAGCATTCCAGTATTGCCAGGCTTCTTACCTTACATTGCTGTTTTTCTCGTAAAAACGTTGCACAGTAAACAATAGCCTAGCCAGGGCCAAATTACAGGTCAAGAAGATCCTTCCCATTTTTTTAACGGCTGATACACCACTTTGTCTTTTTTAGCTATCATCCCTTCTTTCGACAACATTTCCAGGGACGCCAGTCAGGCTGCCACACTTTTATCTTTCTCTAACACGAGCTCAACTCAGTTCATTTACTATATGATATACTAGACTGGAGTATCCAACCTGCTAATAATGCCAATTATGTAAGCAATGCAGAAGTATGATTGACAATATCACCAAGCCAATGTTTTGATAAACTGTGTCTTTACTTAGAATTATGTGGTAACAAATACAGTGGTGCAATTGGAACCGCTATGCAGAATATACAGTATATACAAATACAGTTGAGTTGACGTTTAGCAGTAACCGAATGTTGTCAACTCAGATATGGCTTTTCAGTTCAACAGCACTCTAAATCAGTCTCTGGGCTTTCTTTAGCTGTTTGCTTCTTACACCCGGTGCCCTTTATTTACCGTGTTCATACAGACTGTGAACAGTATCTGACTCTTGGATAAAAGTTTGGCCCTTCACTTGTATCATAATTGTATTCTGCATCTGTCTCCACTTCACTACTACTACACCAAAAAGAGGTTAGCTCTCTCCCTATAAAACTAATCAGCCAAGTGCCATTTGCTTTTTACCTAGTGTGTACGACCAAAGTGTTCTGTAGATACCGCTCTATAACTGTGCAAGAATTCTACAGACATATTGATGCTATATTCACAGTAACTGTAGCACAAAAATTATTTTTCCAGTTCGTTTTGTGACTGGTTCACTTTTTGTTCGATGGCACAATGCTTTCTAATCTTCTAATGCCCAAAAAGACAATATTGGATTTTTGTTGGTAGGATCAAAAGTTTACAGGGCCTCACATATTCTATGGATATCAAAGAAAACACAGGTCACTATTTTTGCCATCCAATCATATTCTTCCCTGGTAATAAGCATTGTCAGCCATGTCTTACCCATTCTATAAATACCAAGTATATATGACCAAGATGAATGGGCCATTTAGAGCTGATAGATTCTGGACTATTTTTGGGCTAAAAGCTTTCTAGTAGTGTTGCTCTTCTTGATCGGCCAGGCGATAAAATCATGGCAATTTTCGCAAAATCAAATCGGGTTAGTCCAAACCAATTATTGACGAAAATCACAGGGAAATTGAATTTTTCAAAATGCCTGCTGCAGAGGTCAGCATGTAGCCAATCAGCAGCCTGGGAGCCTTGCCGAGGTCACCAAATGTGTCCTCCATCTTGCATATGGGTAGCAGTTCATTGCACGCCTGCAACACATGACCTAGCCACATAGGCACAGTGTCACCAGAGGTTGTTTTATAGTTGAGCCCAGAACACAGAAGCTGCATCATGTTTAAATGCCTATACAACACATGGACTGTTTTTAATAGGAACATATATATTGCTGCTGGGTGTGAAAGCTTGTATACCAGCAGAGAACTTAAACAGGGTTCTATTGGAGGAAGTAGAGAAAGTAGCTGCATCCCGTTTATATGCCTGAACAAAATGTGGTCTGTACCTAGGGAGAAGGTATATTTCTGCTGCTATCAATGTATATACCGGTAGCAGCAAAGCAGACAGACAAAATACACGTTGGCGTGGGGAATACTGCAGTTCTCAATTTGTGGCCTCAAACGTTGTTTAAAGTCACCAGTCCAGCCACCAAGAAATATTTACAGATCTTACACAGTTAGTAGTAGGGTTTGGGGAATTCAATTACACTGTGCCAAACTGGGACAGCTCAGAAAGACACAAGCTATACTCTGTGGCCCTCTCTTCTCACATATTGTGCCTCCCATGGATTTCAGCTTATTTAGTTGGCCATGCTTTTTTGTAAATATAAAACAAAAAAACAAAAACAGGGAAACAGCAAATACACACAGTGTGTGTCAGCAGCCTCAGACATTTTTTAAAGTCACCAGTTCAGCCACTACAAATTATTTGCAGGCCTTACACAGCTGGCAGTGCTTTTCTACAAACCACAAAGATAAGTTACATAAAATTACCTTAAAAAGTGAACCAAAAAAGCCTGAATAAAAATAAATAACTAAAAAGGAAACAAAGAAAGTAAGGGGTAGGAGACATGTCGGTGCTGGTAAAGGAAGGGTCAAGTTGGCACTTCAAGTGGCTTCCACTAAAACAACAGCTCCATGTTCTGCAGGAGGCAAGGCAAGCCAGCTACCATTCCTTATAGTGGTTCTGCCCATGCATTACATCTGCAGTACACAGAACTGTTCATAGAGTGGATGACACAACATGCCTTAAGTACCACCATCTCCTCTTCCTTCCAGTCACAGACACACAGCAGTCAGTCTGCACCAGTTGGTCATAAGAATCCACCCTTTACTTCTCTTTATGTCAAATCAGTGCAGCTTCCAAAGCAGGCCACATGGATCAGTCTGTTTGATCATTCAGTGTCGTGGATGTCAACCGGGCAGTCTAGACAACCAGATGGAGAAGACCAATACATTGATTGCACTGATGTCCAACCATTTTTTTCCTCTAAAGAGAAAGATGATGGTAGGTTAGGGTACGCCATCGCACATGGTCAGCCCTCTACAGACAATGTGTATTCAAGAGAATGTGGAAACACAGGTATCAGCTCACGATTTTTACTTCACTTGACTATAATGGATGTTGGAAGCAATGATTTTTTTTTAAATCGGCCTGATACGGACACAAACCAATTATTCCAATAATTGCTCATCACTAGCATGTATGGATGCCTTTAATAGTAGTCTAGTCACAATTACGCTACCATGGGCTTATCTTTGATTTCACTTTTAGCTTAGCAGTGCATTTATCTTCTATTGTATAAGAATCCACCATTCCAATAATATATATTTCATTGCCTAAAATAATAGTGCAATGTTCTAAATATACTACTGCAAATGTGTTCAAAGGGACATTACATGTGAGACGCAAGAGAAAAGAGACCATCTCAACAAAAGCCCAAGACCCGTGGGTGTGTTTTTCCTTGATGGCAATGTTTCCTGAGATTTTTTAAAGGGTCAAAGGGCTAAAAGGAATTTTGGTTTTTGAACAGTTAAAGGAAATCATTTTAGAGGCAGCTGGTTTATATCTAAAGAACTGACCCATCTCAGCGTTATCCTAGCTCACTTTGTTTACTCCATCTCAGTAATTAGCTCTTATCATGTCTCATTAATGAAACATAAACCACGGCATGTACTCGTTAATAGGAACTTCTGGCAAATACATGTTAAACATTTTGTATGGTACAGAAGTCTACCTGGCATAAAACTGCAAGACTAAGGCCGCCTGCACATGAATGGATTTGCATTGTGGAATCCGTGGTTGGCGTCCGCACCGCAGTTCCGCAGCAAGTACCGTTCATAGCATGCTGTGGAAAATGGCTCCTTCCTGCAAAATTTGATTTCCACAAGCAGAGAAAAAAATCGCAGCATGCTCTATTTTCGTGAGGTGTCTGCAAGGACATCTTCCATTGAAGTCAATGGAAGCTGTCTGACCCGCGGCCCGTCCGCAATTGACATTGTGAATAGGTCGCTGATACCCATGTCATCCCCTAGCGGCGGCGTGGGAAAAAGAAACATTTTTTAAAAATCTGTACTGTGCATGTCTGACAGCAACTTGCAATGTCCATCTGCAGTACAGAGAAAGAAGATAAATGACAGGTACACGGAATCCGACCTGTTCATGTGCAGCCGGCTTAATGCTGTGAGCCAAGTAATGTACCTAGAAATTTGCTGGGTATTAGTGTATCTTGACGCCACCAGGAACTAGGGGTTTGATAGGGAAAACGCCCCTGTCACACACCCAGCTCCCGATTGGGTCAAGCGTACAACGTCCTAGCAGCAGTGTGTGCATAGCTGCGGCAACACAGCTAAGCACACGATAAAGCACGGACTGTCACCGCTGCCTTCCGCGGAAATTCAGAGGGACAACTCACTGGCAAACCCCAATGAGCCATGAGTCCCAGTCTGAGCATGCCTGTTTGTTCCATGCCGCCACCTGACACAGAGCATGCCTTTCAGCCGTGGCGCCGCATTAGTCCTCCGTCCTGTAAAGCAGCTAACAATTTCCTCCTTCCTGGCTGCACAGGGGACGCTGGCGCCTCTGACAACGCTGTTCCCCTGCTGTGGCTACCTGTTGCGAGCATTCTGGGACCTGTGTGCTCCCGTAAGGCTGCACCACCGCACATAAGCAATTGCCCATCACCGGCCTATGCGCAGTAGCTGCTGATGTGGTTTCGCTGAGCACTACCATCCCATCTCTGCTTCTGCAGGATTGTGCGTCCGGACAGTTGTCACAGTGCCTTTGTGAAGCTGCGGGGCCCTCCCTGCTGCGGTCACCATGAGTAACATGATGGGGTCCGCAAGTGTCCGGCAGTAGAAGGCCCTGAGAATGTCCCGGCGACGGTGGTCACGATCCTCCAGCTGGCTCTGACAGTGCCTCCCCCGCCGCGGTGTGGGCAGAATCAGTAAGTTACATGGAGGCCGCACGAGTAGGCAGCAGGACAAGCCGCTTCACGGCTCTTTCGCCTCACTGCTTACTAAGCTCGTCCTGCAGCTTCCGACGCTGCATGGCTTTTTCAAACACTTTTCATTGCCTTACAGGACCTACTGCCTTCCAAGCTGTCCAACCAATTAGCTTCAGCGGGCGTCACCCCCCTGTCAGTCTTGACTTCATCAGGACTTCCTGCTGGCGTCAAGATACACTAATACCAATTTGCTGCTGGTCCTAACTTTTGGGATTGTTTATTGTTATCTATGGAAGTTCTTATTGTAGCAAATTAATCTGGAGACAAGTTTAGAAAATTATAGTATCAGAAACCAAAATTAAAGTAGGTAGGACCCTGGTCCCTTGGTAATGGCTGGGGTTGGAATGATGCACTACCTGATGTGCAGGTGAAGGAATCGAGATAGACACTACAGTTGGAATGGAGCGCTACTTGGCATGGGTCCCAATAGAAACAGCCAAGCACAGCTCTTTATGTTTAGTATTCTTTAATAAATATCCAAGCTCCACTATGCGTTTCAAATCTGTACCAGATTCTTTCTCAAGTGGATTAATGATGGCACTCACTGTCACAAAAAATATATTGTGGTCCATTCAAATGATATATATTGTGACAGTGAATGTGGTTACCTCAGGAATAATCTGGTACAGAATCGAAGTACGTAGTGAAGTCTGGCAATTTATTAAAGAATATTAAACGTAAAGAACTGTCATTGGTTGTTTCCATTGGGACCAGTGCCAGGCAAAGCTCCATTCCAACTGCAGTGTTTTATCCCAATCCCTTCACCTGCATATCAGTGGAGCAGACAGCAGTCCAAGGATTGTTCTTCATGCGCATATAATATTCACAACCAAATCAGGTGACCAGAATCTCGCTAAATGATCATCCTGCCATGGAAGTCTTCACATGTAGCGCTTGTTCTTCTTCTTTCTCTCTTGGTAATGGTGGCAAGGCCATTTTAACTCATTGCAAACTAAAGTACAAACATCTCAATGATAAGCCCTAAGGCCGGCTGCACACGAACGGGTCAGATGCCGGATGCAGGATCCCGCAGCGGAATCCGGACCTGTGCCCGGTTGGGGACCCTGCGTACCTGTCAGTTGTCTTCTTTGTTCTGTTATGCGGATCATCGCCTCGTGGTGAATCTGTACGCAATGTTAATTGCGGATGGTCCGCGGTTTGGATGGCTTCTATTGACTTTAATGGAAGCCGTCTGTGCGGATACCACACTAAAACAGCATGCTGCAATTTTTCCTCCATGAGCGGAAAATCACAACTGATTTCCGCTTGTGTGCAAGAAAAAGCGCTTTTCCATAACATGCTATGGACGGTATTTGCTGGAGGACAGACACCCACTCCGGATTTTGCAATGCGAATCGGGCCGAGCGCTGCTGGCCTAAGGAAAAGCGTTGTTATGCTAACCACAAACAATATCACTACACCAACATACAGTGTCCAAATATTGTTATTCTCAGGCTGCTGTTTTTATATCTGCGGCAGCGATTATGTTTTTCTGCTTCATTCGGGGAGCAGGAAAGGGGAATTCCCTGGCCGAATGGATCTGTCTTATGACGGAACCAAGCAGCACCTAGTGTATGCCATTGATTATAATGGGGCACGTTCGGTTTCTGCTCGGCTGCCCGGTATCTTTCTGGAAGGAAAAGCTCTGCATGCAGCATTACTTCTTCCAGCATTTTGTGCCGGATCTGCGATGGTTCCAACGCAGATGTGAAGGCAGCCTCAAACTTTTGCTACCTATTAGAGGGACAGCATGAGCATAGGGCAAATAGTAAAGGCATGCCATAGACGGGCTGTAGAATATTCATCGGCTTCTATGACAAAATAGTTTACTTTTGAATTAGATTTGGCAAATTTAGGCATTGATATCTTTTCACAGGTGTGAAGTCTTATCATATTATACAGTAACTAATTAGTTGATTATAATGGCAAGTAAACTACACTGTTAATTAACATTCTAGTAACAAAGGAGCCCACATACAAATATAGAGCCATCAGAACCAATGAAGCTGTTTTCTTTGGGAGTTCATACTAATGCCAGAGTCAAAATTCTTCTCTTTTCTTGATGCTCCACATTTTAAGTAAAGAAGAAGAATAACAAAAGACCTAGCACAGGAGGAATGAGAGCAAAAATATGAAGGTGGGACAGGTGACTTATGGTTAAAGTTCTCAAAGACCGGTCATGTCCCATGAAATTGTTGAGCAGCTGAACTGAAGATATGTTGTAACAATCATTTTCCTTATATATATTCACTCAATTTTCTTTTGTTTCTTTTGTTTAAGGGAGCCCTTTATGAAGGGGTAGAAGTAGCCACATGTGAGAAAAAAAGGAACATATCTCTACTTTATCATCATGTCTTCGGTTGAATCTCTTCCTACATCAAATCTTGCTTCCTCTTTCAAGCAGGCCGTATGCAGCCCAATGATAAGCTGAAGTGTGTATGCTTATTCCAGTGGGGAGAGGGAAGCTTGCTGCTGCCAGACACCCCTAGAACTGTCTGTTCTCCTGGAAGAACAGAAACATCAGGCAGGAATCTCATTTTCTGCAATATCTTCAATTGTGGCGCATTCGAGATGCCCATTAGATTAACAGTGGATCCCTCCAATTTTGGCAAGATCTGATGGAATTTATCTATGTATGGGTATCATACAGGACTTACTTTTCTTTCAATCTAACAGTGCTTATGCATATACTATTACATCGTGTGCCCCTTGAAGTGGTAGTATACAGATTGACGAACATCCAGATACACTAAAGCTGGCTATAGAAAAGAAAATACTATGGATTTTAGTATGATCAGCTGCCAGCAACATGTCTATGGGGCCTGTTAGATACTGTAACCTATATGATCATTTGTTTCTGCAAGAGACATATAGCACCAGCCTCTTGTAGCCGCTTATCCCCGGTTTCCTTATCTCAAATCTGTGGTCAGCATAAGCTCCTGGAAAAATATTGTCACTACTTTGTTTGTAATTTGCTTATTTTGATTTTTAATTCTTTGTACTTTTTAAATTTTTTTTTTTTCATTTGGAAATTATTTACTTTCATATTGTAAAGATTAAAGCTTTAAAAGCACAGTGTGATGAGATATCATACTATTCAAAGCAGGCTAATTCTTTCTCCCCTTTTTAATGTGTGGTGTAGGAGTGAAGTGTACAAAATGGCCTGCAAAGGGTGATAGGCACCTGTGGGTGTGGCAGGAGGTGAGATAAAAAGATCAGTTGCTGCCATACTCATGAAAAAAAAGCTGGCTGCTAGCCAGAGAGAGATTGGCTGTAGCTATCAGGGACTTGGAACCTGAGGTCCAGTGCGGCTCAGTTTGGCCCTGTCACCTGTCTGAAAGAGGAGGACGCCATCTAGATGCGCCGAGTGGAAGTTAGTGACAGGGACCCTGTGGGTTGTGAATCCTGGACATTGTATGTATCACAAGTTTTGCTGTGCTTTGATGTGGAATAAAACTTGCAGGCACCAGATTTTAAAGAAGTTCCTGTGTCTGGAGCGTTTGTACATGTGAAGTGCCCAATTCCAATGAAGAGGTTGGTGATCCAGGAGGTAACCCCAGCTTGCAACAGGCAAGACAGTTCACAGAATGGCCTGCAGAGGGCTGTAAAACAGGCATTCTGTGTGCTAATCAGCGGGACAGCTGTATAGGTGTGTCTGTAGGAAATTAAACCTCCAGACACACTGAGCCACAAGGCTGCTGCTGGAGCTCCTCCCTGGGAGAGAAGCTTGGAAGAGGCTGAAAGCCTGAGGTCTGTGATAGAACAGGCTGTGGAAGGGCCATTAGTCTGACAGGGAAGGATGCCCCTAGACTGACACCCTGGTTGGGTATGCTGTTGGACATTGCTATGACGTGTAGTGACGTTAGGCCACTGTGTTAGATAAGATAGCCTCCTTTAGGAGTTAGTAGCCAGACGGCTAGGATTTCAGTTGTTAATTCATGTGTGCACCATGACTAAACAACAGTGTGAAGAGTTGTTAGCATTGTATCTATTATTTGCTGCCAAAATAAGATGGACTTCCTAAATTTTACCACCTACTCTGGTCTGGTTAAGGGTTTCTGACGTGTGGCCACCCACCTGGGTGGAGGAAAGGTGGCGATCCTGCTAGGTGACTAATCCCCAGTTGTCACAATACATCGTATATTACTTATATGTGCACTGGGACCCAGAATCTTCAGATATGCCTCAGTAAATCAAATTTTGTAGTGTTGAGGGCAAATTTGTACATTTATGGGCAGTGTAGCTGAAAATTCTCAGTGACTTAAATATTGTATTTGACAAGTTAGTAACTAATGTTAGCAATAAACTATGTGATCCTCTGTGGCTTATTCACACATATATCAGTAGAGTGTCAGCACAGCTTGACCAGATCATTTTCTAGTTAACATCAGTTGGCGCATTTTCGGAATATTTCTCCAGAATCTCATCTTATGACACAACACTAAACTTGAGGAAAACTTTTTACATCTCATAAGTACTCAGGCCTCCTATAAGTCTTCTTAAATTCATAAATTAGCAAAAGCCTTTAAAGCTTTACAAGAAGATTATGTTTAATATCAGCAGTTAGTTTTATAGAGGAAAAACTGTACAAGTAGCATTATCAGTGACGGATCTACAGTGAAAGCATCCAGCTGCTGCTCTTGACCTGTGACTAGTTTTTCTCATGTGTCTCACTGATGGGTATTAATGCCTCATTTCACTTTCTAATACTGTCCTTATTTATAGTAATTGTAAGGAAACTAATAAAAGGGTTTTCCGGGACTTACAGAAAAAAATTGACAGGCTTAGGGCTCATGTCCACAGGCTGGAGCCTGCAGTGCAGTCCGACTCTGCCCACGGCTGGCCACCCTTGGTACCTGTCTGGATCTGTACTGCAGATGTATCTGGAAGTGCCAGCCAGCATGCAGGCGCACATGAGCAGTAAATTTTTTTTTTTTCTTCTGCTTTCCCGCGCCTAGTGGTGATGCGGAATCCATGACCTGTCCGCAATGTGAATTGCGGATGGGACACGGATCAGACGGCTTTGATTGACTTCAATAGAAGCCGTTCGTGCAGGAACCGCACTGAAGTGGAGAATGCTGCGATTTTTTCCCGCATATGGAATCCGGAAAACAAATCCACATGTCAAAATTCAAGTGTGGACGCCCGTGGTTCCCTATGGGTGGCTTGAACTGCGGATTCTGCAAATCAAGTCCACCCTTGGACATTGGGCCTTAGAATTGAGTAAAAAAAAATTGTGCATTCATTCATTGTGCATGTAACTACCCAGCAATCACAGACTTCAGAGGTGATTCTTCCATGGCCACTGAAGCCTGGAATTTGGAAAACATTGATCTAAGAGAAGAGGACACAACATACTACACCTGAATTAGTACATTTCGGAATATTTATATAATGTCGATCACCTTTTTGTTTCTTGCTTCACTTAGGGTGCCTGTTCATCTAGTTGTAGTGTTATACATGGTCAAAAAGTTCAAATGATTTTACCACAGATTGCAATACTTTTCATTGCAGTTTTTTGTTGTGTGATTTTTAGGGCAGGCGTTAGGTTGGGGGGGGGGGGGCAAACTGCACAATCACTGTTTGAGGCAGTATTTACCAAGGCGAGAGCAATATCAGTTCAAGAAACTGATTTTTTTTTTAATGCAAGGGCACATAACTACAACCTAGGGCGTGATTCACACAAGCGTATATCGGTCATGGTATAAATTGATACACATTTAAATTCCGCAATACCCTCGGGATGCGTGGTAGCTGCTTCGCTGCAGAATTTCCACAGCTGAAAAAATCTGCAGTAAATCTGCATCAAACTCTGTACTATTTAGTTTATATTTGTTGCAGATTTTAGTTCTTCAATTAAATTTAAATTGAAGGGTCAAAATCGTGTATATTTTGATGCGGATTTTGGTGCAGATTTGCTTCCTAATAAAAATTGCCAGCAGAGTGCCTCATATGAACAATAAAGTCAGCAAAGTGCCCAACTTAAACAGTGCAAGCATATTCCCCCCTGAAAAACGGAACCAGCTTTTAGATGATAAATGCCTGTTCTGCCAGGAAGGTGGGAGATTCCTCCAATGTCATAAGATTCATACACAATTCGGGAAAGTATGCATGTATGGTGCAATAACTCATTCATTAAACTACTATCAAAAGTGCTAAACAGGGCGCTGAAAAGTAATCACTTCCCAATTCTATGGGATTACATTTTCCTCCCATATGGTCAGCAGTTCTAAAAAAGAGCCTGTGACCCCGGTTTCTGAGGAGTTGCATACAAATGCTTATTATCCTTTTCTGGTAAATTGATTCTGATTAATAATATAATGTCAAACATAAGATGCACCATCCTGAGGAAGGTGCCATTACGGCACCAAAATGCGTTGCTGAATAAGTTTCTTCCACTCCATCTGCTGACCTTGGTCATCCTTTTTGAAGTCTGACATGGCCTTGTTTTATCCTTTATCCTGGTCCCTAATTTAAAGGTGTTTTGTCATTAGCACAAACGCCCATCCCCCAGTTGGGTTCTGCGTAAAAAAATCCTAAGGTATACTCACCTGTCCTGTAGTCCAGGGACACAGCTGGCTGCCGCCGACTGAGTCGGAAGTCAGAAGCATGTGACTGTTGCAGCCAGTGTCGGAACTTGAACCCAGGAGCTCCTGTCCTTCAGGCGGTGGCCCTATCTGTTGAGCTATCCAGCTCTATGGACAGCTCCCCCTGCATAACCTTGTTTTTGGCCCTCGCTCCTACTCCTGTTTCCCAATTGGCTCTACCGTGTTCCTTAACTGGACTTCCTATAAAAGACTGGCCCTTCCTCCAGTTCCTTGCGTGATTATTGTGCTTCCAGCCTGTACTCAAGCTTCTCTACCCACCTGCTCCTCCTTCTACAATTGCTACTATCTATGTACCGACCTCTGGCTTCCCCCGATTTCACTACCTGCCTACTCCTTTGTACCACAACCAATACTACCTGTGTACCAACCTCTGGCTTCCCCTGACTTCACTACCCACCTGCTTCTTTGTACCACAACCGCTACTACCCGTGTACTGATCTTTGGCTTCCCCAGATTCCGCTACCTGCCTGCTCCTTTTACAGCAACCGATACTACCTGTGCACCGACCTCTGGTTTCACATGATGAGGCTACTGTCCCTCACTGATCACATAAGATGCCCAACTTCTGCACCTAATTGTTACACAGAGGCCGCAGTGTCATGTCACCAAACTCCTGGCATCATGGCGCCCAGGATATGAGCACTGATGACAAGAGTTCAGACACATGCATCCACCATCCAACTACCCAGAGGTCACCACCGAATACCTGAAGCAAATGTCAGCTACTTCCCAGGACTCGAGGAAAAGTGAGTATACCCTTGTTTTTTATTTTACACAGGGTCGAAGAGTAAAGCAAGTTATGACATCTGTCATGGTCAAGGCGTTCTCTCTCGTTACATTGTCGTCAGTCTCCACCTCAGGCTCCACCACCGCTGTGGCAGAGACATATTCTAACAGCAACTTGCATTGATTGTACGCAGGTCCTGATATTGATTCCAAGAGAACAAATGTTTACTTTTACTGGTAATCAGCATGGCGGAGACATTGACAAACCAAGATTATGCCAAGTGCTTGAACTCGGCTATCTCCGATAGTCCCATTGAAATTAATGGAGAGCTTGTGCACACGTGTGACCATTGTTCCATTCATCCGGGAACTTTTGAACTTCTGTTCTTGTAACTGCTGGTGGACTACCAATCAGGTAGTAACATAGTATGTAAGGCTGAAAAAAGACATGTCCATACAGTTCAGCCTATTACCCCCCCCCCCCCTTCCTCCCTACCTTCCCCCAGTGTTGATCAAGAGGAAGGCAAAAAAAAATTGCAATGAGGTAGAAACCAATTTTCCCCATTTAAGGGGGAAAAAAAATTCCTTCCTGTCACCAACCTGGCAATCGGAATAATCATCGGATCACCGTCCCTTCTGAAGTAATCAGTGACTATAACATATAATAATGTAATGCTTAAGAAAGGCATCCAGGCCCCTCTTACAGTTATTTTATTGAATTTGCCATCACCACGTCCCCAGGCAGAGAGTTCCATAGTCTCACTGCTCTTACAGTGAAGATCCCATACTATGTTGTGTAGAAACCTTCTTTCCTCTAGACGTAGAGGACGCCCCCTTGTTACAGTCACGGTCCTGGGTATAAATAGATGATGGGAGAGATCTCTGTATTGTCCTCTGATATATTATACGTAGTTATTAGGTCGCCCCTCAGCCGTCATTTTTCTAAATGAATAACCCCAATTTTGATAACCTCTCTGGGTATTGTAGTCCACCCATTCTATTTATTACTTTAGTTGCCCTCTTTGTACCCGCTCAAGCTCTGATATGTACTTGAGTACTGGTGCTCAAAACTTCACAATATTCCATGTGGTCTAACCAGCGACTTCTAAAGAGAATGAACAATGATCTTGTCATCTGCCCCTAGACCTCTTTTACACCTCATGAGCCTATTTGCCTTGGCAGCAGCTGCCTGACACTGGTTGCTCCAGTTTTGCTTACAGTCAACTAAAATCCCCAAGTCCTTTTCCTTGTCAGGGTTTCCCAGTGGTTTCCCATTTAGCATGTAATGGTGACATGTATTTCCTCTGCGCATGTGCATAACTTTACATTTATCAGTGTTTAACCTCATTTGCCACTTTACTGGCCAAGCCTCCAACTTATCCAGATCTGGCAACCATATTCTGTCCTCTCTTGTGTTAATTTTTTACATAATTTTGTATCATCTGCAAATATTAATATTTAACTGTATAATCCTTCTATCAGGTCAGTAATAAATATATTAAAAAGAATAGGACCCTGTACTACCCCTGTGGTACCCCACTAGTAACAGTGACCCAATCAGAGTATATACCATTAATAACCCCCCCTCTGCTTTCAATCAGTGACTAGTTACTTACCCACTTACACACATCCTCGACCAGACCAAGCATTCTCATGTTATATACCAACCTTCTGTGCGACACAGTATCAAACACTTTGGAAAAGTCCAGATGCACAAGATCCAGTGACTCTCCCCGGTACAGTCTAGAACTTACCTCCTCATAGAAGCTGTTCAGGTTGATTTGACAGGAGTGATCTCTCATAAACGCTCACAAACCCATGCTGATATGGAGTTATACAGCTATTTTCCTTGAGGTACTCCAGGATAGCATCTCTCAGAAACCCATCAAATATTTTTCTCACAATAGTAGTAAAACTTACCGGCCTGTAATTTCCAAGTTCACTTTTTGACCTCTTTTAGAATATCAGCATCATATTGGCTATGTGCTAAGACATTGGCACAGACCCCAACACTGTAGAGTCCTTAAATATAAGAAATGTTCATCACATTACTTGATTCCCTTAAAACCCGGGGGAGTATGCCATCAGGACCCAGCGATTTGTCTATTTTAATCTTTTTAAGATTGCTCTACACTTCGTCCTGGATTAGACTAGTAACATTTAGTGGAGAGTTTACTTTACATCTCATCTGACATTTCATTTTCTTCTGAGCATACACTGGAGAAAAAAAAAATATTTAATAGATTTGCTTTCTCCTCATCGGCCTCTACAATTTTTCCTACATTGTTTATTAAAGAGCCAACACTTTCAGTATTAATCTTCTGACAATTTATATAGTTCAAGAACTGTTTAGGGTTAGTTTTAGGACGCGGCACATGGCAGAATCGGATTCCACATGTGGGAGCGCGCAGCAGAATCTGGCTCTGCCCACACCGGTGACCTCGTGTACCGGTCTTCGTTCTTCATTATCTGTACTGAGAGCCGTCAAACATGCGCAGTACAGATTTTTCTTTTAAGGTTTATTTTTCCCGTGCTGTCGCTAGGCGATAATGTGGGTGCCCGCGACCTATCCGCAATGTCAATTGCGGAAGGGCCGTGGGTCGTACGGCTTCAATTATAGCTGTCCGGGCATAAACCGCACAAAAATAGAACACGCTGTGATTATTTCCTGCAAGTGGAAATCGCTATTGCTTTCCACTCGTGTGGAAAAAGAAGCACTTTTCCATAGCATGATATTAACAGTACTTTCCGCAATGCAAATCCGTTCATGTGCAGATGAGCTTGCTCTTCTTGGCATTAAGTCTCAAGAGCCTACTCAACAGCCCTCACAGCTAGACTTAACGCCACTTCCACATGGGCAACTTGTGCAAGAAAATTGCATTGATAGTCTGTGCGATATCACTTTTTTCACAAGGAGATATCACGATTTTGTGTTGCCACAAAGTCGCACGTGGTGCTACAAAGTCCTGCAACTTTGTAGCACAACATGTGAGAAATTTGGGGTGTGTGTGGTCTTGAAATATAAGCCCTACACCAAAAATAAGCCCTAGCTGCATAAAAAAACACATACCTCACCTAAGTGCTGTCAGCTCCGCTGGGTCTTCTCTCCAGTCCCCAGCTGTTGTCTTCATGCATCCAATCAGAGTCAGCGCTTGATGAACCAATCACAGCCATTCATTCATTTATTGAATAGCTGTAATTGGTTCAATGAGCGCTGTCTCTGATTGGTTCTCGAGCGCCGTGGCTCAGCCAATCACAGCCCGACCTTCCTGGAGGCAGAGATTTTGATCCTCCAATCCAGGAAGGGCTGGCAGAATAATAAAGACAAGTGCTAGAGGTGAAGAGCGCGCCGGACATGACAGCGCCTCTTAGGTGATGTATTTTTTTTTCTGCAGCTAGGGTAAGTTTAGGGCTTTTACAGTAGTATTTCCTACTCTAAAAGTTGCATCGCATCACACAAAATCCACATTTTCGTGCGATGCAACAGAAAAGAAGGCTCCATAAAGAAACATGGGCTACAAAAAATAAAGCAAATCGCGGCTGTATTGAGCATGTCACGATTTTGTGGTCTCGCAGTGTCACAGGCAATAAAACATCACTCGTGTGGAAGAACCCATAGGAAAGCATGGGCTTCACATATTGTCACACTGCGAGAAAATCGCGCGAGAAAATCGCCCATGTGGAAGTGGCCTAAAGCAGACAATGACTACATTTGTATGAATAGTTTGCAGACTAAGGGCTCCCACCCACTAGCGTTTTTTTACTGCGAAATTCGCAGCGTTTTTTTTTTTCTGCAGGGGTCTTTGGGCTATGGGAGTTGTAAAGCTAAAATCGCGATTTCGCAGTGAAAAAAAACGCTAGTGGGTGGGAGCCCTAACATTGCAGTGAAGTAATTAAAAATACTTATTTTACACTTGCGATACGTTCACCTGGCAGATTCTGCAGTGGAATTTTCCATGCAGAATTCAACTCTAGAACCGCAGAGAAATCTAAGAAATTCTCCTGTAGCTTTTGCCGTGGTTCCACACACGGATTTTGTGCTGTGAATGGACAAAGTCCACATATGGAATTTCTGACGCCTCACCATGCAGAATCACTTCTTCACATGGATTTGTGCAGAAATGCATCGGTAATTGCACACCAAAGGTCCCCATAGCAGTCAATGGAGGGAGGGCAAATGCCGGTGTAATTCGCAAGGAGGTGCGTGATACGCTGTGTAATTCTGCTGGAGAAAGAACACATCTAAGACTTATTACTCTAATTGGCCATTTCAATTGGTGAGTCCTTGTATGCCGTGTGCAACTGAACATGTCTTGTGGGCGCAAAAACTACAGTAAAACACGCCGATGCACGAGCAACAAAATATTGTTCCTTCTGCAAAAATGCTATACTCGTGCATGTGAAAATACAGACACTTGTGTGAAGGGAGCATAAACCATGTGATTCTGGGTGTGAGCATAATGTGGTTTTTGCATAAATAACGCATCACATCTATGTGTTTTTCACGCACATGAAAAAAATCGCTAGTGCTTCTAGTAGTTTCAATGGTAACTTTTAAACTTGAATGCAAATCACATGGCAAGTGAGTGCGATGCAATTTTTTAAATAATGGGTGATTCCTTACGAGGAATTGCCCCAAAATAGGATATGTACAGATTTTTATCAATCGAGTAGCATGACTGCGGGAGAAAAATTGCTCATGTGAATAAACACATTGAATTCAATGTATTGTTTTCACGCCAATGGAATTCACGCATGAAAATTGCCTATGTGAATGCAGCCTGCTAGAATAAGAATTAAAATATAATATTCAGTGTACCTGTATATTGTATTCCTATGGTGTTAATACGAACTCTAGTACTGAGATATTTTACTGTATATCTCAGTCTATTGATCTAACTCTACTTTTAACAGAAAAATAATAATTGCAGCCTCAGGCCTCCCTCACATGGACGTTTTTGTACAGCCTTTAGTGTTGCATTTTCAGCACTGCGCTAAACACTGTTCAACTCCCCCCATTCATTTCAATGGGGCTGGTCACACAAGCGTCTTCAATGCTGCGCTTTGACAGCAATGCATGTCCTATCTTGGGCCGTTTTCAGCCCTGTTTCGCCCATTGGGCAGCGGTTTTAACACTGCTGAAAACGTGGCACTACTTGGGACCATGTTTTTGGCAGCGCTAAATGCAAGCGCTTGCTGCACTACCAAGAAAAAAAGTAATACTCACCTAGTAAGTGCCATCGGGGTCCCCCCCTGCTGCTCTCCCGAGCTCCGTGCAGGCTGCCGGGCACTTGTCACGGCCGACAAAGCATCTATTGCTAGACGGAAATTTAAATCCTCGCCTCCAGCAAGAGATTGCTCTGAGCCCGCTGAGTGTCAGCTGGCTCCACCAATCAGAGCTGGTGCTTGATGCACCAATCACAACCACTTCCTTCACCAAACGAAGTTTTATGTGTAGCAGGGAGAAGACAATTGTTTTCCTATCAACCAGAGGATCATTAATGATGTTTTTTCACTAGGTGTCAAACTGATTCTTGGTGGCCATTCCTTTTTCACACAGTGGTCTGCTGTAGCCCTACTGTCCCAATAGCACAAGAAATGGGTATTCTGTGTAACTTGCCTGTTGGCCCAGCAGTAAGTTCACCATTTTCAAATCCACACTAATCACCCATCCATGTACATATTTCATCCTCTCCAGAACAATCTTGATTCTGGCATATTTTTCTTTCATCTATACCGAGTTCCCTACTGGGATTGAACCATACCTGTTTTCAATGTAAAGTAAAACGTATTGAAAAGCACAAAAAAATGCCAGTCGTCACCAGAAAAAAATCTGTGTATATCCATGAGAATAGCTAGCAATAAAAAAACTTCTATAAATTGAGCTATGCAGTAACAACCTGCAATCACGAGTATCAAAAAGTTATATTACTCGTAAAATCCATGAAAATGGGGTATATTGAAAGGACAAAAAAGGGGTTGTAATAGAGCAAATCTGATATCAGATTAAAGGTCCATTTTGTCTGGCAAACGATGCCCGACACTCGTCCCTCTGTGTCCTCGCTCCCGTGCTCTTGCACAGGAGCTAGCAGAGCTGTCCTGCTCATGGAGCGGCCAGCAGGAGGGCGGGGCAGTGCAGGAGATTTCTCTCCTCTCGCTTCCCCGCCCCTCTTCGTTGAGATAACACAGCGGCCGTTCACTACTGAATGGCCGCTGTTTACACTGAACGATGAGCTGATCATCCATCGTTTAGGCAGCTTAAAAGATTAGCGATGAAGCTCATCGCTCATCGTTCAGTTTAAATAGCGGCTGCTCAGTACAGAACGTCTGCTGTGTTATCACAATGGAGTGGGGTGGGGGAGCGAGAGGAGAGAAAGCTCCTGCACTGCCCCGCCCCCCTGCTGGCCGCTCTATGAGCAAGACAGCACAAGTAGTTCCCGTGTGATAGCACGGGAGTGTGGACATACAGGAACGAGTGTTGGGAATCGTTTGCCTGACATTCATCCCGTGTAAATGGACCTTTAGATTCAGCACCCCGATATTAGTCTATGACACCTCTAACTTTCCCTGCTTGAGAAAGAAATGTGCTTTTTGTTTACCAGTGTAATATATGAGAGTTTGTAGCTTTGGGAAAACTCGTGAATA
The DNA here is from genome assembly GCF_035609145.1 of Eleutherodactylus coqui. Classification (NCBI taxonomy): domain Eukaryota; kingdom Metazoa; phylum Chordata; class Amphibia; order Anura; family Eleutherodactylidae; genus Eleutherodactylus; species Eleutherodactylus coqui. Next base: position 129,255,174 of record NC_089840.1, on the reverse strand, counting down.
CACTCCAGTAGGTAAAGAGAAGATCAAGTAGATGACAACTCAAGGAAGGGAACATCCCACGGGCTTTCAAGCTAGCACTAGAAACAGAAATATAGATAATTGAGGTAAAACCTTTCCAACAGAGATATGCAGACAATGGTATGAGCCACAATTTGATTGTCTAGCAGAGCCATCATAATGAATATTCTATTCTATTGACCGCCCATCGATTGCCATGAACACCAGCCGATTGTATTTGCAGGGCAGTCATGGCAGCTTATAAATGGAATACCTTGCACAAAATTCGATTAGTTCCAATATGATTTCAACAAAAATATCCAGCAAAGATTACTTTATAAGGGTTGTCTGCTTTGGGCAGTCCCTGCTAACAAGGGTCCCTTGACAATAAGCAGACCAAAAAGTGCCCCCCTCATTAACTATAAGCTGTGGGACGTTTGGTATCAAGAGCTAACCATTGTATTGCGTATTTCAGTCCGTGAATATGCAACGTATTTATGGACCGAAATATGTTGATTGTCATAATTTTTTACGCATGTAAAAAAAAAAAATGCAGGAAATTTTGTTAATATCTTGTGTAAATACGCAGTGAATATGCAGGTCTCCTACGTATTTACATAAGCCCATTGATTTCAATTGGCTATTTCAGTTTGAAATACGCAACTAAATAGGACATGCTGCAGTTTTTTTTCACTTGACTAAAAATTGCGTGAAAAATACACAGCTGTGAATGAACCCATTAAAAACAAGAGGTTCTATTCACTGTGCTTAAAAAATATGATGTTTATGTTTGTATGAATAAGCCCTAAGGCCGGATTCACACAAGCATATGCGTATTTACGCTGCATTTTTGCACATCAGGAGCTGCATATTAGCTCACGCAACGGCGTTTTTACTGTACATTTGCTGGAGAAAAAAAACGCAGCGATGCTCGCAGTCATTGAAATGGCCGATTAGTTTCATGACTTCAAAATGTTCACTTTCCTCATGCAAATGCGCAGTAAAAAAGAGCATGCTGCATATTTGTTTGCACAACAGAATTGTGCACAGAAAATGCAATCAAACCCATTGAAATTGATAGGTACTATTCACCGTGTACTGGGCGTGCGCAAATACTGTTGTGTCAATCCGGCTTAAGGTCGCTTTCATACGGCTGAGAAAAACTTGCCCGATTATGAACCCTTTTGAATGGGGTCACATACATGAGCGATCTTTTTGCACATTACATGCGATGCAGGAAAAAAAATCGTAGCATGTCCTATCTTTGGGCGTTCCCTTGGAATGCATCGCCAATAGAGATGAGCGAACACCAAAATGTTCGGGTGTTCGTTATTCGGAACGAACTTCCCGTGATGCTCGAGGGTTCGTTTCGAACAACGAACCCCATTGAAGTCAATGGGCGACCAGAACATTTTTGTATTTCGCCGATGCTCGCTAAGGTTTTCATGTGTGAAATCTGGGCAATTCAGGAAAGTGATGGGAATGACACAGTGACGGATAGGGCAGGCGAGGGGCTACGTGTTGGGCTGCATCTCAAGTTCACAGGTCCCACTATTAAGCCACAATACCGGCAAGAGTGGGCCCCCCCCCTCCCAACAACTTTTACTTCTGAAAAGCCCTCATTAGCATGGCATACCTTTGCTAAGCACCACACTACCTCCAACAAAGCACAATCACTGCCTGGATGACACTCCACTGACACTTCTCCTGGGTTACATGCTGCCCAACCGCCCCCCCTCCCCCCCCACAGCGCACACCAAAGTGTCCCTGGGCAGCCTTCAGCTGCCCTCATGCCACACCACGCTCATGTCTATTTAGAATTGCGTCTGCCATGACGAGGGACCGCAGGCACACACTGCAGAGGTTGGCACGGCTAGGCAGCGACCCTCTTTAAAAGTGGCGGAGCGATAGCCCACAATGCTGTACAGAAGCAATGAGAAATAGAATCCTGTGCCACCGCCATCAGGAGCTGCACACGTGGGCATAGCAATGGGGAACCTATGTGCCACACACTATTCATTCTGTCAAGGTGTCTGCATGCCCCAGTCAGACCGGGCTTTTTAATTCATAGACACAGGCAGGTACAACTCCCTATTGTGAAGTCCCTGTCGACCCACAGCATGGGTGGCTCCCTGGAACCCACCGGCGGTACACAGAAATATCCCATTGCATTGCCCAACACAGCTGAGGTAGTAATGTCGTGCTTAATGCAGGTGGGCTTCGGCCCACACTGCATGCCCCAGTCTGACTGGGGTTCTTTATAAGTGTACAGATGTAGTAAAAACTCCGTGTGCACCTACAGCATGGGTGGGTGCCAGGAAGCCACCGGCGGTACATAGAAATATCCCATTGCATTGCCCAACACAGCTGAGGTAGTAATGTTGTGCTTAACCCTTTCCAATCCAATTTGTATATGGTTTTCCTAGGGGGCTTACTCTTTTTCTGCTGTTATACAACGGCGCTATATGCTGGCTAAAGCCAGTACTGCATGAGCTGACACGTAGGATAGGCTCCGACAGCAGAGAGGCTGGCAATATACAGTAAGAGAACCCCGACGGACGTCTACCAACAACGGAGCTGTACAGCCTTAAACCCTAATGTCTTCACAGGTCACACAGTGGACTGGAAAGGGTTAATGCAGGTGGGTTTCGGCCCACACTGCATGCCCCAGTCAGACTGGGGTTCTTTACAAGTGGACACATGTAGGTTAAACTCCCTGTGGACCCACTGCCTGGGTGGGTGCCAGGAAGCCACCGGCGGTACATAGAAATATCCCATTGCATTGCCCAACACAGCTGAGGTAGTAATGTCGTGCGTAATACAGGTGGGCTTCGGCCCACACTGCATGCCACAGTCAGACGGGTTCTTTAGAAGTGTACAGATGTATTAAAAACTCAGTGTGCACCTACAGCATGGGTGGCTCCCTGGAACCCACCGGCGGTACACAAAAATATCCCATTGCATTGCCCAACACAGCTGAGGTAGTAATGTCGTGCTTAATGCAGGTGGGCTTCGGCCCACACTGCATGCCCCAGTCAGACTGGGGTTCTTTACAAGTGGACACATGTAGGTTAAACTCCCTGTGGACCCACTGCCTGGGTGGGTGCCAGGAAGCCACCGGCGGTACATAGAAATATCCCATTGCATTGCCCAACACAGCTGAGGTAGTAATGTCGTGCGTAATACAGGTGGGCTTCGGCCCACACTGCATGCCCCAGTCAGACGGGTTCTTTAGAAGTGTACAGATGTATTAAAAACTCAGTGTGCACCTACAGCATGGGTGGCTCCCTGGAACCCACCGGCGGTACACAAAAATATCCCATTGCATTGCCCAACACAGCTGAGGTAACGTCAGCTGTAATGCAGGTGGCCTAAAAATTAATTTGATTACACTGTAGGCGAGGGACCACAAAAATTGCTGTATCAACAGTACTAATGTACATCCCAAAAATTGGCCATGGCCAGCCAAGAGGGCAGGTGAAACCCATTAATCGCTTTGGTTAATGTGGCTTAAGTGGTAACTAGGCCTGGAGGCAGCCCAGTGTAATGAAAAATTGGTTCAAGTTAAAGTTCCAATGCTTTTAAGCGCATTGAAACTTATAAAAATTGTTCTGAAAAATTATTTGAGTGAGCCTTGTGGCCCTAAGAAAAATTGCCCGTTCAGCGTGATTACGTGAGGTTTCAGGAGGAGGAGCAGGAGGAGGAGGAATATTAGACACAGATTGATGAAGCAGAAATGTCCCCGTTTTGGATGGTGAGAGAGAACGTAGCTTCCATCCGCGGGTGCAGCCTACGTATTGCTTACGTATCGCTGCTGTCCGCTGGTGGAGAACAGAAGTCTGGGGAAATCCAGCCTTTGTTCATCTTGATGAGTGTTAGCCTGTCGGCACTGTCGGTTGACAAGCGGCTACGCTTATCTGTGATGATTCCCCCAGCCGCACTAAACACCCTCTCCGACAACACGCTAGCCGCAGGACAAGCAAGCACCTCCAGGGCATACAGCGCTAGTTCAGGCCACATGTCCAGCTTCGACACCCAGTAGTTGTAGGGGGCAGAGGCGTCACCAAGGATGGTCGTGCGATCCGCTACGTACTCCCTCACCATCCTTTTACAGTGCTCCCGCCGACTCAGCCGTGACTGGGGAGCGGTGACACACTCTTGGTGGGGAGCCATAAAGCTGGCCAGGCCCTTAAAGACTGTTGCACTGCCTGGGATGTACATGCTGCTCGATCTACGCACATCCCCTGCTACCTTGCCCTCGGTACTGCGCCTTCTGCCACTAGCGCTGTCGGCTGGGAATTTTACCATCAGCTTGTCCGCAAGGGTCCTGTGGTATAGCAACACTCTCGAACCCCTTTCCTCTTCGGGAATCAGAGTGGGCAGGTTCTCCTTATACCGTGGATCGAGCAGTGTGTACACCCAGTAATCCGTAGTGGCCAGAATGCGTGCAACGCGAGGGTCACGAGAAAGGCATCCTAACATGAAGTCAGCCATGTGTGCCAGGGTACCTGTACGCAACACATGGCTGTCTTCACTAGGAAGATCACTTTCAGGATCCTCCTCCTCCTCCTCCTCAGGCCATACACGCTGAAAGGATGACAGGCAATCAGCCGGTGTACCGTCAGCAGCGGCCCAAGCTGTCTCTTCCCCCTCCTCCTCATCCTCCTCATGCTCCTCCTCCTCCTCCTGTACGCGCTGAGAAATAGACAGGAGGGTGCCCTGACTATCCAGCAGCATACTGTCTTCCCCCGCCCCCGTTTCCGAGCGCAAAGCAGCTGCCTTTATGGTTTGCAGGGAATTTCTCAAGATGCATAGCAGAGGAATGGTGACGCTAATGATTGTAGCATCGCCGCTCACCACCTGGGTAGACTCCTCAAAATTACCAAGGACATGGCAGATGTCTGCCAACCAGGCCCACTCTTCTGAAAGGAATTGAGGAGGCTGACTCCCACTGCGCCGCCCATGTTGGAGTTGGTATTCGACTATAGCTCTACGTTGTTCATAGAGCCTGGCCAACATGTGGAGCGTAGAGTTCCACCGTGTGGGCACGTCGCACAGCAGTCGGTGCACTGGCAGCTTAAAGTGATGTTGCAGGGTGCGCAGGGTGGCAGCGTCCGTGTGGGACTTGCGGAAATGTGCGCAGAGCCGGCGCGCCTTTACGAGCAGGTCTGACAAGCGTGGGTAGCTTTTCAGAAAGCGCTGAACCACCAAATTAAAGACGTGGGCCAGGCATGGCACGTGCGTGAGGCTGCCGAGCTGCAGAGCCGCCACCAGGTTACGGCCGTTGTCACACACGACCATGCCCGGTTGGAGGCTCAGCGGCGCAAGCCAGCGGTCGGTCTGCTGTGTCAGACCCTGCAGCAGTTCGTGGGCCGTGTGCCTCTTATCGCCTAAGCTGAGTAGTTTCAGCACGGCCTGCTGACGCTTGCCCACCGCTGTGCTGCCACACCGCGCGACACCGACTGCTGGCGACATGCTGCTGCTAACACATCTTGATTGCGAGACAGAGGAGGAGGAGGAGGAGGAGGGTGCTTTAGTGGAGGAAGCATACACCTCCGCAGATACCACCACCGAGCTGGGGCCCGCAATTCTGGGGGTGGGTAGGACGTGAGCGGTCCCGGGCTCTGACTCTGTCCCAGCCTCCACTAAATTCACCCAATGTGCCGTCAGGGAGATGTAGTGGCCCTGCCCGCCTGTGCTTGTCCACGTGTCCGTAGTTAAGTGGACCGTGGCAGTAACCGCGTTGGTGAGGGCGCGCACAATGTTGCGGGAGACGTGGTCGTGCAGGGCTGGGACGGCACATCGGGAAAAGTAGTGGCGACTGGGAACTGAGTAGCGCGGGGCCGCCGCCTCCATGATACTTTTGAAGGACTCAGTTTCCACAACCCTATACGGCAGCATCTCAAGGCTGATGAATTTTGCTATGCGGACGGTTAACGTTTGAGCGTGCGGGTGCGTGGCGGCGTACTTGCGCTTGCGCTCGAACACTTGCGCAAGCGACGGCTGAACGGTGCGCTGAACTACACTGCTGGATGGGGCCGAGGACAGCGGAGATGAGGGTGTGGGTGCAGGCCATGAGGCGGTAGTGCCTGTGTCCTGAGAGGGGGGTTGCATCTCAGTGGCAGGTTGGGGCACAGGGGGAGAGGCAGGGGTGCAAACCGGAGGCGGTGAACGGCCTTCGTCCCACCTTGTGGGGTGCTTGGCCATCATATGTCTGCGCATGGTGGTGGTGGTGAGGCTGTTGGTGTTGGTTCCCCGGCTGAGCTTTGCGCAACAAAGGTTGCACACCACTGTTCGTCGGTCGTCAGGCGTCTCTGTGAAAAACTGCCAGACCTTAGAGCACCTCGGCCTCTGCAGGGTGGCATGGCGCGAGGGGGCACTTTGGGAAACACTTGGTGGATTATTCGGTCTGGCCCTGCCTCTACCCCTGGCCCTGGCCACCGCACTGCCTCTTGCAACCTGCTCTGCTGATGCCCTTGACTCCCCCTCTGAAGACCTGTCCTCCTGAGTAAGCGTTGCACACCAGGTGGGGTCAGTCACCTCATCGTCCTGCTGCTCTTCCTCCGAATCCTCTGTGCGCTGCTCCCTTGGACTTACTGCCCTTACTACTACCTCACTGCAAGACAACTGTGTCTGATCGTCATCGTCCTCCTCACCCACAGAAAGTTGTTGAGACAGTTGGCGGAAGTCCCCAGCCTCTTCCCTCGGACCCCGGGAACTTTCGAATGGTTGGGCATCAGTGACGATAAACTCCTCTGGTGGGAGAGGAACCGCTGCTGCCCAATCTAAGCAGGGGCCCGAGAACAGTTCCTGGGAGTGTTCCCGCTCCTGAGCAGGTGTCATTGTAGTGGAGTGAGGAGGCTGGGAGGAAGGAGGAGCAGCAGACAGAGGATTCGGATTTGCAGCAGTGGACGGCGCAGAACTGCGTGTTGACGATAGGTTGCTCGAAGCACTTTCTGCCATCCAGGACAGGACCTGCTCACACTGCTCATTTTCTAATAACCGTCTCCCGCGTGGACCCATTAATTGGGCGATGAATGTGGGGACGCCAGAAACGTGCCTCTCTCCTAATCGCGCAGCAGTCGGCTGCGACACACCGGGATCAGGAGCTCGGCCTGTGCCCACACCCTGACTTGGCCCTCCGCGTCCTCGGCCACGTCCACGTCCTCTAGGCCTACCCCTACCCCTCAGCATGCTGTATTACCAGTGATTTGATTTCACAGGCAGGAAATAAATTGGCGCAAGACTGCAGGCCAAATATAATTTTTTCCCTTTTTGGAAAACGAAAGGCCCCACTGCCTCTAGTGAATGAATAATCTAAGTTTAATAACTGTGCTGTGTCCCTGCTAATGTGTCACAGAACGTGAGGGTAGCAGAGTTATTATAACTCTGGCAGAGCAGGTATTTTTTTTCCCAATTAAGGAAAGCAAATGGCGAAGCCAGCAGTAAAGCGTAGCTGGGTGCGTATGATTTAGCAATGTTTTTCACGCAGCTCACACGTGTCCACCGCCCGTAAGGACGGACAGAGGCTGGACAAATAGATTTGTTTTCACTTGTTTTTCCACCAAAAGGCAGCACTGCGTATATTCAATGAACATGAGAAGTTTAATAACTGTGCTGTGTCCCTGCTAATGTGTCACAGAACGTGAGGGTAGCAGAGTTATTATAACTCTGGCAGAGCAGGTATTTTTTTTCCCAATTAAGGAAAGCAAATGGCGAAGCCAGCAGTAAAGCGTAGCTGGGTGCGTATGATTTAGCAATGTTTTTCACGCAGCTCACACGTGTCCACCGCCCGTAAGGACGGACAGAGGCTGGACAAATAGATTTGTTTCCACTTGTTTTTCCACCAAAAGGCAGCACTGCGTATATTCAATGAACATGAGAAGTTTAATAACTGTGCTGTGTCCCTGCTAATGTGTCACAGAACGTGAGGGTAGCAGAGTTATTATAACTCTGGCAGAGCAGGTATTTTTTTCCCAATTAAGGAAAGCAAATGGCGAAGCCAGCAGTAAAGCGTAGCTGGGTGCGTATGATTTAGCAATGTTTTTCACGCAGCTCACACGTGTCCACCGCCCGTAAGGACGGACAGAGGCTGGACAAATAGATTTGTTTTCACTTGTTTTTCCACCAAAAGGCAGCACTGCGTATATTCAATGAACATGAGAAGTTTAATAACTGTGCTGTGTCCCTGCTAATGTGTCACAGAACGTGAGGGTAGCAGAGTTATTATAACTCTGGCAGAGCAGGTATTTTTTTTCCCAATTAAGGAAAGCAAATGGCGAAGCCAGCAGTAAAGCGTAGCTGGGTGCGTATGATTTAGCAATGTTTTTCACGCAGCTCACACGTGTCCACCGCCCGTAAGGACGGACAGAGGCTGGACAAATAGATTTGTTTTCACTTGTTTTTCCACCAAAAGGCAGCACTGCGTATATTCAATGAACATGAGAAGTTTAATAACTGTGCTGTGTCCCTGCTAATGTGTCACAGAACGTGAGGGTAGCAGAGTTATTATAACTCTGGCAGAGCAGGTATTTTTTTTCCCAATTAAGGAAAGCAAATGGCGAAGCCAGCAGTAAAGCGTAGCTGGGTGCGTATGATTTAGCAATGTTTTTCACGCAGCTCACACGTGTCCACCGCCCGTAAGGACGGACAGAGGCTGGACAAATAGATTTGTTTTCACTTGTTTTTCCACCAAAAGGCAGCACTGCGTATATTCAATGAACATGAGAAGTTTAATAACTGTGCTGTGTCCCTGCTAATGTGTCACAGAACGTGAGGGTAGCAGAGTTATTATAACTCTGGCAGAGCAGGTATTTTTTTTCCCAATTAAGGAAAGCAAATGGCGAAGCCAGCAGTAAAGCGTAGCTGGGTGCGTATGATTTAGCAATGTTTTTCACGCAGCTCACACGTGTCCACCGCCCGTAAGGACGGACAGAGGCTGGACAAATAGATTTGTTTCCACTTGTTTTTCCACCAAAAGGCAGCACTGCGTATATTCAATGAACATGAGAAGTTTAATAACTGTGCTGTGTCCCTGCTAATGTGTCACAGAACGTGAGGGTAGCAGAGTTATTATAACTCTGGCAGAGCAGGTATTTTTTTTCCCAATTAAGGAAAGCAAATGGCGAAGCCAGCAGTAAAGCGTAGCTGGGTGCGTATGATTTAGCAATGTTTTTCACGCAGCTCACACGTGTCCACCGCCCGTAAGGACGGACAGAGGCTGGACAAATAGATTTGTTTTCACTTGTTTTTCCACCAAAAGGCAGCACTGCGTATATTCAATGAACATGAGAAGTTTAATAACTGTGCTGTGTCCCTGCTAATGTGTCACAGAACGTGAGGGTAGCAGAGTTATTATAACTCTGGCAGAGCAGGTATTTTTTTTCCCAATTAAGGAAAGCAAATGGCGAAGCCAGCAGTAAAGCGTAGCTGGGTGCGTATGATTTAGCAATGTTTTTCACGCAGCTCACACGTGTCCACCGCCCGTAAGGACGGACAGAGGCTGGACAAATAGATTTGTTTCCACTTGTTTTTCCACCAAAAGGCAGCACTGCGTATATTCAATGAACATGAGAAGTTTAATAACTGTGCTGTGTCCCTGCTAATGTGTCACAGAACGTGAGGGTAGCAGAGTTATTATAACTCTGGCAGAGCAGGTATTTTTTTTCCCAATTAAGGAAAGCAAATGGCGAAGCCAGCAGTAAAGCGTAGCTGGGTGCGTATGATTTAGCAATGTTTTTCACGCAGCTCACACGTGTCCACCGCCCGTAAGGACGGACAGAGGCTGGACAAATAGATTTGTTTTCACTTGTTTTTCCACCAAAAGGCAGCACTGCGTATATTCAATGAACATGAGAAGTTTAATAACTGTGCTGTGTCCCTGCTAATGTGTCACAGAACGTGAGGGTAGCAGAGTTATTATAACTCTGGCAGAGCAGGTATTTTTTTTCCCAATTAAGGAAAGCAAATGGCGAAGCCAGCAGTAAAGCGTAGCTGGGTGCGTATGATTTAGCAATGTTTTTCACGCAGCTCACACGTGTCCACCGCCCGTAAGGACGGACAGAGGCTGGACAAATAGATTTGTTTTCACTTGTTTTTCCACCAAAAGGCAGCACTGCGTATATTCAATGAACATGAGAAGTTTAATAACTGTGCTGTGTCCCTGCTAATGTGTCACAGAACGTGAGGGTAGCAGAGTTATTATAACTCTGGCAGAGCAGGTATTTTTTTTCCCAATTAAGGAAAGCAAATGGCAAAGCCAGCAGTAAAGCGTAGCTGGGTGCGTATGATTTAGCAATGTTTTTCACGCAGCTCACACGTGTCCACCGCCCGTAAGGACGGACAGAGGCTGGACAAATAGATTTGTTTTCACTTGTTTTTCCACCAAAAGGCAGCACTGCGTATATTCAATGAACATGAGAAGTTTAATAACTGTGCTGTGTCCCTGCTAATGTGTCACAGAACGTGAGGGTAGCAGAGTTATTATAACTCTGGCAGAGCAGGTATTTTTTTTCCCAATTAAGGAAAGCAAATGGCGAAGCCAGCAGTAAAGCGTAGCTGGGTGCGTATGATTTAGCAATGTTTTTCACGCAGCTCACACGTGTCCACCGCCCGTAAGGACGGACAGAGGCTGGACAAATAGATTTGTTTTCACTTGTTTTTCCACCAAAAGGCAGCACTGCGTATATTCTATGAATAATAACTGTGTTGTGGCCCTGCCTATACAATTCTTTCCCTGCAGTATCAATGGAGGGTGGAATGCTCTGCAGAGGCGATTTTGAGAAGCCCAAAAAAAATGCAGCACAGCTAACAGCAGCCTGGACAGTACTGCACACGGATAAATATGGCCCTAGAAAGGACCGTTGAGGTTCTTGAAGGCTACACTCACTCCTAACACTCTCCCTGCCTATGCAGCACTTCTGTCCCTAATGCCGGGTGCAACGCTCTGCAGAGCCGATTTTGAGAAAAAAAAAATGCCACTTCTAACAGCAGCCAACACACAGCTATCAGTGGCCCTAATAAGGACCTTTGGGGGGTCTTGAAGCCTACACTAACTACCAATTCTTTCCCTACAGCAGCTCCGGTATAAACAGCACTGTCCCTCATCTAACTCACCAGGCATCTGAGGCGAGCCGCGGGAGGGGCCGACTTTTATATTAGGCGAACACCTGATCTCGCCAGCCACTCACAGCAGGGGGGTGGTATAGGGCTTAAACGTTGCAGGGGGAAGTTGTAATGCCTTCCCTGTCTTTCAATTGGCCAGAAAAGCGCGCTAACGTCTCAGGGAAGGAAGTGAAAGTAACCAGAACACCGCATGGTGTTCGTTACGAATAACGAACATCCCGAACACCCTAATATTCGCACGAATATCAAGCTCGGACGAACGCGTTCGCTCATCTCTAATCGCCAATTGTTTTCAATGGGACCGGCAAAAGCATTGCACGGTGTGCGAGGTGTACGTGAGTGCGATGCGAGGTTTCCCATTGAAAACTGCTTATAGGATCGCAACTGTACTAAAGTGTTGGGAGGAGTTTTTGACACAAAAATGCATGGCATCCGCGGGTACCTCATACGTTGCATTGCCATTAGTGGGTTACTTGCTGTACTCTTATGGCACAGGAGCGGGTGTCTACTGTACTATACGTAAGGATTGGGGACAGTGGCACCAAAGTAATTTGATTTAGTTGCCGATGAATTATCATGTTACCTGGGAACTTAAAAACCACCAGATCTGCTATAGGTATGTGCCTAATAGGCCATGGCCTAATATACTGTCAGCGTATCACTGCAATAATGCTTTGGAATACTAAGGTATTAGTGAGGCAAAAAAAAGATAAAAACTAATTTAAAAAACTTATTCGAAGTAAAAAACAAAACAGAAAATACCCCATTTCTAAATAAATAATTTATATGATATGTACCTCAAAATGGTACCATCAAAAAAAATAACCGACTCAGCACAAAAAAACAAGCTCTCATGCAGCTGTTGACAGGAAAATAAAATAGTTAGGACTTTCAGAATGTAGCAATGAAAAACTCTAAAAAGAAATCTGTATCCTGAACTTCCAAAATAGACCACATTCTTAAAGGGCCACATTTCCCATTTCTGCCTTCTTTACCTGATTGCCTGTCACATTGTATATACTGCAGTCACTTCCATGCAGTGCAGCTTCCTAGCTGGTGCTTATCAGGCACCATCGTGATGTTGAGATTTTTGTTTTCCCTCTCACGTCAATCCCATAATACATCAGCACTGCATTACATGAGCAGCTACATACTGTCCCATCTCAGCTGCAGGTAAAACACTGATATTGGCGCAGACTGTTAAGGCAGCAGAATGCAGTCTTAAGCTCTCACCTGAAGGTTGCAGGCTCAATTCCTGCAAGGTTGACTCAGCCTTCCATCCTTCCAACGTTGGTAAAATGATTACCCAGCAGGGAGGTAATAAACAAAAATTACCTGCGGAATAAGTTGGCGCTATACAAAAAACATGCTGCATTTACCTAAATAAGCTACAGATCATAAGTATACAGTCAAGAGGATGAGCTGTGATTTCCTCTATTATAACTGTGTGACAGGAGCCTGTAATCATCATCAGTAATTCATAGGAGTGACTGTGCCTTCTCTAAGCACATTAATAAGGTACACTAAACGCAGAAAATAAAGCAGGTTTTTACTTTATTTAGGGCCGCGTTCGAGCACATGTCTGCAATGCTCCATTGAGATCAATTGGAGCGTTATTCTGCGGCACTCCAAACACCGCTGTAATCTCAGAAAAAAATGGATGCATGAGAGTAGCCTAAGTCAGTCCAGATCTGACTCCAGGTTATAATGTGCATCAATATGGGAGTTACGTGATGTTGTAAAGTCTGCCATCTTTGTCTCTACGTTGTCAATTCTACGTTCTGCCGCAGTGACAACAGAGTTAATGGGTTGGACAAGGTGAGCAAAATTAGAATGTATAGAGATTTTTAGAGCCTTCAACATAGCTTTTATGGTGGTATTCGTGACTGATATGTCAGCCACTGTGATATCATCAAAGATTTCTGCTAAGGGTGACTACCCACTAGCGTTTTTTTTACTGCGAAATTCGCAGCGTTTTTTTTTTTTTGCAGGGGTCTTTGGGCTATGGGACTTGTAAAGCTAAAATCGCGATTTTAACATTACAAGTCCCATAAACCCCTGCAGAAAAAAAAAAACGCTGCGAATTTCGCAGTGAAAAAAAACGCTAGTGGGTAGTCACCCTAAGGGGGAAGATGAAATAGTCGTATGTTATGAATTGCTCACCTTTGCATCAGATGCTCCTTCTGGAGTGTCCAGTCTCTGTTTTTCTGTACTAGAAGAAGCTGCAGGCGCCATGTGGTCAACTGATTGATGATGATGGCAATGTAGCTGCTGAAGACTGTTTGGTGTCCACAGGACTGCTCTCCAAGGCGTTGTACGCAGGAGCAATCTGAGCCACGTATCTAGAAAGGAAAGCCTCATTGTTCGAGAGTTTGAACTTGTGTTCTCGCTACTGCTCCATGAAATCTACGAGAACAGGCGAACGCTCCATGGGCTCTAAAATAGGAGAGCTGCCCTCTGAGCTTCCAGCCACACCATCTTGGTCTCTCTCCAGGGACCAGGAAAATACCAAATGAATGGGCTTATTTGGATTAACTGCCAACCGCTTCCCTCTCTGTGACATCCTGTCATAAAATTCTGAAATACACTTAACAGTGGTCTACCAGGCTAAGAAGTAGGGTTTGTAAACACTTTGGCTATTCCTAAAAATGAGGGTGGTGGGGTGGGAGGGTTAGTACAGCTAGAACTGACAGGTCAGTAAATAGGGCCACACTTAGAACAAAAAAAAACCTAAAACCTCTAAACTGCATGGTGACTAAATCTAATCAATAAGGTTGACAAACCGAAAGTAATAATGTCTGAGTAAAACTGTGACATAGTGGGAGTAACTGAGACCTGGTTGGAAGAAAGCTATGACAGGGTGGTTAACTTAGAAGGTCATGGTCTGTTCAGAAGTAATCCTGTGCATAATACATATTATGTTTCATAAAGCACACTCCAAAAAAAATAAAGGCATGGCACTAAAACCCCAAGTAGACAAACTGCTTGACAAACATATAAAACTAAAATGAGCTTCTTGTACAGTATTTTACAACTGAGCTGAGGCAAATAGTGCTCCTCTGTCTGTCTATCCTCTACGTTAGATCATCAGCAAATGTAAATATCACATATATTGTAAACACAACAAATAAATAGTTTTTTCTTGTTAGGAGTGAATTTACATGGGGGAGAAAATCGTGCTTTGCAAGATGCAAAAAACTCGCACGGAAGTGGAACTCATTATTTGCAATGTGTGTATTTACATGGGCAATTTTTCTCTTGCAACAATGCTGTGAGACGGAAGAATCGCTGCATGTTCTATCTTTGTGCGGCTCTCGCAAGAGAATACAACATGCAGGTCTCCGGCACATCATACAGCATGTGGACATAGTGTCAGTGTGCTGCGAGATGCAAATCATGTGGGAGCGACTTTCTGTCATGCGATTTTCATGTGATAGTCCCCTACAATAGCAATATAGATGGAACTCGCCCAATGAAAAACATTTCCATGTGTCTATTCACAAGAGCAATTTCTCTCTCACAGCGATTCTGGGAGATTGAAAAATCGCTACATGTCCTATTTTGGGGCAAATCCTAAAAAATGGAATTATCCATTATTTCCTATAAGATCTTTAAGAAAAATTGCATTCACATGCCACGCGATTTGCGTTTGAGTGTGATGCAATTTTTACCATTGAAACTATTGGTACTATTTATGCGTGTGAAAATTCTCAAATCGGGAGGGGTATTGTCTCTTCTGACTCATGTCATAGGCCTCTCACTAGCCAAGCCAGAAGCCTACTGCGCACTGATGAAGGGCAAACACCCCGAAACAGCTGTCTGTGTATAGATTTTGGCTTGGTTTTCAATTCCCAATCTTTTTTAAGACCTGCATAAAGGGTTGGACATTGATGTGCAGGAATGCTGCTGCTATGTGGCGCTGCCGAAGTATTGTTCCATCTTCCATAGTGGAAATTTGCAATGACATAGTTGCTTGCTCCCACAATTGTAAGTTTAAAGAGTGCGATATCTGCCTAAGTTTCTCGGACCAATTTTGCACTCCCCGTGTGAATGCACCCCTGCATTTCTTTCTATGTCGTGATTTTCGCTGATGATTTTGGCCCCATTGCAAATGTACCTGAAAGTGTGAAGATACCCATACATTGTTAGCGGAAGCAGCGCGGAGATGAGTCAGGGACAACAGCAGAATACATTGGTCTAGCGGACTTGTAGTTCCTGGAATGTTGCTATGTAGCAGCCCAGACACAATAAACCTGGTAATTTATTACTCAGAAGCCTAGAAGAGACAACAGTGACATCAGACTAGTACAAACCTTGGAAGCCATGGTTGACTTCTGAAGTCCAGCAGCAGCCTTGCATAAAGTTCAAGCAATGAACTGTAATGACAGTGCGCTGAATATGTCACCTGCTGCCATTGGTGCCTATTGCTTGGTATCCACCTAAAAGGCTTCATTGCTATTCATTAGTATTAGAAAAATATAATGAGTAAAAGTAGACCTTGATTTGCGGAATACATGCTACGTGGACGTCCACCATAGCTGTGTGCATCCACAATTTATCACACACAAATAGTGATTAGGAAGAGTTTGGCTGAGGAGCACATACATTTCCAAGATGCTTGTATGAGAATGTATCCGACAGATACATAATCCTTTCTCTCACACTCTCTGGCCTTTGTCCAGTGGAAGTTTATGTAAAGACCAGAATATATTGCCCAGATACATAAACAGAAATTGTGTGGTGTCGTCGGCGTATCTTCCTAGTTTGTCAAATGTGGTTAATTTGTGTGATAGATGAATTACTGCACTAAGCCGCCCATTACTCTTCCTCTTTTTTTACTCATTACGGACCACTTACTATAATTGTGGACGATTTGTTTCTGGTGTAGTAGAGGAACGCTGTGTATTGCTCCAAACTAAAAACTATAAAGCTTTTAAAAGTTTTGTTTGCAAAGTTATATTTAGGAAAACCCTTGGAACATCACGTCTTCCGTGACCTCTCAAATACAGTGAGCCGTTTATACCAAAATGGTCTAAAATGAGAATCTGGGTATGTTGCAACTAGAGATGAGCGAGCACCCAAATGCTCGAGTCCACGTTATTTGAGTCGAGCTTTTCGTAACATTCGATAGCTCTACTTGAAAAATGAACCCCATTGGCTACAATGGGAGACTCGAGCATTTTTGTATGTGGGACACCGGGTACCGAGCTTTTTTTTCTTCCTAGGTTCATTCTCTCTCTTTCGCCAGCCAGCCAGCCAGCCAAAAAATTTGACGATGGCGTTGCATCACGGCGGGGAGGGGCCAAAACAGGCACGTCACAGCGGGGAGAAGCCAAAACTGGGAACGGGGTCGAACACGCCTTGATGCTCGTTCGAGCAACAAGCACCATCGAGTACGCTAATGCTCAAACGAGCATCAAGCTCGGCAGAGTATGTTCGCTCAACTCTAGTTGCAACCAATCAGATCTTATCTT
Source organism: Eleutherodactylus coqui (assembly GCF_035609145.1). Lineage (NCBI taxonomy): Eukaryota > Metazoa > Chordata > Amphibia > Anura > Eleutherodactylidae > Eleutherodactylus > Eleutherodactylus coqui. Next base: position 129,238,579 of record NC_089840.1, on the reverse strand, counting down.
TCAATTCTCAAAGTGCTATGGAAACACGAAAGCTGATTCCTAATTGATTGTTAGGCTACCTCCACATGTGACGTTTTCAGTTATGGCTTTCATCGCAATTAAAAGTCGCCAAAAGAAAAATGGTTAAAAATCATACAGTTTGCATGCGGTTTTTAACAATGTGTGCGTTTTTTTTAAATGCAGTTTTTAATTGTGGTTGAACGCAGTATTATGGACGGCTAAGCCAGTTTATCAGTAAGGGCGCCCACCCACTGGCATTTGCGTTTTCCGCGGGAAAAAAACGTTTTTCGCGGCGTTTTTCGCGGCGTTTTCGCGGCTTTTCCGTTAATTTCCATTGACATTCATGGGTGCATTAGGAGAAAAATAAGGACACATATGCAACTGACAGTTCCTATGTTAAAAACGCAAACGCAACGCAAAAAAAACGCCAGTGGACAGGAACACATGTTATCTCTATGCCTGTGCAGGAAAAACGCAAAACGCAAAACGCAGGTAAAAAAACGCCAGTGCCACCCACCCTAAGTGTGGTCTCACACACAGCATTTTTATGAAAAAAATCCATGTTTTAGTCTTTTTTGTTCTTTATTTTGGCAAAAAAACAAACAAAACACTGAGAACAAATAGGGAAATAATAAAGGAATTGTCCGAGTAGTTTTTTCCCCCCAAAAAAACATGTTTTTTGTGCAACAATCTAAACAGCCATGTACCCACCTATCTCAGCTGTCTGCATTTCCCACTCCACTGCTCGGTCCTCCATGCAGAGAGATGGGAGTGGTGAGTATATGTCGGTTTCATGAGGAACATGTTTATGTAGAAATAAATCAACTTGGACAACCCCTTTTACCATCGTATTGGAATATTTTTTGGGTCACTGGAGATTTTTTTGCAATTGCAGCAGACTGCAGAGTATTCATGGAACGAAATACACTAACTCAATGTGTATTGCAGCCCTTCTGGTTGTTTTTGCGCATGTAAATACGCAAAGCCACAAGAAAGCTCATTCATTTCTTGTGCAAATATGCAGTGAATACGCTGGTTTTGAAGGTATACACTGCGTATTTATGCAGCAGCATTGTCTTCAATGGGCTATTTTGGTGGTTAGCATGCACCAAAATAGGACATGCTGCATTTTTTTTTCACGCAACGGAAAATCATGTTAAAAATATATTTGTCTGAATACTCCAATGTAAAAGGGGATTCAGCATAGCGTATTATGTGCGTAAAATGAGCCCTAAAACTGTGTGCTACTGGGGAAGTATCTATGCTGCTAATATGCACTGGGACTTACAGGGTATGTTTACACATAGCGAAAATACTGCAGCAAAATCTGCACCATCGGCCCCTAGTGAGCGCAGTGCCGCTGGTCAGGTGATGCAGAAGTGACCAGCGGTGCCTCGCTTATTAGAAGGGAGCACTGAGAGCGTAAAGACTTCGAAAAAGTGAAGGGGAGTACAGTATCTTCTGAAATCAGCTGCGGAAGCCCAGCTGACTCTGAGTCTAAATTTGCACCAACAGAAATGCTGTGGAATTTTCCGCTGTGGAAGCTCCGCAGCAATTCTTCCACATGTAAACAGACCCTTAGCAGCAATTCCAGACATGTCCTTGTACAGTATAAAGCCAAGGGTCCCATAGCTTTATCCTCATTGGGCCAATATTACCGAAAAATCTAAGTCTATTTCGGTCACTATTACTGTGAGGCGGTCACTGAAAGGCACTATTACTGTGAGGGGGTCACTGAAGGGCACTATTACTGTGAGGGGGTCACTGAAGGGCACTATTACTGTTAGGGGGTCACTGAGGCACACTATTAGTGTGGGGGTCATTGAGAGACACTATTACTGTTAGAAGGTCATTGAGGGACACTATTATTGGGAGGGGGTCACTGAAGGGCATTATTACTGTGAGGTGGTCACTGAAGGGCATTATTACTGTGAGGGGGTCACTGAGGCACACTATTAGTGTGGGGGTCATTGAGAGACACTATTACTGTGAGGCGGTCACTGAAAGGCACTATTACTGTGAGGGGGTCACTGAAGGGCACTATTACTGTGAGGGGGTCACTGAAGGGCACTATTACTGTTAGGGGGTCACTGAGGCACACTATTAGTGTGGGGGTCATTGAGAGACACTATTACTGTTAGAAGGTCATTGAGGGACACTATTATTGGGAGGGGGTCACTGAAGGGCATTATTACTGTGAGGTGGTCACTGAAGGGCATTATTACTGTGAGGGGGTCACTGAGGCACACTATTAGTGTGGAGGTCATTGAGAGACACTATTAGTGTGAGGAGGTTACTAAGAGACACTATTACTGTGAGGGGGTCACTGAAGGGCACTAATACTGTGAGATAGTCACTGAATGGCACTATTACTGTGAAGGGGTCACTGAAGGGCACTATTTCTGTGAGGTGGTCACTGAGGCATACTATTAGTGTGGGGGTCATTGAGAGACACGATTACTGTTAGGAGGTCACTGAGGGACACTATTATTGGGAGGGGGTAACTGAAGGGCATTATTACTGTGAGGTGGTCACTGAAGGGCATTATTACTGTGAGGGGGTCACTGAGGCATACTATTAGTGTGGGGGTCATTGAGAGACACTATTAGTGTGAGGAGGTTACTGAGAGACACTATTACTGTGAGGGGCTCACTGAAGGGCACTAATACTGTGAGATGGTCACTGAAGGGCACTATTACTGTGAAGGGGTCACTGAGGGACAATATTACTGTGAGGGGGTCACTGAAGGGCACTATTACTGTGAGGGGGTCACTGAGGCATACTATTAGTGTGGGGGTCATTGAGAGACACTATTACTGTTAGGAGGTCACTGAGGGACACTATTACTGTGAGGGGGTCACTGAGGCATACTATTAGTGTGGGGGTCATTGAGAGACACTATTACTGTTAGGAGGTCACTGAGAGACACTATTATTGGGAGGGGGTCACTGAAGGGCATTATTACTGTGAGGTGGTCACTGAAGGGCATTATTACTGTGAGGGGGTCACTGAAGGGCACTATTACTGTTAGGAGGTCACTGAGGGACACTATTATTGGGAGGGGGTCACTGAAGGGCATTATTACTGTGAGGTGGTCACTGAAGGGCATTATTACTGTGAGGGGGTCACTGAGGGATACTATTAGTGTGGGGGTCATTGAGAGACACTATTAGTGTGAGGAGGTTACTGAGAGACACTATTACTGTGAGGGGGTCACTGAAGGGCACTAATACTGTGAGATGGTCACTGAAGGGCACTATTACTGTGAAGGGGTCACTGAGGGTCACTTTTACTGTGAGGGGGTCACTGAAGGGCACTATTACTGTGAGGGGGTCACTGAGGCATACTATTAGTGTGGGGGTCATTGAGAGACACTATTACTGTTAGGAGGTCACTGAGGGACACTATTATTGGGAGGGGGTCACTAAAGGGCATTATTACTGTGAGGTGGTCACTGAAGGGCATTATTACTGTGAGGGGGTCACTGAAGGGCACTATTACTGTGAGGGGGTCACTGAGGCATACTATTAGTGTGGGGGTCATTGAGAGACACTATTACTGTGAGGGGGTCACTGAGGCATACTATTAGTGTGGGGATCATTGAGAGACTATTACTGTGAGGAGGTAACTGAGGGACACAATTACTGTGAGGGGGTCACTGAAGGGCACTATTACTGTGAGGGGGGTCACTGAAGGGCACTAATACTGTGAGATGGTCACTGAAGGGCACTGTTACTGTGAAGGGGTCACTAAGGGACACTAATACTGTGAAGGGGTCACTGAAAGATACCAGTACTGTGAAGGGGTCACTGAGGGACACTATTACTGTGAAGGGGTCACTGAGGGACACCATTACTGTGACAGGGTCACTGAGGGGCACTATTACAGTGAGGGGTGTGGCTTTGTGTACAAGGGCGTCGCCTGTCATAAACATTTGCCATGGCTCACTACACACACTGCTACAGTTGTTTCTCAGTTCATTGTTCAAAAGTTGGGAAGTATGGGCTAACCCTAAATAAGCTCAATGCTTGCTCATCCCACAGTGCATACATAAGGCACATCATAGTATTTAGTATAGAATACCTTTTCTGTTCCATATGACCATTACTGAGCATTGCCTTATGTAGTAGGTTTTACATTTCTTTTGTCATTTTAAACAAATTAGACCATATACACATAAAAGTGAGATTTTCTAAACAGTCATCAAATAATAAGCGGGTAGTTTGATCACACTTATAACTATAGTACATTCATTATTATAAATGGTTTTACTCAGGAGACTGCATTCAAACTTTTCTGTGAGATGTTAGAGAAACATCAGTCATTTCTTATGGCAAACATGCTTTCCTCCCACAGACAACAGTAGTTTGGTATTAAAAGCATTAGAACATTAACCCTTAGTGACCTCTTTTTTTTGCTCTGTACATTAGACTTCTGTAAATGGATTTAATCTGAGAGATAGGCAACAGCCCGGTTTATTGGAAAATGTTGATAAAGCAATTGTCATGAGGATTGAGTGAAATACATGTATACGTGATAATATACAATCTGTAACCCTTTAAGGACATGGCCTATTTTGGCAATGAGAACGCAACAAATCTTGGGGGATTTTCATCTGCACTTTTCAAAAGCCATAACTTTTTATGTTTCTGTCGACACTGCCGTATGAGGGCTTGGTTTTTAGGTGATGAACTGTAGTTTCCATTGGTACATACAATGGAGTAGTATCCATTTTTTGGGTACATACAATGTAATGTAAAACTTTTATTAATTTTTTGGGGGGGCAGGTACAATTACGACGATACCACATTAGGCTTTTCCACATTTGCACAATAGAAAACGTTTGTTTTTTTTTGGAAATTCTTTTTACATCGTATTCAAAGTCCCATAACTTTTTTCTTTCTTTATGGACAAAGCTCTATGAGGGCTTTTTTTGTGTGATGAGCTGTAGTTTTTATTGGTACCATTTTAGCCCACATACAGCTTTTTTACACTTTTATGTTTTTTTTTTGGCAAAATGTACAAAATAACCTTTTTGCTAAATTGCAGAACATATTATTTAAACCAGCAGAGAAGAGCGTTTCAATTTATGTATTGGATGTATAAATAATATACAACAGATTTTTTTCGAATTGTAGTTCAGCCCCAATTCAAATAAATGGAACTGCGCTACGCTACCAGACGCAGCCATCAGACACAAATGGCACTCTTTCTAGAAAAATAGGCATAACCTTTTTTAATAGAAGACAACACAGGTTAAGCAAAAGTCATGTACATACAATTATTTGTAAAAAGCCAAATTGCATTCAGGGATTGAAGCTGCACTGTTAATTAACTATAAAACACCACTATAAAATTTGTAGAATTTTGTTTAGCCCTAAATATACGGCACTTGGTGCTGGGCTTTAATTTACGATGTTGGTGTAAATCTCCTCCTCCTCCTCCTACAATCCTGCAGGAGCTCGTCTGGGGGTTCAGCTGTCTATTTACAGCTGAGAACCTAATGTAATAGCCAATAGTGGAGAAACTTCCATTCCCTATTGTTTAACCCCCTTTATGCCACAATAAATTGTGTTCAGGTGCTGGAAGGAGGCTTCCTCCTTCCAGCACCTTGACTTACTCATCTGTCAAGTATTGCAGCCTAACAGACCCTGCCTCTGGCATAGCCTGATTGGCTGAGAGCATATAAATAGTATACTGCATTACAGAAGTAATGCAGTGTACTATGCTAGCAATAAAAAAAATTGTATCCTCAAGTCCCCTTGAGGGACTAAAAAATAGTGGCAAAAGAATGTTCAGTATAGTTTAAAAAAAATAATCCACTGTAAATTAAAACATTTCCCCCACAAAACAATTTTTAAATGAAACAAAAATACATAGGAGGTATCACCATGCTCATAACGAACAATTAAAATATTTAGTTATTTATCCCACACAGTGAACGTAAAAAATAATTTTAAAAAAAGTCAGAACTGCTGTTTTTCGTCCATTGCAATAAAAAGCAATCAAAAAGTCGCATGTACCCCAAAATGGTATCAATGAAATGTACAGCTCTTCCCACAAGAAAGAAGATATGACACAGCTTCAGGTGCAACATTTAAAAAGTTATGAGTCTTGGAATGTGGCGATGCAAATTCAATTTTTATTTCTATAAAAAAGTGTTGTTATTATGTAAAAGTAGTACAATATTAAAAAAACTATATATATATATGATATCATTGTAATCATATTGACCGACCTGCCAAATGAAGGAAAAGGGTTATTTATGATGTACAGTGAAAGCTGTAAAAAAAAAGGCTTAAAAATCTATTCTAGAGTTAATGTACTTTGTTACTCCCACCTCCTAATAAGCAGAAGAAAAAAAGTGAGCAAAATGTTCATCTTAGCCCAAAATGGTACCGATGAACACTACAGGTTTTCCTACAAAAAATAAGTCCTTATATACAATAAGCTGGAGTTGGCAGAAGTAACTCGAGTGGGTTTTCCTAACTCAGGCCTAGTCACAGTGGTGGCTACTCTGCTTATGATGATGGCCAGTGCAGCAGACAGATTACACAAGGGTGACTGATAATAACAGTGGTAACAGTTCAATGTGACGTCAGTGCCTCTGAGTATAATGTAATCGATGAAATAAAGAGTCCAGACTTAAGAGCTTTTGTAAAACCGGAGGTACACAGTTTTTACTGACTCTAGCAACTTGACAGATTAACGGTTACTGAGTAGTGTTAGACAGTAGAACACTTCAACAATTCTTCTTACAGGCATGAAACAACACTTTATAATTACTTAACTTACTTTCTTTCGGAAGATAAGTCTACCAAGCTAAGTTATCTGGGTACTGAACTGAGCGGCCGTTTGTGAAGGAATGGAGGAGCTAGCATGGGCTTGACAAAGGGCACACTGACTGTTCACTGTGCTTGGGCTGATTAAAGTCATGATTGAATACTCTCCATCCTGCTTCCGCGAGGTCTGCCCTGTCCCTGGTTCCTTCCAACAGGGTTGAAATAGACTCTGCTCTCCCTTAGGGACTGTGGGGTCCCGTTGGTCCCCGACTCACCACTGTAACCCAGAGCGGCTCTGTCTTGCCCCACTCCTCAAACACACGCTCCTTCCTGTCTTCTTAGATAACAGTGATCACGTCACTGGGAAACACATACAGCAGTCCCCCGTGACATCTTTGTGCTCCTGGCTACACATGGTAGCCAGAAGCAGAGGGCTTTCAAATTTCCCGGGGCACGAGCCCCTCTGTGCACGTGCCTGATGATTGATGTCGGGCGCATATGCGTAGAAGGGTACTTCAGGTCCTGGAAGACCGGGACATCACGGAGGACCGGGGGTGAGTATTTTTACCTTCCCCATGGATCTGATCCATGAGGGGAGGTGAAACAAACTTTTTAAAGACTTTCTTAAACTTTTTTGTGATCTCCCCTATCCATTGGATAGCGACGATTGCATTGCCAAGAGGGGGGGCTCCCCGCAGCCCGGGATGAGGTCCTCAGCCAACAGGGCTTTAATCCTAAGAGGATGCATGTTTTTATGTCCTCTAGGATTAAAGCCCACTTATCTAGGACGTAAAAAGGCAATGGGGCCGTCACTAAGGAGTTAAAGGACCTGTCAAAGACCCCAAGTGGGTCGAAATGTTGGTCTTTTTCACTGTGTTGCAGAGCAATAAACCTGGATTTTTATACTGCACCAACTGACTGCTGCTCTCAACTTTGTATTTTGATAAATAGTGAATACCATCCAATAGGTCATCAATATTTAGGAAGTGGACAATCCCTTTAAGAGTGGACAACATGTAGTATTTTAGATACAGTTGTTTGAATCCTTTCCGATTAACTGAAGCTTTTAAAAAGACCTCACTGATTTTAATATAGGGCAATGCATAGCTAGTAGAGATGAGCGAACGTACTCGGTAAGGGCGATTTCGCAATCGAGCACCGCGATTTTCGAGTACTTCACTACTCGGGTGAAAAGTACTCGGGTGCGCCGGGGGGCAGGGGGGGGTGCGGCGGAGCGGGGGTAGCAGCGGGGAACAGGGGGGAGCCCTCTCTCTCTCCCTCTCCCCCCCACTTCCCTCTGCAACCCCCCGCTCACCCCCGGCGCACCCGAGTACTTTTCACCCGAGTAGTGAAGTACTCGAAAATTGCGATGCTCGATTGCGAAATCGCCCTTACTGAGTACGTTCGCTCATCTCTAATAGCTAGCTATCTCTCTAGTGAAATGGGAACCAGAACCCCATATTTCTCATGATTAGTGGGGTCTTGTAACAGACCCCACCGATTTGACACTTATTGTATGTCTGTGTTATAAACATCTACTGTATTTTAGGTAATCTTTTTACACAAGCACTGCAAAAGGGCAAATGCATAGAACATCGGCGGTGCTGAACTCTCTAGCACGTGAAAGCTGGAAGCCGCCACTCAGTGCATCGAGCGGTGCTTCTAATTAGTCCGCCCACTGTAAAATTAGAATGGGTGGACTACTTAGCAGCATTAACCGGGCGGCTTCCAGAGCAGACACCGGCGTACTGGAAAAATAACACTTACATCCTGGACTCAGCAGGTCACCTACTTTTAGGGTGGCTTCACATGAGCACGTGCTTGTGCGTACATAGATGTGTACATATGTGCGCACCCCTGTATGCGCAAAAACACGCGTGCATGCAGGTGCGTGCATTGCCTTCAATGGAGCCGCGGCTGCTGCCAGTGGCTCCATTGAAGGGAATGGTCTGCTGGCACCCCAGAAGTAATATTCAGGGAAGAGCTTTAAGTATAAGCTCTTCCCTAAAAAGCATCCCTTTTAGTGTTAAAAAAATAAATAAATATATATATATATATTACTTACCTCTCTGCCGCTGCCGTGTCCTCCGCGGGGATGAAGAACACATCTGCCACATGCGGCAGATGTTTTCTTCATTCCAGCGGGAAATAAAGAATTACCTACCGCAGCTGTCACAGATGACAGCTGCACTAGAGGATCCAGCTGCCCGCAACCCCTTAATTGTTTTTCAGGGAAAGGCTTTAAATATAAGTCCTTCCCAGAAAAACAAGCCAAAGGGGTTTAAAAAATAAAAAAACACATACTTGCCTTTCCTCAGCTCGTCCTGTCTGCGCTGTCCCCAGCTCTGCAATGAAGTTCCTTGAGCAGGCGGGGAATCAAAATCCCCGCCTGCTGAAAGAGCTGCTTCTGATTGGCTGAGGCGCTCAGCAAATCACAGGCAGCTCTCGCCTGTCATTCATTCAGGCGGGGATGAAGAATTCCTTTTCCGTATCTGTCACATCTGTGACATGTGCAGCAGGTAATTCTTTATTCCTCGCGGGGATGAAGAAAACATCTGCCGCATGCGGCAGATGTGTTCTTCATCCCTGCGAGGGACACGGCAGCGGCGGACAGGTAAGTGTATATATATATATATACAGTATATATATATATATATATATATATGTTTTTTTACACTAAAATGGTTGATTTTTCAGGGAAGAGCTTATATTTAAAGCTCTTCCCTGAAAAACAATTAAGGGGTGCCAGCAGACCATTGCCTTCAATGGAGCCGCCAGCAGCAGCCGTGGCTCCATTGAACCGAATGCATGCATTCCTTATGGTGCATGTATGTCCTATCTTTACAGGTGCACGCCTGTAATACACGGACATGTGAACACACCATAGGCAATACATTGATTGTAATGGACGCGTGTTTTTGTGCGTGCGTATGCACGCACATAAACACGCTCATGTGGAGCCACCCTTAGTCCATGAGTTTAGCTTCTAGGACTAAAGTTCGGTGAAAGTTTCTCTTTAAAGACTAAATTAGCTTTAATTTCACTAGAGACATGGTTGGTAAATACCTCATATAACATTGTGCATGAAACTCTCTATACTAATCTAGGAGAGGTGGATGAGTTTGTTTGACTTTACTTAAAGTTTGCTGAACAAATTACTGACATAGTAAAAGGAGTCAGGTCCACATCAGCTAAAGTGGAGGATGTTTACTGTAAAACAGACGAACTGTAGATAAGGCAACAGATCTACAAATCCCTTCCAAAACTTATCAAGAAGGGCATTTGCTTAGATAAGAGAGGATCACCTTAGGTCAAGGATGAACCAAGAGCAAACACTGGACAAGCTGCCACCGAGGGGCTTCTTGTCAACATACAGATGTAACAATCGTTAACATGATTGGCGCATTGTGATAACTCAATCTGCAGCACTGTGGAAGAGTTATCATAACATGCTTACCGGCCAGTTAATGTTTGCTACATCTGTACCCAGTGACAACTGCTCACTAGAGTCCAGCCTCCCCAATTAACTGTAGAAATTTCAGAAAATACCAACATTTCTTGTGTTAATCAAAGAAAAACACTTATTTTTAGAATCCTTAGGGCGTTTTCACACGGTCTGATTTTTCCGTATTTTACACTACAAGTCATGGTAAATTCCGACTCCGTGCAAATTTTGATGCAGAAAGAAAACACTTAAATCAGCCTACAATTCCACATCAAAGTCCACAGTTAGCCCACAGCAGCAATTCCACTGCGCCCCTTCAGAATTATTCCACCCATGTGAAAGGTCCCTAATAACATTCCAACATCTTGTAGCTAATTACTGGAATCAAAAGTGCTGTATCTCCAGTCTGCTGCTTGTGAAAGCATAAGGATGCCTACCCACTAGCCATATTCTTTCCTGCAATGCGAGAGCGACCAATGATTTTCATAATACTCTTTTGTGATTTTTCACTGCAGGTTCACAGTGCAGAGATGAATGGCTGTGTGCTGCCTGTGATTGGCAGAGCGCTCAGCCAATCAGCACAGCCCTTTCAAAAAAGAGCTTCACAGCAGTGACAGGGAGCCAGCCAGAGGATGCGCCTGAGAGGTGAGTATATATATATATTTTTTTTTTTCACCAGCCAGGGATGATTTTTAGGGTAGGGCTTATATTTCAAGCCCTTCTCCAAAAATCATCTCTGCGGAGGTTGCCTACAACCCACTGCTTTCAATGGGGCTGCAGCAGCACCGACCCCATTGAAAGCAATGGGATAAGATCCTGGATTTCTGCCACAGCTGTGACGGAAGTCCGTGATATACTCCCTATGTTTTCAATGGGGCTGGCGCTGCTGCTGCTGGCTCCATTTAAAGCATTTAGCGATATCGCAGAGTTTTCCTCAAGCTGCCAGGTGTGTGTTTTCATTCGCTCTCGCAGCGCAAGAAAAAAAAATTGCTAGTGGGTAAGCACCCTAAGGGCTCGTTCACACAGGCTTGACGATTTTTGGCCAGCTGTACCACTACCACAGCACGGCTGAAAATCGAATGAATAGGCGTTAAAATGCCTGTTTTAATGCCCATTCAGAAGGCCCGGGTCTGGCGAGTATACACCGAGCCCAGGATAACGTCGCCTGACCGGAATAGGCACCGTATGCACTATCTCGGTTGGCCGGGCGCTTTTATGCAGTAAAACCAATGCCTCAGATGGGAGGCGTATATCGTACGCCCATGAAAATGGGGACGATATACGCATGTGTAAAAGAGCCCTAAGGCCAGTTTCACGTGAGCGTATGTGTATATGCTTGTGCATGAGCACCACGTTATTTGTGGAACAAAAGTTGTTTTGCGCACGGTGGCATATTTTACTGTACTTTTTGCGCATGCATAAAAATATGCACCAATGCTTCCAGCGATTGAAATGGCTAATTAGGCTAATGAGTTGCAGATGTGTTCTTTTTTCCTGCGCAATTACGAAGCATTTCACACATTTCCCTGCATGTTGTGTGCACATTTGCAAAACCCCCCTGACTACTATGGGAACTTATAGTTTGCAAATACGCAGAAAAATAGAGCATAGTGTATTTTTTTGCATAACCGAAATACGCTGAAAAAAATACGCGCATGTGAACAAACCCCTGTGAAATCAATGGGTTCTATTTACTTAGAAGTGTTTGAGCAAATACGCTCATGTGAATCTGGCCTAAAGTATGATAGTGGGCTACAGAATATCAGCATGTAACAGTTTGAAGTAACGCTGCACTGCAATATTACTATTTAACGTGGTTGTCTAGTTTGGACAATTCCATTTTGTTAAAAGGTTCTCCTAAAAATAAGTTGATCATCCTGCTGGAAACTTTGGTGATCGATCAGCTGCAATCTGTGGGGAACCTGGCAACAAATGTCCAGTTATCCCACAGTGCCCCCACAGTGCAAATGAAGTATTGCATATTTCCCATCAAAATCAATGACCTGCCTGTGTATTGAAGGTAAGTGTTGAGGCCTTCACAGCCATATATGACTGTAGCCTCTTTTCTGACCTCTGATAGATTAACCCCTTAGTGACGAAACCTGTTTGCGCCTTAGCGACAAAGACAAATTTTGGAAATCTGACATGTGACGCTTTAACATAGAATAACATAGAATAACTCCGTTAAGGTTTTGCATATCCAAGTGATTCTGACATCGTTTTTTCGCCACATGTTGTACTTCATTTAGGTGGTAAAAATAGAACAATAGAATTTGTGTATATTTATTAAAAGTGCCAAAATTGGGAAAAATTTTATTTTTTCACATTTTCAACTGTAATATCTCAAATATGTGCAAACATACTGTAAATATTCTTGCATGGATCTTCCCCATGGATGGCTAGTGCGGAATATGCAATTAAAATCTGTTTGTGTGAGAGTGGCCTTACTCTCTGGGGCAAAAATCTGGGGAGGAGGGGGCATTAACGTAGTAAAAATGAACTCACTTCTTAAAATTCTACACTTATTTTGCAGTTTACCCATTTTTCTATGTCTCTCCCTCTCACCTGAATGCCTGTCACACTCTAGAGGTCTCCACTGTGTATTCCAGCCACTTCCTTGCAGGGTAGCCTCATCTGATCCTTATCAGATAGCATCTTGATGATGATATTTTTTCTTTCACCTTCAATTAATTGCAAAATGCATCAGCCCAACATTAGTTAAGGCCATACCATTTTTGCCTGCAGGAGGGAACAGTTTAATTATCATTACCTTCTATATTCACCTTAAATAAGCTACAGATCAGGAGGATGAGCTGTGATCTTCTCTATTATGCCTGTGTGACAAAAGGTGTGTGACTATCATCAGTAAGGCTAGGCTCACAGGAACGTATTCGAATTGTGTATCGGGAGGGGTATTGTCTCTCCTTGAGAAGAGCACCTAGAAGGTGAGTGAGGAGACTTATAAGATCATGCATGTTCCTTTGGGTAATATGCAAATAAGGAAAATGGAACAATAGCTCTGCAGCGTCACCTGTTGGTTGGCAGCATTCCTTCAAATCAATGTACAACCCTTTACACAGGTCTTAACAAAGATTGGTTTTCAATTCCCAATCTTTGTTAAGACTTTGTTTATCCATTGGAAAACAACGATCATGTGACCAGGTACTGCATACAGCAGTGCCTGGTGACATCACCTTGCACTCGGCTGCACAAACTAGCCGGGAGCAGGGTGATCTTAAATTTCCCGGGCCTCCCACCCTTCTGCGCGTGACGTAATGATGTCTGGCGCTCATGTGCAGACGTCGGTGTCAGGTCCTGGAAGATCAGAACGCCAGAGGAGATCGCGGATGTCGGGGATGAGTACTCTCAGCTCCCCTCACGGATTTGATCCATGAGGGGAGCTGAAACGTTAACTTTTTTAACTTTCTATTTACTTTAATACGATCACTGGTATCCAGTGGATATCGACGATCGCGTGACTGGAGGCCAGATTTCCTGGATTACATGACAGCTCCAGGTTATCGGCTACCTCCGGCAGCCGGGAGTGGTCACATCCACAGTCTGCTGGGCTTTAATCCTCAGAGTGAGCATGTTTTTATGGCCCTGAGGATTAAAGCCCAGCAAACCAGGACATAACAAGGCAATGGGGCCGTCACTAAAGGGTTAAGAAGGGTTTTATAAGTGTATTTTTTTTCTTTAAATTAAACTTTATTGAACTTTTTTTGACGTTAGTCTTTAGACCGTCAGGGGGACTTGAAGATGTGATCAGTAGGATAGTATGCTGCTTTACTTATGCAGTGCATTACAGTAAGCAAATGACAGCAGCCTGATAGACTCTGCGGGAGGGCGGCCTAATAGGCTGAGTTACAAACATGGCTTCTGGCTACCAAAGGTACCCATAGGTACCTTACAATTGCACTTTGGGGTGCTGATGGGTAACAGAAGGAGCCCTCTCCCCTTGTTATCTGCTTATATGCTGCAGTTGCTACTGATTGTGGCATGTAGGGGGTTAAACTGCCAGGATCTGAGGATTCTCCGCTTGGAGCAGGAGCCTGGCTGTCAGTAGTCAGCCAAGCCACAGCCTTACAAAAATGTATGTGCAGGTTTACATCCTATTAGTGAGGACAGTAAAAAGGTGTATTGGCTGGTCACTAAGCTGTTAAACTCCATCAACACCCCCTTTTCCACCTCTTTTGCTCTTCTATGCCAAATATCACCCAACAGCCACGTATAATGCAGCAGCCTCCTACAGACAGACAGCTTCCATTTATACTAACGTGTGACAACAAGGCCACAACACTGTATGAAAAGGCAGCCATGAGATGACTCTAAGGCCAGATCGGTTTCAAAGAGTTTGTTCACCTGCACATATTTTCCAGCGCATTGCGGTCATGCAAAAAAACCCAAAACACAGCATGCTCTATTTTTCTGCGCATTTGTGCACCCGAAGTCCCCATAGAAGTCAATGCGAATGCACAAATGCGTGCGCAATACACTACGAGATTTGTGAAACACTGCACAATTACGCAGGAAAAAGAACACATCTGGAATTCAAGAGACTAATTAGCCATGTTTGCTGCGCTCAAATGAACATGCCTTGTGGGCGCAAAAGGTACAGTAAAATGCGCTGATGCGTGCGCAAAAAAGCATCATTCACTCCGCAAATACACAGTGTTCAGGTGAGCGAAAATACGCATACGCTCGTGCGAAGGGGCTTAACGGCCTGCTTAGACCTGCCAGTTAGTCGTTTGAACGAGCCGACGATGTCGTTGTTCGCTCGGCCAGCCTGCTTATACCGGAAGATACATCGTTGGCTCATTCAAATCAGAAATTGTTCAGTCGTTCACATTCGCTGTATGAGTGACAGAGAACGGCTGAACGATCCGTATTCAAACCGAATGATTAGTGAATGAGCCAACGATGGTTTTTATGCGTGCCTAACATGAATGATGAATGAAAAGCAAACAATTTATCGTCTGATCGTTGGCTGCATTTACACTGAACGATTATCGTTGATTTCCGCTCGTTTGAACAATATTTGTTCCATGTAAAAGGGCCTTAACAGAGTCCTCCATTAAAACATGACTCAGTTTTTATTTGGCACAAGTTTGAATTCGTCTCCTCGCCCCGCCATCTTCTCTGCCTCAGAGGATTCCCTGGACTGGGCTCCTGTGTATTGCAGTTCTGCAGCTTTCCAGCAGGGGGCCTTGCTGCTCTCCCCACTATCTTCACGGCTTGTCCTGGTACCGTCACCTCTTCCTCAGTCCCAGCAGTGTTGTGCAATTGCAGCCAGTAATGTCTCATTTGTTTCTTCTCACTCTCCACGTCCGTGTAAACGGGTAGTATCACTTATGAATGACTGCCTGTTTATTATGAATGGAGTGAATGATTCCCAGCCGCTCCACCTTTATTCACTGATCGGTAATCGTTCCGGTGTTAAAGCTCAGGAATTATTAGTGCTGGCATCTTGCGCCCAACAAGCTGCCCCATGTAAATGGGCACTAAGCTGGATTGTATATAATTGGCTGTGCGGTACACGCAGGGTGAAGTGACGTGAGCTACTGCTGTGTGATAGTAGAACCGCTTCTCACTTCTAGCGCAATGTAAAAACGTTTTTCATTCCATTAGCTAACAAGGCAGCGTGACGTGCAAAAGATGTCTTATATTAATTTTTGCCCCAAAAAGGGCACCGTGTCTTATTTTCGGGGGGGGGGGGGGGGCGGGTTACTCACCTGGTCAGCGGTGTCCCGATGGTGTCCGGCGGCAGCGCTGCGTCCTCCTCGTCTCACAGCTGATCTTCTGCTGGTGAAGGGGCTTTGATTACTCCGCCTCCAGCAAAGCGAGCGCTGTGATTGGCTAATTGAGTGATGTCATTCACTGAATGGCTGTGATTGGCTCATCGAGCGCCGGCTGTGATTGGCTGCCGGCGCTCGATTAGCCAATCACAGCGCTCGCTTTGCTGGAGGCGGGGTATTCAAAGCCTGGTCACCAGCAGAAGATCAGCTGTAAGAGGAGGATACAGCGCCGCTGCAGCGCCGCCAGAGACTATTGGGATGCCGCAGACCAGGTGAGTATTGATTTTTTTTACTCGGCACTTTAGCTAGGTCCTATTTTCGGGGGAGGCCTTATATTTCAAGCCTCCTCCGAAAACCTGATAGGTCTTACTATTGGGGTAGGACCTATTTTCGGGGAAGCACGGTATTAGATCTCTCTGCAGGGCTCCTGCACACGGGGGTATTTGCTTGCATACGCAGAGAATAGAACCCACTGATTTCAAAGGGTTTGTTCACATTTCCATATTTTGCAAATGAACATGCCCTGTGGGCGGAAAAGTACAGTGATATACACGGATGCACACACAAATAAGCATCACTCATTTCGCAAAAACTGAGCGCCCCGCCTGCACAAATGGGCATACGCTCGTGTGAAGGAGCCCTGAAGGGGTTATCAGGGTGGTGAATTAAATTATAAATTTACACCAATCCACTGGTTGGGTGACAACTGATAGATAGGTGGGGGTCTGACTGCTGGCACCCCCACTGACTCTGAGAATAGGGAACCTATTGTAATCCGGACCTATTGTAATATTCCTGAAGCAAACGGGCGGCTGTCTGCACATGTGCGGCAACGGCTCTATCCATCTCACTGACACCAATAGCTGAGCGCTACGCTTGGCTGTTTTCATCAGCAGAGCGAGTCGGGGTTCGTTTTGGCCCACCTGCCTCGATTAACAGTAAGGCCGGGCTCACATGACCGTAGTCGTAACACGCTGCGGGTGTCCAGCAGTGTTTTGACAGCTGTGGAGTCGGTCAAGCTGTACTGCCCATGACCACATACTCACACACAGGGTGCGCAGTACAGCTTTCTTTTTACTTTATCTTTTCTACGTTATTGCTAAGTGATGGCGCATATCCCTGGCGCCCATACACAATGTACTATGTATATACTCACCCATACAGAACAATGCGCTCTTATCATGCGTATACACGCTGCAAAATTAAACACTTCAATGTGCTCCAATAAAATATCCCCGCACGTCATGAACAGGAAACTCTTTTACTTGCGCTACGCGTTTCAACACACTTCATGTGTGTTTTTCAAGCTAAATACAAACTTAAAACATTACATATATAATAATCATTATTTGTATAGCACCAACATATTCCGCAGCGCTTACATAGACAGGGGGGATACAGAAAGACAATACAAACATTACAGAACCACGGTTACATAGTAATCAGCTGATGGAAACAATAGGGGTGAGGGTCCTGCTCCAACGAGCTTACATACTACAGGTAATGGGGTGATACAGAAGGTAAAGGGCTGGAGATGTACCTGATATGGCGAAGTGGAGAGTGAGGGATGCTATACACAGAGACAATGGTCAGACATTTAGCCGTGTGATGGCAGAAACAGTATGACTGTAGGAGTGGTTTATGATGGCTAGCAGGGATTGCAGTCAGTAGGTCAGGGAGCATGTTATCAGGCGGTGTACAGAGGGGTTTGTTTAGGGAATGCGGTATGCCTCCCTGAAGAGGTGCGTTTTTAGAGCACGCCTGAAGTTCTGCAAGTCCTGGATTGCTCGGGTAGCCTTTGGTAGTGCATTCCAGAGGACCGGTGCTGCTCTGGGGAAGTCTTGGAGGCGGGAATGAGAAGTTCGAATGAAAGGAGCACTCAGTCTGGTTTCGTTAGCAGAGCGGAGAGCCCGGGCTGGTTGATGAATTGAGATGAGGGAGGCGATGTAGGGGGGCGCTGCACTGTGGAGGGCTTTGTGGATGAAGGTGGCGAGTTTAAATTGAATTATGTATTTAACGGGCAGCCAGTGCAGTAACTGGCACAGGGCATAAAGATGAGCCTGGCTGCCGCATTCAGGATGGATTGGAGGGGTAGAGTCTGAAGCAGGGGAGGCCGATCAACAACGAGTTGCAATAATCGAGCCGGGAGTGGATGAGGGCAACAGTAAGCATTTTTAGCGTGTCCACAGTGAGAAAAGAGCGGATTCTTGCGATGTTCTTGAGGTGCAGCTGACATATTCGGGCAAGAGATCGGATGCAGGGGGTAAAAGAGAGATCAGAGTTAAATATGACCCCAAGGCAGCAGGCATGCTGTCTAGGAGTATGAGGAGAGGCGGGGCGGGGGCAGGGCTAAATTCCACGAATTAGCCCCACCCCATCCCACCTCTCCCCATTGCAAATAGTGCAAAGGGGTGGAGAGGAGGCAGAGAGGGGGCGGGAGCTCAGTTCCTGCTCCTGGCTCTTCCATCCGCCCCCCCCCCCCCGCAGATGAGGACGACGTATATCGGCTCGGCGTGAAAACCGAGCAGATATACGTTCGTGTGAATGCAGCTTTAAGCTGTTTGGTGTTAATTTGTTTAATCAATATATCCAATACATCTCTTTGTTTTAGAGGGACGCTATCGATTTTTGTTTGATTACTTCTAATGGAACTAATTTTAACCCTTTGCAGTTTTAATTGTGTTTTTCTGCAAAATCTCTTGATACACTGTGTTTCATATATCCCTTTTGTGATCGTTATCCAGATCAGTCCAAGTTAGATCAGGTGATGAAGCATGGTAGAGGGAAGAGAATGGGAAGGGAATCCCTTCCACATCAATCACGCCATGATTTCGAACGCGGGGACGCCAAGGTGCACCTCGTTGTGAGTGATCAAAGTGTATATATATATGTAATGTTCTAAGTTTGCATTTAGCTTGACAAAGAAACATGAAGTGTGTTAAAACGCGTAGCGCAAATAAAAGTTTCCTGTTCCTGACAGCGCGGGTACATTTTATTGGAGCACATTGATCTGTTTAAACCGATTTTGCATGCAAGCATAACCCCGGATTACCCTGGACGCCTCTGCTTTACCAAGGAGGCAGTGGAGGAAAAAGGAATTCATTTAAAGCCACCGTGGATAAGAGGTGCCGGAGGGTCTTCCCAGACAGCGGGTTAACCCTTCGTGCACCAGGTGAGTCAACCATTCACCTTTTATATATTGATATATGCAAAAAAATTGCACGAGGCGCATTCTAATTATTATATATATTCTTGCAAAATTAAACGCGCTATTTTGCACTTGCGTATTACGCAATTCCGACACGCTGTGAGCGTAAGGCAATGTGACTGTACCGCGTATCACACGGGCGTACAGCGCCCACATAATACGCCGTAAAAAATATGGTTGTGTGAGCCCGCCGTCATCCACAAGTGATGCTGCCTGTCTACGCGGAACGATGACCGTTCGGATTCCCGCAGGATACAGAAATCTGGACAATTTAATGGGCCGTGTAGAATGAGGCTTAGATGAGCGCCCCTCCCATAGTATATAGTACACTATTACATATGTAGTAATACACCATTTCCAATCCAACTGCTCAGAAGAGCGGCTCGCCTTCCTCTCAGCACAGCCCAGAGTCGCTCCCTGACATCTAGTGGTTGCCATGACTACACACCGCGCGCGCTGCCGCCTTCACTCCAGAGTAGGCGCACAGCTATGACGTCATCACGCTTCCCCGGCGGTCACATGACCGGAAGTGTTTCTCCTCCTCTTAATGTTCTCACGGTCCCGCCGTTCCCGGTCTGACCTCCCGTCTGCGGTAAGAGATGCTGCTGCCTAGTTACCGACATGTCTGCTGTGGGTCCATCAGTGTGTAGTGACTGCTACCTTGTCGTATATGTCTGCCTGTAATATTAGCCTGCACAGATCCAGGGATGTGCTCCTCCATCATACGAGGGCTCAGGGCTCGTTCACACGGGGGTACTTGTGCCGTACGCAATGACTACAACCCATTTATTTCAGTGGGTTAATTGACCTAAATGTATTGTTCGCTCGACTGCGTGAAATAATCCGCAGCCTGACCTATATTGGTGTGTATTACCCATCTCACTGTGCCTTGTAAGATAACGAGGGGGTGCAGATATGCTGGGAACCTGTGTATTTGCACGCAGATACATGGACCGTTCTGCGTCCGGTTTCTGCATGTACAGATGCTCTGTATTTGTGCGCAGATAATCCCGCAGGAGCGGGCGACGTACTCCAGCGTTAGTGATCCTCAGTTGTGTAAAGAGGCAGTGTTCTTACACAACTGGCTGCATTCAGTGGCAGATTAAGAGGCTATGGCCCCCCGGACTGGTAACACAACGTGCCCCTCCAGTAGAAGATCAAGCACTAAATACACAGCCACAATATTATCTATCTGGTGTGGATCTGCTGCAGATTTAACCCCTTCACTTGTGCCGATCTGAACTACATTCTGCACTAAACAGTACACGTTTTGGTGCAGATTTGCTGTGAACTTTCTGCTGTGCAACATCTGCAACAGATTTGCCATGTATGAACTTGCCTCATCCCTCAAAACTCCCCCCCCCCCCCAAAAAAAAAATATTCATTAGGCCCCATGTCCATGGGCGGGTGGGATTCTGCACGTGGGAGCCCGCAGGTGAAGCAGACCCTGGCTGAGGACGGTGCTTATCTGTCCGGGTCTTCACTGAGGATGTGTGCGGAAGCTCCAGCCGACACGCCGCCAAAAATGCGCACTAGAGATTTTGTTTTAATCTCCTGCTTTTCCACTGAATCTGCGGCCTGTCTGCAATTCAGTTGACTTTAATAGAAGCCGTCCGTGCGGGAACCGTAGCAAAGTGGAGCATAATGTGATTTGTTTTCAGGGCCAGAAAGTCCGCAAAACAAATCTGCATGTTTTAACTAAGCTGCAGATGCCCATGTCTCCCTAATGGATTCTTGATCGTCCACACGGATTCCGAAATTCAAATTTGCCCATGGACATTGGGCCTTAGGGTGCTTTCACAAGGTCATATACAGAATTGCAGACTTTTGCGCCCGTATATAGGTACATTTTACTGTACTTTTTTGTCCGTGCAGGTCATATTCATATGGGTGCAGGCGCTCCACCCACCCACCGTGATTTTAAAACGTATCTAGCATTAGGAGGTCCAGATATATTCTGTCTTCACTGAATTGCACGCACATTGTGTGCATATCTGTGCACCTCCCATAGACTTCCATTGGGACACGGTGCGCAAATAAAGAGAATGTCCTGGTAGAGCAATGCACGCTAGAAATGAGAAGAAACCCATTGAAATCAATGGCTTCTATTCTCTGCGTATTACGCACTAAAATACGCTAGTGTGAAGGAGCCTTACAATGTGCTGGGCTTAGATACAGCGGCTCAGCTGCAGTATACGTAAGTAATAGTTCCCATATAATGCACTGCAGGCTCTACATAGTAACTTAATGGGAATTTAATGTGGATTTTCTACAACAGAAACTCAATAATAAATCCACTCAAATGTTGTGCTGTTTGATGCGGAACTCACATGGATTTTTGGTACGGATTTTCCGCTGTGCAAACTCCATACTGATTTCCATTACATGTCAATTTACCCCAATAGTGGTTACAGCGCGGTTACCTCCAGTCATCACAGGTAACGTTGTCCGTATTCGGTTTTCTTCTCTCAGAGCCCAGATTCACCATTGAGATTTTTTACAGGCATCACTCACCTCTGCTCGCTCTCCCCACCCTGCCGCAACCACCAAATCCACTTTTCAGCGCCTCCCATAGTAATTAGGTGCTTGCTGTGGCTCCACTTAGTGGTAACGTCTTCAGTGGCCCCACTTAGTAATATGGCCCCCTCTGTGAACCTACTTAGTCATAGGTCCTCCAATGTTCCCCAGTTAGTAACAGCATGTTCAGTGGCCCTGATTAGTACTAAGTCCCTCTCTGTGCCCCAAAACAGTATAGGGAGAGTTGTCCTGGTAGACAGCCTGACCCCACTGCTAAACCTCCAGATGCAGGGAGAGGAAGGGGTTAAAGTCTGCACTACACACAGCCTTCCCTCTCTGTTGCAGGGGAGCGCATAACAGGACATCATTACTCCTCTGCCTGGCACTCACTGTACTTGGAGTAATGGGGCTGGGAAGGAGGAGGAGTGATGATGGCCAGCTGTGCGCCTGTGAAATAGCATGCAGTGGAGATGGAATACTGTAAAAATACTAAGGCATTTAACCCCCTCACCCCCACCCCAGGAGCCTCAGACACAAGGCAGTCGTCCCATTTGTACCTATTATAAGCCACCATTGGCTGTATTATCACGGGGGAAACTTTTGTCCACGTCCGAGATGAGCAAAACTCGCTCGGTAAAAGAACCCATTTGTTTCAACATGATTTTTCACTCGGACCGATAGTCCGTCTTTCCAAAAATTACTGTACATCCTATTTGTGGATGACATTAGGACATGTAATGTGCTGTATCCCGCACACGGACCAGGTGTCTGTGCCTTGTGCCCAAGAATCTTGGGCATAACTCGCTCTCGTCCATGTGAATACGGGTTTGTAATATCTTGTCCATCTTCTAAGAACACACACATGTGTTGGATGGTTGGGACATATATATGTTCTGTAGACTCCTCTTCTGTACTTTCAGCCATGACATGCACCATTGACAAGATCTTACAGGACGCCAAAACTTTGTTAGAGAGACTTAAGGACCATGACAATGCTGCCGAATCACTGATTGAGCAGTCGAGCTCTCTGCATAAGCACGTGGACGCTATGAAGGAGGTTGGGACAACGCTACCAGAAAAGGTGGGTGCTTCGCTTTAAAGGAAACTCAAACTCTGAACATCTATTCAAAGGATCAATGTTACATTGCTGATGGTTGTTGTAAAGCTTATAGATATCGCCAGCACCGGGACCCCTTGTCCCCCCGCCCTCGCCAGCACCGGGACCCCTTGTCCCCCCGCCCTCGCCAGCACCGGGACCCCTTGTCCCCCCGCCCTCGCCAGCACCGGGACCCCTTGTCCCCCCGCCCTCGCCAGCATCGGGACCCCTTGTCCCCCCGCCCTCGCCAGCACCGGGACCCCTTGTCCCCCCTCCCTCGCCAGCATATCTGCAGTAAAATCCTTTTTGCTTTATCATTAAACCACTTTCTTAATTCTTTTTCAGTACCAAGAAGATTTGGCAGAAATAAAGGACACATCAAAGTACAAACCACACGTTTTATTATGTCAAGAAAACACTCAAATTAGAGACCTTCAGCAAGAAAATAAAGGTGACTATAATCTGTGACCCAGCAGGCAATCCCAGCAATGTCTTTTGGGTCCGGGTATACCAAATGCAGTTAAAGAAAAAAAACTGCATTTTATTCAACATTCTAGAAATTCTCATATACCGTGTATTTATCTGCACAAAGTACACAGAAGGGCCCATTGTTTTGATGCGTCGTGAATATGCATTTTTCATGCGTAATGACTGCGTATTTGCATCAGCCCCTGCACTTCTATGGTCTGTTTCGGAGTATAATCCGCAACAAAACAGGACATGCTGTGTATTTTGTTATGCGACCAAAAATCGGGTAAAAATACAGAGCTGTGATTGAACCCATTGAAATCAGTGGGTTCTATTGACTGCGTATTATGTGCGTTAAAAAACAAGCAGCGTATTTACACACATGTGAATGAGCCCTAGGGCTCGGAGGCCGTCCTGCATATGTGGGGTACAGTAGGCAGGGGGCAGCTTTCCAGGCTCAGAGGCAGTCCTGCATGTGTGTGGGGTGTACAGTAGGCAAGGGGCAGCTCTCCAGCCAGGGAGGCCGTCCTTGCTCTGTGTGGGGTACAGTAGGCAGGGGGCAGCTCTCCAGCCAGGGAGGCCGTCCTTGCTCTGTGTGGGGTACAGTAGGCAGGGGGCAGCTCTCCAGCCAGGGAGGCCGTCCTTGCTCTGTGTGGGGTACAGTAGGCAGGGGGCAGCTCTCCAGCCAGGAAGGCCGTCCTGCATGTGTGTGGGGTACAGTAGGCAGGGGGCAGCTCTCCAGCCAGGGAAGCCGTCCTGCATGTGTGTGGGGTACAGTAGGCAGGGGGCAGCTCTCCAGCCAGGGAGGCCGTCCTGCATGTGTGTGGGGTACAGTAGGCAGGGGGCAGCTCTCCAGCCAGGGAGGCCGTCCTACATGTGTGTGGGGTACAGTAGGCGTGGGGCACCTCTCCAGCCAGGGAGGCCGTCCTGCATGTGTGTGGGGTACAGTAGGCGTGGGGCACCTCTCCAGCCAGGGAGGCCGTCCTGCATGTGTGTGGGGTACAGTAGGCAGGGGGCAGCCCTCCAGCCAGGGAGGCCGTCCTGCATGTGTGTGGGGTACAGTAGGCAGGGGGCAGCCCTCCAGCCAGGGAGGCCGTCCTGCATGTGTGTGGGGTACAGTAGGCAGGGGGCAGCCCTCCAGCCAGGGAGGCCGTCCTGCATGTGTGTGGGGTACAGTAGCAGAGAAACATGTAGGAATCCGGACACGTGAGTTGAATTTTCTTTGCTTTATTTTCGTTTAAGCTTGCATGATCAGGTACATGGTATCACAAGAACGCGTTTCGGCGTAATGCCTTGTTCACCTCAATGTTTGTTACATAGTTTACTAATTTATAGGTTAAAAACAATTACTACTGATTCCAAATACCTGATATTAACTCCTTCATTGCATTTTGTTCACTGCTGGTTCTCTTCCCACAGAACCCGCTGCTTGAATCTTACTTAGTAATGGATTTGTAAAATGTGGCAGTGCTAAATGCAGCACATGCAGATACGCACATAAATGCAACAGTTTCAGTGATAGTTCTGGTGAAAAACATTTCCAGATAAAAGAATACATAAATTGCAATTCCTTCAACATAATCTACATAATATGCACAGAATGTAAACTTATGTACGTAGGCTGTACTATACGTAAGCTACGAACACGCATGACAGAACATATTAGAAATGTAGAAAAAGGTAATAAACAGCACTCAGGAGTAGTGAAACATTTCATAGAAGTTCATGAGGGAAGCATAAAGAATTTGATATATTTTGGAATAGAAAAACTGACCAAACAAAGAAAACAAAAAGTAGATCGTTCGGAAGTACTTAAAGGGGTTGTCCCGCGCCGAAACGGGTTTTTTTTTTTTTCAACCCCCCCCCCGTTCGGCGCGAGACAACCCCGATGCAGGGAGGTAAAGAAAGCTCACCGGAGCGCTTACCTTAATCCCCGCGCTCCGGTGACTTCTCTACTCACCGCTGAAGATGGCCTCTTCCTCCGTGGACCGCAGCTCTTCTGTGCGGTCCACTGCCGATTCCAGCCTCCTGATTGGCTGGAATCGGCACGTGACGGGGCGGAGCTACACGGAGCTACACGGAGCCCCATAGAAGACTGCAGAAGACCCGGACTGCGCAAGCGCGGCTAATTTGGCCATCGGAGGCCAAAAATTAGTCGGCTCCATGGAGACGAGGACGCTAGCAACGGAGCAGGTAAGTATAAAACTTTTTATAACTTCTGTATGGCTCATAATTAATGCACAATGTACATTACAAAGTGCATTATTATGGCCATACAGAAGTGTATAGACCCACTTGCTGCCTCGGGACATCTCCTTTAAACGAAGGTTTCTGGATACTCACCCTAAATACCAGACAACCAGAGGGGTTGAACATCAAAACAGATCTATTATATTTGTATTGAAGTGAATTTCTGACTGTAACAATTAATAGTACAATATATACTATATACAATATGTCAAAGGTCAAGTGGGTCCCATCACATGCAGTCTACATGTAATTCAAACATTATCATAAATAAGGCCAAACTAGGTTTAATACCAAATAAATAAATAAGGTAAAGACCCATTTAAAAGAGATCCTAGGAATATTTTCTATGTATAATAGATTCTTATGCAATCACAGCACTATAGCATCATAAGAGTAATATGATAAACTTGTAGAAGGAATTTAAAAAAAAAAAGTGTGTTTTTTTTTTTTTTTTTTCCATGCGTTTTCACTGCAGTTGTTATACAATTTACATAAAATTTACCGTTATGGAATGTTTATTTATAAGTCAGAACATTATGACAGTTATCATAAGACAGCTAACATAAGAAAAATATTTTGTTTTTTATGGACTCTCGATGTAGTCATGATGCGATCATGTTTTGACAGCATGTTACCTAACACTTACATCTAGGTGTCATATTTTATTAGTCCAACAATGCATATTATAAGTTTGTCAATCATGCTTTAATTATTTTTCTTAGACAATATAAATTCCCTAACGTGTTCAAAGTGATAATCAATAATGGATATATGTCTCAGTATAATGTACAAGGGATTTGTTTAAGTGCATAACATGATCGCATTAATGTTTATTAGTGCTATAAGGGATGAGGAATGAGTATATAATGATCTGCAAGGGTTAATTATCAAGTAAGATTCAAGCAGCGGGTTCTGTGGGAAGAGAACCAGCAGTGAACAAAATGTAATGAAGGAGTTAATATATCAGGTATTTGGAATCAGTAGTAATTGTTTTTAACCTATAAATTAGTAAACTATGTATCATACATAGAGGTGAACAAGGCATTATGCCGAAACGCGTTTCTGTGATACCATGTACCTGATCATGCAAGCTTAAACGAAAATAAAGCAAAGAAAATTCAACTCACGTGTCCGGATTCCTACATATTTTTCTGCTATTGAACAAGCCACAGGACCGGATGGCTAAACGGATCTGAGGTTGCTTTCTATGCGTGTACAGACCACAAGCACCGCAAGCTCTTCAGAAGGTGAGATAACTTTTTATTATGTGTGGGGTACAGTAGGCAGGGGGCAGCTCCCCAGCCAGGGAGGCCGTCCTGCATGTGTGTGGGGTACAGTAGGCAGGGGGCAGCTCTCCAGCCAGGGAGGCCGTCCTGCATGTGTGGGGTGCAGTAGGCAGGGGGCAGCTCTCCAGCCAGGGAGGCCGTCCTGCATGTGTGTGGGGTACAGTAGGCAGGGGGCAGCTCTCCAGCCAGGGAGGCCGTCCTGCATGTGTGTGGGGTACAGTAGGCAGGGGGCAGCTCTCCAGCCAGGGAGGCCGTCCTGCATGTGTGGGGTGCAGTAGGCAGGGGGCAGCTCTCCAGCCAGGGAGGCCGTCCTGCATGTGTGTGGGGTACAGTAGGCAGGGGGCAGCTCTCCAGCCAGGGAGGCCGTCCTGCATGTGTGTGGGGTACAGTAAGCAGGGGGCAGCTCTCCAGCCAGGGAGGCCGTCCTGCATGTGTGTGGGGTACAGTAGGCAGGGACAGCTCTCCAGCCAGGGAGGCCGTCCTGCATGTGTGTGGGGTACAGTAGGCAGGGCACAGCTCTCCAGCCAGGGAGGCCGTCCTGCATGTGTGTGGGGTACAGTAGGCAGGGGGCAGCTCTCCAGCCAGGGAGGCCGTCCTGCATGTGTGTGGGGTACAGTAGGCAGGGGGCAGCTCTCCAGCCAGGGAGGCCGTCCTGCATGTGTGTGGGGTACAGTAGGCAGGGGGCAGCTCTCCAGCCAGGGAGGCCGTCCTGCATGTGTGTGGGGTACAGTAGGCAGGGGGCAGCTCTCCAGCCAGGGAGGCCGTCCTGCATGTGTGTGGGGTACAGTAGGCAGGGGGCAGCTCTCCAGCCAGGGAGGCCGTCCTGCATGTGTGTGGGGTACAGTAGGCAGGGGGCAGCTCTCCAGCCAGGGAGGCCGTCCTGCATGTGTGTGGGGTACAGTAGGCAGGGGGCAGCTCTCCAGCCAGGGAGGCCGTCCTGCATGTGTGTGGGGTACAGTAGGCAGGGGGCAGCTCTCCAGCCAGGGAGGCCGTCCTGCATGTGTGTGGGGTACAGTAGGCAGGGGGCAGCTCTCCAGCCAGGGAGGCCGTCCTGCATGTGTGGGGTGCAGTAGGCAGGGGGCAGCTCTCCAGCCAGGGAGGCCGTCCTGCATGTGTGTGGGGTACAGTAGGCAGGGGGCAGCTCTCCAGCCAGGGAGGCCGTCCTGCATGTGTGTGGGGTACAGTAGGCAGGGGGCAGCTCTCCAGCCAGGGAGGCCGTCCTGCATGTGTGTGGGGTACAGTAGGCAGGGGCAGCTCTCCAGCCAGGGAGGCCGTCCTGCATGTGTGTGGGGTACAGTAGGCAGGGCGCAGCTCTCCAGCCAGGGAGGCCGTCCTGCATGTGTGTGGGGTACAGTAGGCGTGGGGCAGCTCTCCAGCCAGGGAGGCCGTCCTGCATGTGTGTGGGGTACAGTCTCCAATATACTTGGTCACTGCAGGCCTTGAGGTTATTGTGTAACGTGGTGACAGAGCAGTGT
The DNA here is from genome assembly GCF_035609145.1 of Eleutherodactylus coqui. Lineage (NCBI taxonomy): Eukaryota > Metazoa > Chordata > Amphibia > Anura > Eleutherodactylidae > Eleutherodactylus > Eleutherodactylus coqui. The sequence continues at coordinate 129,210,257 of NC_089840.1, read as the reverse complement.
GTGGGAAGCGTTCAAATTTCAATTGACATCTCTCAACTTTTCATCTTTGGCAGAGCTCTGGTTGTCGTTGGAGGAGCATCAGTACGCACTAGAACTGATAATGAGCAAATACAGGAGGCAAATGCTGCAGCTGATGGCAAATAAAAAGCCTGTCCCGACACAACCAGTACTGGAAGCACATGAAACCTACTCTTCTGTAAGTCCACCTTCATACAAACTTGTTCTGGTGTTAAACTATAAAATGTGAAGTGTTAAATGGCAAGATTGTATTTTCCCACGCACAGCACACCTGTTAGACATTTTTCCAAAGATGTGGCTTCGTAGGTGTGTATTGCGGATTCCACGTGAAAGTACATGCCTTTCACGCAGACTTTGAAAGGCATGTACCTTTATTTTTTATTTCCTTCACACTCATGGAAGAAAAATTGCAGCATGCTCAGTGGTATCCGCTCTGACCCCAGCCGGGGACCTGTCATTTCTGTAATGCAGATGACTGCGGACGCTCGCCATTGGTCATGCGCAGCACAGATCCTTTTTTTAAAAAAAAATATTTGTTTCCTGCACTGTCACTAGGTGAGACTGTAGGCTGCGTCATCTGCAATGTCAATAGTAGATGGGCTGTAAGGCGGATGACTTCAATAGAAGCTGTCCGGGCGGATTCTGCACAAAAATAGAACATGCTGCGTTTTTTAACTCCGCTCACGAAAATCGCAATTACTATCCGCTCATCTAAACAGACATGGGAAACTCCTAGCTTTTCAATAAGCGCAGATTACCGTGTATCATCTGCACGAGTGACTATCGCAATTGAAATCTGGTTGTGTGAAGCCAACCTACAGTCATATTTTTAAGGCTTGCGTCTACTTGTTTATTGCATGCAACCTATAGTTTATAGATTAAAGAGTCTGGACTAATTTGTCAAGAAATGTGCACCAAATATACACAATATTTTGTCAAGAAAGCTGTTGTACACAATATGCACCAGCAAATTACACTGTATACTGTCTTATCTGTAAAGTGAATAGCATTCAGTCAAAATGAATCGGCATTGTGCAAGACTGTGTGTATATGTATATACCGTAACAATGTGTGGGGATATCCTACAACTGAAGTAACATATACTTTTCTTAAAGGAAATAGAAAGTTATATCGATAAAATATGCACCATGGGGGAAGTGATGAGAAAAGCCATCCAAGTAGATGAAGAGCAGGCCTATTGTACTCAAGAGAGACTTGCACAACTAGAGGTAAGATATGGACTGCTTAGTTTTTTTTTCGTTTTATGATGACATGAGATTCTGGCATATTACTAGGATACGCCATATTGTCATTATTACTGGGAGCCTCATTGATCCCTAGACTGAAGAGGCTGAAGCTCGTCTCTCTGAACTACGCGTAGTTTTTGTTTATTTTATGAGCTTGTGAAAAGACAGACCTGCTGTGTCTTATATACACTGCACATGGAGGAAGCGACTTCTACTTTCTATAACACACACCTAAATTAACTTCATTAGGGGGGACACTGAAGAAGTACTGAGCAGTGTAGATGTGATTTCAGTAGCAGTCAGACAGTATTCCCTTACTAGTTAGCTGCTGCAGCATCTGTGACTCTTTCCACCCCTCACCTCTCTCTAGACTTCAATGGGCAACATGAATCATCACCCTCCTCCACTTCCTGTTATCTTTCTTATTTCTGTTACTAGAGACAAAATTCATTTGTCAACAAGCCGAAAATGAAAAGGAAGCAAAATCCTTTCGGCCAGCACTTTAGAGGCTTTTTTTTCTGCACAAAAAAAGTAATTTTGGGTAAATAATGGGATTTCCACTTTTGCTAGTTATCATATGGCTTATTACATAAGCAAAAAGTTTGTTAAAAAGTTAGTGCTCATGTAAATGCAGCCCATAATTAAACATTTTTTTGTTTTCACACTTATTAAGAAAGCTTCTATCCCCAAATATTGCAGGATTAAAGGGGTTTTGTCATTAGAAGGAAAAAAAGAACAATACCTACCTATTCCTCCCCCATCAGTCTTCTTACCGCATCTTCTCCAGGCTCCTACAGACCCCTGTGTCACATCACTCCAGCCGGCTGGATCCTCTTCTTTCTGTTCTGGAGCGTCCATTAGCTGCAGTTCACTTCCTGCAGGGTAGTGAAGGATACGAGTAATGTAGCATTCACTGCCTAGCAGGTAATGTCGAAACATTGTCAGCCTGCTTTAGCACGCATGCGGGATATCTCGCGGCTAATGTTTCATAGAGTATATAAAACACTAGCGCGAGACATCGCAAATGCGTGGTCGTGCTAAAGTGATAAATAGAATGGGCAGACTACAATACCCAGAGAGGTTATCAAAATTGGGGTTTAAGAGGGGCCTGGACCCCTTTCCTGAGCATTACAAGATTACATGTTATATCACTGATTACTTCAGAAGGGTCGGTGACCCGGGGATTATTCTGATTTGACAAATTGGAGTCGGGAAGGAATTGTTTTCCCTTTTAAAATGAGGACAGTTGGCTTCTTCCTCATTTGGGTTTTTTTGCCTTGCTGAACTGGATGGACATACATATGTCTATTTTCTGCCTAACATACTGGGTTTTTTTTGTTTTTTTTTTTGCTCCGTATTGTATATATTTTTTGCATAATGCCTACAGTTGGGGATATGTCATTTTGTAAAACCATTTTTCATTTTTTTTCCTCTGTCAGCTGGAAAACAAGGAGCTTCGAGCAATTCTGTCGGTAAGCAAGGAGACGTTACATTCAGATAAAAACGAATCACAGTGGAATTCATTAGAGAAATCCCAGTAACTTCTATCAAACTGCAAGACAATCCTCCTCCTCTAATGTTTGGCTGGACCTTCAACAATGACATTATTCCTTGCTCTACACATACACAATCTAGCGCTGGTATGAATGGTTCACTGCCTTCATAGTGAAAATCTTCTGTACTGACCTGAGAAGATGAAGGAAGCTCCTTGTTTATGTGAACTTCTGTTATAAATGTTCCCGGAGAAAGTAAAGACCCCACCACTTCTACATAGAAACGTCTTGGACTTAGAGCACAGTGACAATGCGAAGAATAGATGTTTTATTTAAATATACAGAAAAAGATAAATATAAATAAAAAATTACTTCAAAACACTTGAGTCTTTATTACACTCGTTTCCATACCGTTCTCTGTGAAATACATATGGAAGCAAGCCATTTAACTGCTATAACCAAAGTGGTTCATACTGTGGGATGGGTCCTTTTTTTTTTTTTTTTTTTTTTTTTTTTTATTGGCCCGATGAATCCGTTTTCCTGACTCCATTAATTTTTATATTTCAGATGTATTTATTGAATTTTGAATTCATCTGCCTTAAAGACCCCACACAGGGGATATAGATGGGGACTTATTGGAAGGCATTTGTATAATGAGTTGTAAACATTGAAAAGAACATAACTTAAACAACATTACAGGTCACATAGAGAGCTTTTGTGTATCATTAGATCTATAGGATCTTGAGGTATGGTTCTGGATCAATAAGATAGATCTTTGTAGCGGATGAGGAACCCTGGGAAGCTGGCTTATTCTGGTTATGGATTTATAGGATTTTAAAGTTGTATACAGTAATGTAGATTTGGTACATTGACAAAGGATAACCATAGATCCCAGATTTTTTTTTTTCAAACTGGGTCACCTTATCCAGACATATGGCCATGAATTTCTCCTAGATGAGTATCCAATTGATACGTTGAATGAGTGGATCTAAAGGAAGATGAGGTTTTCTCCACAGCTGTGCTATATGAATACAGGAGGCCATGGCAATATATTGTAAGAGTTTGAAGAACATTATACATACCTGTTGGTTTACTAGCTAGTAATAGGATAAAGGGGTTTAGTCCTGGGCAGGTGCCCACTACTGAGGCGATGAGGTGAGCTACTCTTTTCCAGAAACTTTGTGCTATTAGGCAGGACCACCAAATGTGAAGTTGTGAACCAACACTTTCCCAAACTCGAAAACAAAAATGTGAAACCTCAAGATGAATGTTACTAAAGGATGCCATCTCTCCAGCGTTAGCATGGGATTGATGTCTTTTTCCCAATGGAGCATATATGGCAATTAATTATTTTGTAACATTCCATTCAAATACTGTATAGCTATGAAATACCACCAGGATACTTGGGGGAATATTTACATATGGCTTCTAGAGGGTTCAGTTCTATTTTGGGTGAGGAGGGAATGAGGGATGCCCAAAAGTGGAAGATTTGAGTTTTTCTCCATCACTCCTCTGGAGGGGATTGAAATTGATTATTAAAAATAGGACAGGGATGTTAGCTTACCCCTTATTAAAAGGGCATATAGGGTGGTAAGTTTTAGTTTGCCACCACAGAAAATAGGGGGTATCCAATCCTGGGGAAAACGCTGAATTAGAAAGAAGGGGGTAGGTGGAGATGGGCCTGAGCGAGGGAATATTTTGAATCACACTTGACACCAGAGTAGGATAGAAATGAGAAAGGGGCAGTAGCCTGAAAAGTATCTGGAAAAAGGTGTGCTAATGTAAAGAAGGGAAGACCAAGTATGGGGATGAAATTGGATGGCTTCTATGGAGAGCCATAAGGGGGATTGAGAACCTACGTATATGGGGGTTATCTGGGCGAGACACGCAGCCTTATCATATTTGAGAAGATTAGGCACAGAGAGACCTCCAAATTTTTTATGTAAAAGATGTTATTTATGCGGGGGCGTTTTATGAGACCAAATAAAGGACAAGGCTCGTTTTTTGCCTTAATTGTATATCTGATGTGGGAACAGGAATGGGTATCTAAAGAAATGGAGAAGTCGCGGTAGGCGTCTGATTTTTATACTGTGTATTCATCCCAACCAAGAAAAGTTAGGGCAGTCCCACTCTGACAAGTCCAGGTTGAGCTGACAAAATAGTGGTTCGTAGTTCCATTTGTAAAGTGTCTATAGTTAGTAAATTCTAGGTAGGGGAGATACTTGGTGTTGGTCTTAAAATTGAAATTGACCTCTATAAGCTTTTGAAAATGGGAAGGGGTATTACAAAAGAGGATTTCTGACTTGGTCTGGTTAACTTTAAGGCCAGACGCTAAACTAACTTTTTTGAGGGTTGCTAATAAGTTAGGAAAGGAGATAAAAGTGTTAAAAGATAATTTGCGAAAAGGCTGATTTTGATATTGATAGTAATAGGGATGCCAATTATATTGGTATTATCTTGGATGGCAATAGCTAAAAGCTCCATTGAGAGTACAAGTAATGTCGGTGTGAGAGGGTATCCCATAGGTGCCTTTTGACATATGCAGTGCGATTGGTTGAGTAGAGGGTATTTTAAGGTGTGCTAAAGGGTTAGAGTAGAGTGTTGAAATAATAATCAAGAAAGGACCCCCAAACTCCATTTCTGGAAGTGTTGATTGCATATAGAACCAGAACAGTAAATCACATGTTTTTTTCAATATCAAGGTCAGTGATTGACAGTGGTGTCCTGCAGACATTTGCAACATGGATTAAATTTAGAATTTTTCGTACATTGTCCGGCGCTTGCCTTCCAGGAATAAAGCCAACGTGGTCGCAGTGGACCAGTGAGAGCAGTAGTTTATTGACTATGGCAGGAATTATAGCCGTGAAGAGTTAAAGGTCAATATTGAGCAGAGAGATGGGCTTGGGTGTCGTCTTTACCAGGTTTGGGTATAGTTGTGATAAGGACTTGTAGGAAATCAAGATGTACATGTCTGTTAAACAGCTTGACAAAGTAGGGTTGCAAGGTTGGAGCAAACTTTGAATAGTACAGGGCCGTAAGGCCGTCTGCACCAGGGGCTTTTGCCCCTTTTGAAATGTTTAATTGCCCAGTCTACTTCTGTAGTTAAATCTGAGTTAAGTCGTTAAGGCTGAACTCTATATACACGGAAGATTAATTGGTGAGAGGAAGTCAACTTCAGAGGATTCGATAGTGGTGTTGGGAAGCTGTATAACGCTTTTGATGATAACATTTAGACCATGCTACAACAATATTATCTGGATTCGAGGAGTAGTGGCCTGGTCTAGTCTACATTTTATGGCTGAAGTTGAGGGTTTGTCGTGCTATAAGTTTGCGGGCGAGGAGTTCATCAGGTTTCTTTGCATAGTGGAAGTAGGTAGCTTGTGTCCAGGCTAGAGTTCTCTGTTTTATGGGTAAGAAGGGCATCTAGCTGTAGTCTGGAGTCTGATGGCTTTACGCAAGAAAAAAATGGATGCCGAGAGTAAACCAGTTCTAGCCTGGCAGTTTTATATTCTGGGTCTAGTTGTGCACGGGATCTTTCTTAGCCCTCAAAGCCAGAGAGATGAAGGCTCCTCGATTACAGCTTTATGTGCCAGCCAACGTCGACTGTAGTAGTATCCATTAACTTTTATAATTCTTAATACTTCCACAGATGCTGAGTATTCCCGTTGCATTCTGTAACAAGTGATGTCACCCATGTGGCAGGTCAGTAATGTCCCGAAAACGTGTAAATGAGCTAGGACATGGTAGCCCCACCCATAGTAGCCTAGGCTGAGAAAAAGACATGTCCATCTAGTTCAGCCTATTACACCCTACCCAGCCCCCATGTGTTCAGGGGACGCCATTTGTAACGTCTCATTCCTGGGGCTCATCACCTAGCCGCTATGCGCATGCTCAATTGTTAGTAGCAGCATTCTCATATCTGTTGTGTCAGAAGCATTGGAACTGACATTGTACATATGCCGATATAGATCGAGCTTTTGATGCTCAGTTAGATTTGGTCCCGGGTAGATGCTGAGCCTCTTCCTCCCCATACCTTTCGCAGTACTTTTGTCCCTGACACTATACTGCAGCCACATACCCGAATCCTCCCTTGTTTCTGAGAAATGAGTCAAGTAGAGCATTTGGGCTATGGCAAGTAAAAAAAGACCAGTAAAAAGTACAACCTGTCCCAAAAAGAGTTATGGCTCTTGCACTGTGACAATGACAATCGCTTGGTCCTTATGGCACAAAATAGACTGGACACTAAGGGGTTAATGTAGCTGCTTATAGTTTTTGTTTCAGTCTGTACTGGCTTTTGTACTTACTTTTTATTGCATCTGTATATAAAGCAAGTGAACCCTTTGAACTACTTGGATTTTTGCATTGATTAGTAATAATGTGGTTGGATTTTTATCCGTGACGATCCGGGTCCGTTTAGACCTGCTGATTGGTTTGAATAAGCGGTTGATGGCGTTGTTCGCTCGGGCAGCCTGTTTATACAGCAGACGAGAAGTCGTTCACATTCGCTGTATAAGTGACTGAGGATGACTGAATGATCAGTAATTAAACTGAACACATAATGAATGAGCCAACGAGGGTGTTTACACAACCATTATTGTTCATTTTCGCTCGCTGGAGCAATTTTTTTGAACAATCTTTCCAGGTAAAGGGGCCTTTAATCGAGCACAATCAGACCACATCTTATATTAATAATCAGTGTCGAAATCCAGGTAATGCCAAAGGGTTATTCTCGTCTTCTTGCATTCACACTCATCGTAGACAACCGATTATTTCTTGTGTGCCTCGTCCTGAAAGAACATCTATTGGATAGTAACCCTATAATGTCCAATCGGGCCTTGACGCATGACAGGGATGTAAGACAAATTGGTCTTCTCCATAAGGAAAGGACATCCATCATGCTGTTTGGGGGTTTGCGCTCCCTGTCCATTGAGAGCAGTGAATAGTGCCAGTGGGTGGCAGTAGTGAGCCAGCTTTCTTCCTCCACAATGACAGTTTATTTACATGATCTCTTTGCCAGGGAGCAGTGCCTGCTTATAAGACTCCTTATGCCAACTTGGCCCCCGCAAGGAGAACTATTCCCCCTAGACTCCTACCGTTGGAAGCTGAGTGTGCATGTTTCTGGCGGAGTCAGCAGGAATAGCTGCCAGCCATATCTTAGAGGAATTGTCTTCCTTGCTGAGGTTGGTTATGCAGATTTCCTGCCTCTTCACTTATTTAGGAGAATATTAAAAGGAACCTGCCGGCTTGACGATGCCGTTCACAGGCTGTAGAGCCGGAGGTGCGGAACGTGCTAGTATACAGCCTTGTGAGAAGGGGTTCAGTAGAACTTGGATTTAGCTCATTTTAATCTCTGCTCTTCCCTTTTGCTCTGTTGTGCCGTTGTTTTAGGCTAATTTCACACAGGCCAGTGTGATATTGGCCCGTGAAACTCCGCCTGATATTGCGCTCGGGGAAGTAGTGATCCTCCTGCACGGCTGACAGCCATGGAAGAGTTTTTCCCATTGTTTGCAATGGGAAACCTTGCATTGCACCGCGGGCACCTCGCACATGATGCGATACTTTGCTGGAGTCAGCTGTAAGTAACAGCCAGCACCTGTACTGTATGGTGCAGGATTGGCTCCCGATCCCCGTCTATACAAACCCCAAACCCCAATGGCGTAGCTGTACATCATGGAGCAGCAGGGGTTAAGGAGGGGAAAAAAAGGAAAGCATTTTGTCTTTTTCTCCTTCAAGAGTATTCATATGGCAGACAACGACTTGGGTTTTCTGCGTTCCACCTCTAAACTTGCAGCAAAGATTCACTGATATTCTGCGCGAAATCCTCACGTGGATTTAGCCCTGTGACTGGTTAAGATATGCAGAATTTGGAATTTCTCTTGCGATTACATGCAGATCCGTGAAAAAAAATGACGTGATATGAATGTACGCGGCATCGCATCGGAAATTCTCCGCATGGATTTTGCCCACTGACAGGGATAAATGTATGGCGAACCAAAACGTGGATTTCTATCAGAGTGCTAGATTCAAAGATGCGGAAAGACGGCAGCATTCAGGTTGTCGATGGAAAAACGTCTTTTTATCTCCCCATGACATATAATAGACAGCAGCGTTTCAACCTTGACGGTCTTTAATAGCTTCATAAAGCCCGTTAAGGTTGAAACGTTGCTGTCTATTATATGTCATGGGGAGATAAAAAGACGTTTTTACATCGACAACCTGAATGCTGCCGTCTTTACGCATCTTTGGATCCTATACTTGGAAGGTATTCAGGTTCCTGGACAGCTGGTGCATCATTTAAGTCCTGCCACATGGTTTTGGAAGGGAGTAATGCTGCTGGTAACTACATTTTCTTGATTGTATCAGAGTGCTAGAGGTGGAATCTGTGCGGAAAAATTCATGTCTGATTCCGCCTTGTGAACATACTCTAAGGGTGCCTTCACATTTGTGAGAAAATCATGCATTTTATGAGCAATGCGAAAGTGAAAACACAAAATTATGAAACCAATGATTTTTAATGGTTTCCTTCACATTTGCGATATTTTCACCTATGCAATGTGGAGCCTACTTTTTATCGCATCGCAAAGCATGAACTTGTGATTTTCACGTGATGGGATGCGTTTTTAACATTAGAAACTCCTATTGACTTTCTCGCAAAAAAATAGCGGCAAAAACGCACAAGAAAATCGCATGGGGCAGCGATGTTTTTGCAAGGAAAATCAGCGCTAATGCTCAAAAATCGTGGGTAAAAAGTTGCGGATTTGCTGCGATTTTCTTGCGGCGATAGGGCGATCACCAGTGTGAAGGAGCTCTTAGTGACATCCAATAAGTGAACGCAATAGCCGAAAAAAAAGAGCCAAAATTGCTGTTTTCTGTTATCTATCTCCCAAAAATACAGGAACAAAGTGATCACAAACTTGTATATATATTGCAAAAACCAGTGATACAGTATCTAGTTCCATCAATGGAGAGAGAAATGTTCTGGTCTCTGAATGTGGCGCCAGAAAAACAAGATTTATAATGTTTATATTATGCAAAAGTAGCAACAGATAGAAAAACATATTTGTCATGACGGTAATTACACCTGATTTATGCTGTATGGGGAATGGCGTAAAAAACAATAAAGCATCATCCACCCCCCTCTTCCCCCTCCCTTTCTTACAATACAAGATTATACAATACACTGTATGTACCTCAAAATCCCGCAATTCAAAAAAACAAGCTTTCCGAAGGGCTTTGGTGACAAAAAAAAAAAGTCCTGTCTCTTGGAAAGTAATGGCGACGACCCAAGAAGAATAGCTCGGTCATTGCAGGAGTTTTCTCATTAATGAATGTTATCTATTTGTTGGATAGGGGGGGGGATAATGTCCAACTATTGGCGATCCTGAGAGCTGTGCGCCCCATGAGAATGGAGCGGTGGTGCGCATATGTGATACTATGGGGTGAAGGGAGATCCGTGCATGCAGCAAGCCTCTTCTGTTCCATAGAATTTTATAGCTGTTGATTTCAATGGGTTTTGTCTAGAGATGAGCGAACCTACTCAGCCACGCCCCTTTTTCGCCTGATACTTCCGTACTCAGGCGAAAAGATTCGGGGGGGGGGCACCGTGGGTGAGTGGGGGGTTGCAGTGGGGAGTGGGGGGGAGAGGGAGAGAGAGGGCTCCCCCCTGTTCCCCGCTGCTACCCCCCGCTCCGCCACGCCTCCCCCCGGCGCCCCCGATTCTTTTCATCCGAGTACGGAAGTACTCGAAAATCGCGGTGCTCGATCGAGTAATTACTCGAAACGAGTATGTTCGCTCATCTCTAGTTTTGTCACATTCAGCATTTTTGCATGTACATTTCCATTGGACTAAAAAGTACATGACAGGCTCTTTTTCACATGACCGAAATGCGTGTGGAAAAAAAACATGTAACTGAACCCATTGAAATCATGAAAAATAAATCCACGGTGAGAGTCTCTTGCGAGTTTTGTGCGTTGTGAGATGCAAAAGCTCGCACAAATATGAACTCCATTCTTTTGAATGGACTTATTCACATGAGCGATCTTTTCCTTGCAGCGATGCTGAGAGGATATTGACCACGCCATGTTCTGTCTTTTGGCGTCCCTTGGAACGCCTCGCCCATTGTTTTTGATGGAACCTTAAAAGACATCGCATGGCACTCGCATACCGTGCGATGTGCATTCGAGTGTCAAGTGTTTCTCATTGAAATCAATGGGAAACACTTGCGATCCTCTGACAGTGTGAAACACGTGCATGAGGATCGCAATTTCACTGAAGCAATGCAAGCGTTTTTGAATGAAAAACGCCTTGCACTGGCGTGTAAAACGCACGTTGGCAAGCGCAATATAAGGCTGATACCAAAGATACCCATTGAAGTCACAATACACAATTGTGACTAATTAGCCATTTCAATCGGTGCGTCTTTGTTTGCCGTGTGCAAATGAAAATGGCTTCCAGGTGCACAGATTACAATTAAATACGCCCATGCGCACATGAAGAATTATCGTTCATTCTACAAAAACGCTACGATCATGTGCCTGCAAATGCATGCTGGTGTGAAGCCTTGAACTTGCATTTTACTGTACAGATAGTCCCCTACTTGCGAACAGGTTCCATTCCAGGAATCTGTTCGCAAGTCGATTTGTTCGCAAGTCGAACAAATGGTTGTATGGAGCAGGATCGCGGGTGGATCCCGCTCCATACAACATCGGGTGTCGGCTGTTCTTGCAGTGGGCACCCGGCGGCGGCAGTTCCGACGAGCCACGCCGCTTGTCGGAACTGTTAACACTTTAAATACCGCTCTGACAGCGATATTTAAAGTGTTAACAGTATTGACGAGCGGCGCGGCTCGTCGGAAGTGCTGCCACCGGGTGCCTGCTGTAAGAAACAGCCAGCACCCGACGTTCAGGGTGCCAGTACAGCATCCCACGATGAGATCGCGGGACGCTGTGCGGTTGCTAAGCAGCCGGGACCTCCTGAAAGGCCCCAGGGCTGCCTATGCAGAATGCCCATCACGCGCACGGCTTGATAGACGCTCTGCATAGACAGCCCTAGGGCCTTTCAGAAGGCCCCCGGCTGCCTAGCAGCCGCGATCTGACCGGACAGGCTTCTATTAGGCTTGATAGAAGCCTGCCCGGTCCCTGCACAGTATGATGTAATGCCATAGCATGACATCATACTGTGCAGGACAGATTGTTCGTATCTTGCGAAATTCGTAAGTCGAATGTTCGCAAGTAGGGGACTATCTGTAGTGGACTACATTCGCACTAGTTTTGTGGCTTCCATAATGGATCAACTGTATAGTGGATGCTATTGGCACTGACACACTGGGGTTCATCGGATTAGCTTAGGGTTTACTGTTATTTTAACAGGAAAAACAGCTGCTCCTTCCACCACATCCGCCAAGTCTGTCCATGGAGACTCTTGATTGGAGCCTTTGATGGCAGTATGAACAGAGCCTTGAAGAGCTGATTTTTTCTTAACCCTTTCCAATCCAGTGTCGGACCTCTTCCGACATTGCGATTTCCCCGCATCGCTCCGCTGTCGGATGAGGTCCCAAACACGTTACTAACACTATGCAGAAGAGAGCTGCTATGTCGGAGCTCTCTTCTGCATACTATTTATATATCGCTTTTATTAGGGAAAAAAATGCTAATAAAATCATCATGACGGGTCATTTTTATGTGTTTCTATTGAATAATTCCCAGGAATGCATAAGGCGCTTTCCCACCCAAAATAAAAAGGAGCTGGAGAGTGTGCAGGTGGCAGGGACATTGGATTGGAATGGGTTAATAGCAACCTTGAATTCTTTTCCTCTGTGAAATCTTTTAGCAAGAGTCATTAATTTATGTTACATTGTGTTGCAACAATACGATCCCTTTAAACAGAAGGGTTTCAAGAAAATAGCAGACATATGGCAAATCCCAAGACAATATGAATAATTAATCCAGCCACAAAATATAAACCAATGGTTCGAAATCAAAGAAGGAAGTGAAAACAAACAAGTAAAATCGATGAGTGATTTATCAAACATTCTTCTACCTAATCAGATCTCATCTTTAGGGCTTATTCGCATGAGCATCAATCGGCCGGCGTTTTAATGGCCAGCCAATATACGCTAACATGTGATGCACGGGCTTGGCGTATATGCTGTTGGGCAGAGGGAGACAGCGTAGCTCTACTACACTGTCTCCCACTTTCCTCCCCCTCGCCAGCTCACTTCCTCTCTCCTCCCTCCTCCCCTCTGGCTGTTTGCAATGGGAGAGGGTGGAGCTAAGCTCCCACCCCCTCCCTTTGTCCCCAGCCAGCAATCGGAGGGGGTGGGAATGGAGCGTAGCTCCCACCTCTCACATTGCAAACAGCTGGAGGGGTGAGGTTTAGCAGTCACGCTGCTGAACTCCCTCCTACCTCCCTTCTCTGGACGCTGTCATTGGCTCCCATAGGAGTCTATGGAAGCAGCCATAGTCCAGCCAAGAAGATAGTTCCAGGGCTATCTTTCCTGCCCGGAGAAAATACGCCTGTGTGATCAGATGCATTAGAATCCAATGCATCAGATCGTAGCGTATATTGGCCGGCTGTGAAGACTTTTGTAAAGCGAAAAATCAAATGTGCAACTTTATTGGTTCTTATTAGATTTATGTTAAAAGGATCGTCCAGTTGTAAACTACTAAGGCTTGGTTCACACGGGGCGGATTCCCAGCGGAAATCTCGCTGTTTGGCCGCAGCGAAAAATCGCGAGATTTCGGCCGGGAGAAGCCCTGCTTCAAAACCCGCAGCTAGGTTTTGAAGCGGCATGGCTGCTCGCTCTTCCGCTGCAGCCGGCGCTCCCATAGAGGAGAGCGTGGCCACAGCGGACGAAGAAAAAAATTAACATGCTGCGGCCAGCGAATCCGCACTGCAGCGCCGGCTTCTGACGGCTTTGCTGCGGCAGATTTGCCATTCCGTGTGGACGAGATTTCTGAGAATTGTTGCGGCAAAATTCCGGACGGAATTTCCGCGGCAAATCCGCCCCGTGTGAACCCAGCCTAATGGTCTATCTTCAGTTGTAGATTGGTGAGGGTATGCTGCAGGGGACACTCACCAATAAGCTGGTTTCTGGGCTGGCATGTTTATACCCTGAGCTGAGTTCTTCAGAAAGCAGTCAGCTCAGTTTCTACAGCAGTAGTCAATTAACAAGAAAATAGCCAGAGGCAAGATAATAAAATAAATAATAAATTTGCCCTCTCCATATACAATTACTCTGGATACTAAAATGGCAATATTTGGCTTGGTAGGTGAGGAACAATGGCCTCATCACATGAAGATCTTTTGGAGAGACGTGTGGTTTTGGGCTCAAAAAGTAGTTTCCCTGAAATGGATGGCTGACGAGTCTCCATCCATATCGGGATGGAAAAGCCTGGTCAATACAGTGTTGTCATATGAAAAGGTCGTGTACCAGCAGAGGGGTAGCTCGGCTACATTTAAAAAAATGTGGGTAGATAACTATATTACTATACCATAGCACTAATGCCACTTTATAGCCACCAAAGTAAACCAATACTAATACAGGCTCGTTTATTGGTTATTCATTGTCTGCAGATTGGAAAATGTTTTATTGTTATTAGAATGGTGGATGAGATACAAGTAACAGAAAATGGAAGTTGTGAATAATACGAAGAAGCAAGTGAGGACTGTGGAATTGAGTTTATTAAAGCTACAGGGTGATTGCTTTCATCATAGGGTGTGTGCATTTGTGAATGATTGGCCTTTGAGAGCAGGTGGTTGGGCATAAATCTGTGCTAAATAACCAGGCAGATTAAAGCCCCATTTAGGGTGCCTGCACACGAACAGAATTTCCAGCGCGTTATTTTAGGCACATAATCCGCCCCAGACCGCAGCCAATATACTCCTATGAGGATCCGCAGTTGTCCCCAGACGGACGGATTTGTATTGCGTTTTTTCACGCGCGTGAAAAAATCTGCGACCTGTTCTAATTTGGGTCGGATTCTGCGCGTGAAGCCTCCAATACAAGTGAATGGGTGCGTTTTTTTCACGCAGTGCATCCGCAGTGCAGCTGCGGATGGAGTCACTGGTTGCTATGACTACAGGAAGTAGGCATGGTAGGAGGCGTCCCAACACACAGCAGAGCTTCACAGGCAAATTTGTAGAGGGAGATAGGGAGTATTTCTTGCCAATGCAGGATGTAAGAACGCAAAATCTGTAGTAATGAATTCCTCTTGTGAATTTTTTTGCAGTGACTGAAATAAAGTCACGCTGGAGACGCGCCCGAAAAAAGTTACATGGATCAACCATGCCCACAAAGACATCTGCTCACCGGGTGAAAGCATGTTGCCAGAATAATTTAACGGTGCTCGCACAAGCAAGAGGGACAAAACGGAGTCTGGGTGTTGGTTTTTACGCTGTTTTCCAAGGAATGGGCAGTTCTCTAGGGGTTGGGTTTACAATAAGGGGTGTCTGCTGGTTTTTCTGCACGTTTTTTTCCGCAACACATCCGCGTATATCCGCGCGTGATTTTTCATGCATCCGCACCTATCCGCAAGCACATTTAGGTACCATACGCGCGTGAAAATCCACTAGCGGAATCCGGAACGCTCGTGTGCAGGCGGCCTTACACTGACAGATAGTCGCTCAAGCGATAGTTTGAGTGACAGTTTTGAGTGATCGTCTTTGCATACTTTATAGTAGCTACTATAGAATATGCAAGCGGAGCGAGACACAGCCGTGGCTGCTAATACAAGAATACAGCTGTTTTGCATAAACAAACAGCTGTAGTGCTCTCTGTGCTTACAGCCCGTGCCTCACGGTGAATTTACAGCAGGACACAGGCACAGAGAATCTTATCAGTGCAGCCGGCTGATAACAGCTGATCGCTGATTCAGCGATCAACGGCTCGTGCACGAAAACTGCACGATGTCCCTGCATTTAGGCAGAACGAGAATCGCTCAAAAGACGGCTTTGAGTAATTTTTGAGCGATTCTTGTTGTGTCTAAAAGGGCCTTAAGTGTTTGCTATACAGAAGGAAACTTGGTTTTAAGGTTTGTAGTAATTGAATTAAAGAAATACAATGGCTAGTGCAGGATGTGTCATGAAATACGACTTTTAAAAAAAGTGGCAAAACAAAGGACAGAATAGGCGTGTTTTTTGCTATGCGCCTTTTTAAAAAAAAAAGTCTTAAGGTGTCAGCTCTTTATGTCATAGAAAAATGTATTTTTGAGGCTCTTATTATATGTGTGGCTAGGCTGATTTTCCTAGCCAAGGGCTGAGTAGTGGGCGGCATGTAAAAATAAGGTTCGCAGCCAATCGCTGTTCCTGTGCAAGAATCCCCCGCCAAACGAAAACCCATGGCCACGAATCGCTTAGCAACGGAACGATTATCAATAAAACCATTTCTGATTGAAAGCTTTTATGCAGTCTAAACCATGTGCGAAAAGTCAGTGAAAAATAGTTCGGTTGCCAGTATTTACACATAAACTTTTGATGGTTTGGGACGAAATTCATTGCGTGTAAAAGGGCCCTTAGTTCCTCTATAGACATACACCAAAATTTGTTCAGTCACCCACTCCTTTATTTTAAAGCGTCTTTGTCCTTTTTTGAGCACATATATGTTAATAAAGTATACAATTTATTTTTTTGGGTTTCGGAGGGTATAAACCATTAGGCCTCTTTCACACGAGCGCTGTTTTAGCACTGATTAGGTGCGTCAAAAAATTGCATCTAAAAGAACCCACGATTTCCTACAGGTTCTTTTAGATGAGCGATTTGTTTGACGTGCCAAGAATATCCAGCATCAAAAGACATCTTTTGAGAACACAACACTGGCAGCTCCCATAGACTTCTATGGGAGCCAGCCAGCAAATGGAGGTGGAGCTAATCTCGTTAATAGCAGCCGTGACATGCTCACGGCTGCTAGGCATTCACGCAGTTTAATGTTCACATAGCCGTGCTGGTTTAGTGCGGCTTTCTGGGTGCTCAACAAGGCTCCGGGGCGGAGAGGGGGCGGGAGCTCAGCGCACTGCTCCCGACTCTTCCAGCCTTCTCCTCCTGCAGAGAGGGACGCCGTATATCGACCGGCATGAATACGCAGCCGATATACGGTCGTCTGAATAAGGCCTACAGCTCAGTGCATGAGTGCATCGGCCCTGAAAACAACTGATCAGAGGGCGTCCTGGGTGGGAGACCCCCACCAATCTACTCCTAAGGATAGACCATTAACCCCTTAAGGACATGGCCTATTTTGGGCTTAAGGACACAATTATTTTTAGTGGATTTTTATCTCCATTCAAAGGCCATAATTTTTTTATATTATTCCGTTGACGCGGCCGTATAAGGGCTTGTTTTTTACGTTGCGAACTGTAGTTTTTATTGGTGCATGGACTATATTGTAAAACTTTTATTCATTTTTTAATGATAGCAGGGAGAGAAAACACATCAATTCTGCCGTTGTTTTTGTGTTTGCTTTTTTACAGCTTAATCATGCAGCATAAATGACACAATACACTTATTTTGCGGGTCGGTACGATTACAACAATACCAAAATTCTTATTTCTTTAGCTATTTCCACTTTTCCTTTTTTTGGAAATTATTTTTTTCTAAATCGCTGCATTCCAAGTCCTATAACTTTTTTATTTTACCATGGACAGCTGTAGTTTTTATTGGTACCATTTTGGGGTACACACGGCTTTTTGATCACTTTTATTGCGTTTTTTGGGAAGCAAAATGAAAAAAATAAGCAATTTGACTAAGTTTTTAGGGGGGGGGGGGGGGGTGTACGCTTTTTGCCGTGCAGGATAAAAAGCAATTCAATTTATTGTACATGTTGTTACGGATACAATACCAAATATGTGGGATTTTTATTTTTTTTTTTAATTATGCTACTATGGGAAAAAGCACAAAAAGGTTGTTTTTTACTTTTTTATTTTATATTCTTCTTTTTTTTTATTATTTTTATCTTTTTTTTTTTTTTTACACTTTTTGTGTCCCTGTATGGCACTTGTACAATCAAACCCATGATCGCTATGATAAGGCATTGCAGGACTTCTGTCCTGCAATGCCTTATTGCTTGTATTAGCGATCACAGGCACTGGCAATGCAGGACGCCTGTATCTGGCGTCCTGTTGCCATGGCAACCCGTCAGGCTCTCTCCGTGATTATATGGCGAGAGTCCGATGATGTCACAGAGGGAGCGCGCTGCCTATGTGAACCCTTTACATGCTGCGATCTACATAGATCACGGCAGGGAAGGGGTTAAAAGCAGGGGCTGCTGCTCCGATGTCTTATAGCAATGGCTTAACTCAAATAGTAGCTATAGAACGCTTTACCTCTAGAGTGGGTGCTAGCACTCTTGCGAGCAGCATATCTACGCTATATGCAATTGGGCTCCTGATGACTACACCCCCTACGAGTCTCTCTGTGGGTTATTGCTCCAACTGTTTGTGGGACATTAAGGCGTCACTTTCCCGCATTTTTCGCGAGCATATCTAGGGGCTACTGTCCTGTCAAAAAGATTTACGACGAGCGACATAGCTCCAATTTTTTGTGTCGCTTAAGAACCCCAGAGACATATATATTTTTTCTAATTGAGCAGGGGATACAAAACCCTGGTGAATCCACCCAATAGCCCTCCATAATACTATGCACAGCCTGACACTTATGCACCCATGTGCTTGTGTTATACAATACTGGGCTGACACAGTATATTCCCTCTATGGTATATATTAACCCTCTACCCTATATGCTCCCCTATTGTATGGTCAGTTTATCTTCGCTAAGCTGCATGCAGCACTGACCACACGATCTGTCTCTCGTGGGTAGCATTTTATGCGCTTTTTTTTGGTGCATTCCTGAAATACTCACTTCCTGATGATCCGTGGCATTCACGGGGAAACGCGTCGAAGAATTTATTCTATAAAAGGGAATGAAACCCTAATTCACATCTAAAGTAAATAGGAGAATCAATCCTATAAAGGGAACCAAACCCGAACTTACATTTAGCGTAATAACAAATCGGACCCTTGTACATCTTTATTTACTAGGTCTTACACGCTCCCACTAATTCCAGTACCACACTATTACCAGGTGGCTTTGTGAATTCCCCACTGTCACCATGACAAATATTCCTGGTACATAATAGGCTACCAACATCCATATTGAGCCTATTAATTTAGGGAGAGCTATTTACACTATGTGGCCACTGGGGGCATTAGTGCACGGCCCCACAGTAACCCTGTTTGTAGTATATGTGAGTTGGTCGCCGATATTACAATCTAATTTGGCCACCAACCCATCTAGCATGCTACCCGTTGTTGGTTTTGTTTTTTGTTCTATGTCAGGTGTGCCCTAGAGTGGTATATGTTTTTTAGCATTCTATAATAAAACTGTAAGTGATCATGCTGATAGAATTTCAAGTCCCCAACTGTGACTAAAATATAAAGTAAAAATGAATGAAAATATTAAAAAGAGAAAAAAACATAAAAACCTCTCTTTTTAGCATTATGTAAAAAAGAAAAGATTGCACATAATTGGTATCACTGCATTCTTAACAAATTATTGAACCCACACAGTAAAATATTAAAAAATAAGCTAGAATAGTGCTTAATAAGACTTATTCTGCCTATCAAAAAAAGGAATAGAAGATCGTCAAAAAGCTGTATGTGCCCCAAAATGGTACCAATGAAAACTATAGCCTACCCTACAAAATACAAACCCTCAGACAGCTCCCTTGTCAGAATGTATTGATTTTTTTTATTATGTTTTAATTATGGTGGCACCAAAAGAATTTTTATTTTAAAGTAAAGTATTTATTGTAAACAAGTACTAAAACATAAAATATAAGAGCTTAGTATTGCTGTAATTATACTGATCTGCAGAAAAATACATTGTATGTACTCCAGTATGGCATCTTTAAAAATATAACCCGTCACAGATTAAGCAAGCCCTCATACGGCTAGATAGAGAAATAAAAAACTTTTAGCTCTTGTAGAGAGGGGATTTAAGAGAAAAAAAAACACCACTCCTGAAGGCCAAAATAAGCCACAGCCTAAAGGGTTAAAGGCAGCTGTTTTGAGATGTTACGGATCCCTCCTAAAACATATAAGACGGGATTCTTTTCACTGTCTTGTTTCTTATGACACATTCCTTGGAGCTGTGTGTCTTGTGTTTATTTTGCTCTGTATTGACCATTTGTGTCCTCAGCAGTGAAGCCTTGTTTGTCAGAGTGTAGCAGCACAGAATGGGTGGAGTAGTTACGACTGCTGAAGGCTACTTTTAGAGACTTCACATGACAGTGTTTACCACGTGAAGAGCCCGGACAGTTGTCTGTGTTTAGCAAGTTACTAGGAAACGCTCACCGTCATTTTTATTAGTGCAAATTAAATCGTCCTGCCAGAGATGCCACTTGTTTGCTCTGCAGTACATGATCCTGAAATCCACAACTTGGTTTGCAGTTTTCTGCCTTAAAGAGGTTGCCCCAAAATTGAAAGCAACCCCTTATCGACCGGATGGAAGTCTCACCCCTGAGATCAGGGTCCTGTGTCCCCTGTCCTTCTCACTGCACCCTCCACAGTTCTGAGGAGACAATGGAGTGCTGGCACAGGTTTCTGCTCGGTACTCTGGTTTCCTTTTATGCTCCAAAAACATATAGATAAGCGAATGAAGATTGTGAACCCCAATGGGGATAGAACCCAATATCAAGTGATATAAAGTGCTGCATAATGTTCATGTACCATACACACTCACTGTCAGGAACAATCAAGCACCTAGAAGTTGTCGGAATCAAATGAAACTTCCTGTGTGTGATTGTAACATTGATAAGCGATTACAATACCAGAACAAAAGGATCATTTATTGTGGAGAACTGACCCCTTGTAGGGAGGCTCTAGTACCCTGTTGTACCGCCTCTAGCTTGGATACGAGATGTGATACGGAGGGCATGGAGGCTCTAGTACCCTGTTATACCACCTCTAGCTTGGATACAAGATGTGATACGGGTGGGCATGGAGGCTCTAGTATCCTGTTGTACCACCTCTAGCTTGGATACAAGATGTAATACGGAGGGCATGGAGGCTCTAGTACCCTGTTGTACTGCCTATAGCTTGGGTACAAGATGTGATATGGGCAGGCATTGAGGCTCTAGTACCCTGTTGTATTGCCTATAGCTGGGATAAAAGATGTGATACGGGCAGGCATGGAGGCTCTAGTACCCTGTTGTACCACCTCTAACTTGGATACAAGATGTAATACGGAGGGCATGGAGGCTCTAGTACCCTGTTGTACTGCCTATAGCTTGGGTACAAGATGTGATACGGGCAGGCATGGAGGCTCTAGTACGCTATTGTACAAAAGACAATCACAGAGGCAGAGGGAACTCATTTATAAAATGCCCAAATCACAGAAGGTCCCTTAAAACTATAATATTTTATTACTTTTACTTTAAAAAAACACACTTTGGGCTCAAGACACTCATCCACTGATGAGAAAATAAGACAAAGACAAAATAACAATGAACAGAACACACGTGCTGGTATAGGTCACGGTGTTACCACATAAAGGAAGTGCGATTTTAGACTCAGTTTGTACGTCTCAGGTATGGCTATGCAGTTTTTGTGCCATAGGAACTTCCCATTAGAAGGACAATATATACATGGGGGGATAGGGCGTTGTCAATCTTCCCTAGTTGTGTCTCCCATATATCTGAGATTTTGTAGTGTAATAGGTTAGAATCACCCCTCAGTATGAGCTATTGTCCCAATTTAGTGTTTTCATTCACTGGTTTGGTTGATAGACTTGACCAACCATCTTCTAATATTCATATATAATTAGCCAAAAAATTCTAGATCTTAGGGTGCATTCACACGAACGTATATAGGCTCGGTTTTCACGCCGAGCCGATATACGTCCTCCTCGTGTGCAGGGATGGGGAGGATGGAAGAGCCCAGGAGCAGGAACTGAGCTCCCGCCCCCTCTCCGCCCCTCTGCACTATTTGCAATGGGTAGAGGCGGGACGGGGGCAGGGCTAAGGCCCGCGAATTAGCCCTGCCCCCGTCCCGCCTCTCCCCATTGCAAATAGTGCAGAGGGGCGGAGAGGAGGCAGAGAGGGGGCGGGAGCTCAGTTCCTGCTCCTGGGCTCTTCCATCCTCCCCCCCCTGCACACGAGGAGGACGTATATCGGCTCGGCATGAAAACCGAGCCGATATACGTTCGTGTGAATGCACCCTAAGTGAGTTGATGTAATCGCTGACTGAATCGAGATATTCAGTGATTGATTCAAAATGAATGGTTCAATGCATTTCAGTCGGACCCACGACTTTTCAAGAACCGGGTGGTCAATTGTTTAGAATACATATGTCCATCAATGTGGAAGGTTTGACAGATATATGAATCAATGTAGATATATCTCGGTAGTTAGTTGTTTATGCAAGAGAATAATTGCTGGTGTATCTTGATTTTTGATAGTTGCAAAAGAATTTTCTGGGACGGCTCAAGATAGATTTTGTAGGAGTCCCAAATAATTCTGATATTGGCTCTCCTGATTGGCAGGTGTAAATTTGGTATTTATACACCGCCTCTTAGCAGCTACCATTGGTGTGTAGCTACCATTGGTCTACCCGAAGGTACCCACCATCAAGGCAGGAGGCTACACCAACCTCTATCTAATTTAGCCTAAAGAAAATTGCTCTCCATCCAGCGCTTTAATGCAGTGTAGACAGCTAGTTAACTGAGTCAAGACTATTTGACCAAGGGTTCAGTTAGCTATACTAACAAGTTTGCTGCCCTTTCTGCAGATCTAGATTTAAGTGGAGGGGTATTGTCTCCTCCTTTACTTACTTAGTCTAGACAGTCAGTAAACTGGGTCACTAGCATCTGACTGCAGGTCTAGTGAGTTAAACTAGCAAATCTGCTGACCCCTTTGCAGATCTAGATTTAACCTGAGGGGTATCGTTCCCCTAATCCTTATCTTTTTCTCTGAGCGCTGAGACACTGGTCTATACAGCAGGAGAATGGTGTTATAGAATAATAAACCATCTCTACGTTACCGATACTATCAAATCGGGTAGACCAATGGTAGCTACACACCAATGGTAGCTGCTAAGAGGCGGTGTATAAATACCAAATTTACACCTGCCAATCAGGAGAGCCAATATCAGAATTATTTGGGACTCCTATAAAATCTATCTTGAGCCGTCCCAGAAAATTCTTTTGCAGCTATTAAAAATCAAGATACACCAGCAATTATTCTCTCGGATAAACAACTAACTACCGAGATATATCTACATTGATTCATATATCTGTCAAACCTTCCGCATTGATGGACATATGTATTCTAAACAATTGACCACCCGGTTCTTGAAAAGTCGTTGGTCCGACTGAAATGCATTGAACCATTCATTTTGAATCAATCACTGAATATCTCGATTCAGTCAGTGATTACATCAACTCACTAAGGTCTAGAATGTTTTGGCTAATTATATATGAATATTAGAAGATGGTTGGTCAAGTCTATCAACCAAACCAGTGAATGAAAACACTAAATTGGGACAATATCTCATACTGAGGGGTGATTCTAACCTATTACACTACAAAATCTCAGATATATGGGAGACACAACTAGGGAGATTGACAACGCCCTATCCCCCCATGTATATATTGTCCCTCTAATGGGAAGTTCCTATGGCACAAAAACTGCGTAGCCATACCTGAGACGTACAAACTGAGTCTAAAATCACACTTCCTTTATGTGGTAACACCGTGACCTATACCAGCACGTGTGTTCTGTCCATTGTTGTTTTGTCTTTGTCTTATTTTCTCATCAGTGGATGAGTGTCTTGAGCCTAAAGTGTGTTTTTTTAAAAGTAAAATTAATAAAATATTATAGTTTTAAGGGATCTTCTGTGATTTAGTACCCTGTTGTACTGCCAATAGCTTGGATACTAGATGTGATACGGGGGGCATGGAGGCTCTAGTACCCTGCTGTGCTGCCTATAGCTTGGATACAAGATGTGATATGGGAGGCATGGAGGCTCTAGTATCCTGCTGTGCTGCCTATAGCTTGGATACAAGATGTGATACGGGAGGGCATGGAGGTTTTAGTATCTTGTTGTACCGCCTCTAGCTTGGATACAAGATGTGATATGAGCAGGCATGGAGGCTCTAGTATCCTGTTGTACCGCCTCTAGCTTGGATATAAGATGTGATACGGCCAGACAAGGAGGCTCTTGTACCCTGTTGTACTGCATCTAGCTTAGATACAAGATGTGATACGGGTGCGCATGGAGGCATTAGAACCCTGTTGTACCGCCTCTAGCTTGGATACAAGATGTGATACCGGCAGACATGGAGGCTCTAGTATCCTGTTGTACCATCCCTAGCTTGGATACAAGATGTTATACGAGCGGACGTGGAGGTTCTAGTACCCTGTTGTATTGCCTCTAGCTTGGATACAAGATATTATACGAGCAGACGTGGCTCTAGTACTTGGTTGTACCGCCTCTAGCTTGGATACAAGAAGTGATACAGGCGGGCTTGGAGGCTCTAGTACCCTGCTGTACCACCTCTAGCTTGGATACAAGATGTGATACGAGCGGGCTTGGAGGCTTTAGTACTCTGTTGTACTGACTCTGGATTTGACGCTGAAGACAATCCCGTTCCACTAGTAGTACAGTTTTGTAATTTACGACATCAATGCAAACGGTGGGTATCAAAGGCAGTACATGTTATTGGCACAGTGAGACCAAATGTCCTTCAGCCAAGTGCCTGGAAATGATTCAATGAATTGTGATGGTAATGATGCTGGGTCCTCTCTCTCTGGATGGCGGACAACGAAATAATTGGAGCTGCTCCTGCTTGTCGGATGATCAGACAATCCTCTCCTCTGGTGGTCTGTCGGGGACGTCTTGAGCCCGGTCGCTTTGTGTGCCCTCACACATCCACTGGCCCCAACACCTCCTAACAGTCTGATCAGAATGGCCCAGGTGGGGGACAATTTACCAATACGACCATCCAGCTTCTTACATCCCAATAATGTGTCCTCATCAAACTCTGAGAGGGGCGCATTATTGGATGAAATCTCTTTTCTGCATCGTAGAGGCGTCTAGCGGTCAACAATCTATACACAAGCGGAAGAAGAGGTCACTACATACAAGGAGCCTCTGAGAGCATTTTATAGGCCAAGGGGATAACCATTTATAGACCCTCAGGTGACAAGACCGTTCATCTAATCACACCACAACTCATTTGTATATCTGCCTGAGATGTAACTGCATGCAGTGTTTTTCAGCAAAACAACAACTTCTTCATGGTGCTTGATTTTTTTAGAGAAAGAGTGTACTTTGACTTTCTAGTTTTACCGAAGGCAATATCTTCAAATGTTACTTTATCGATGATCCAATATGATTTTAAGTATTCCAAAAGTAGGTCATTTCCTTTACAGCATCTTATTTCAAGATGGTCTGTCTGCACCAGTTCAAAAATGTTTGGAGAGTATGGGTTATTATCAAACTACTAAAGACCACTTGTCTTAACACTTTCCAATCCACTGTCTGACCTCTGAAGACATTATGATTTAAGGCTGTACAGCTCCGATGTTGGAAGACATCCATCGGGGTTCTCTTACTGTATATTGCCAGCCTGGCTGCTGTCGGAGTCTATCCAACGTGTCACCTCATGCAGTACTGGCTTTAGCCAGCATATAGCGCCATTGTATAACGGCAGAAAAAGAGTAAGCCCCCTAGGAAAATCAGGATACAAATTGGATTGCAAAGGGTTAATGTATGTGTGTGAGTGCTTCTCGTGCTCCGCCTATGCTGGTGTCACTGCTCCGCCCCCTGGTGACACCATTGAATGTCCTACAAAATATTTAAAACACACAGTCTGACCGACAGAAGAACAACACAGTTAGGGCTCTTGGAGGGGAGGGCAAAAATAACACACTGAGAATACAACTAACCCATTATTATCTCAGAAGACACAACTCAGCGGTCCTGACAGAAGACACTACGTATCACCACCACAGAGATCCGGTAGGCTAAAGGACCGGTGCTGATGTCACTGCTGTGGGAGGAGCCAAGCTGTGTGTGATGTGTGGGGTGTAGTAGAGCATGTACCATGTAGCAGAGCTGTGTGGTGCAAACACTGGTACTATAATTTCTTACACAACTCCTGACAGCACACATTGACCTACCTCCACCACAGAGATCCAGTAGGCTGAAGGACCTGTGGTGATGTCACAGCTGTGGGAGGAGCCAAGCTGTGTTTGTCTTTTGTGGTAATCAAGCTACTGTATGTGTTATGTGCCACCAGAAACACTGGTACTATAATGCCCTTATAATTATTAGTATATTTCTACAGCAGACCGAGCAGCTTTAAAGAAATAGTTTTTGGCTGGATAGCCCCTTTAATAATTTGGAGATTTTTTCATAATACACTTTATAGGGCTCCAGTCCTTTCTCTGGTCCCTCAAAAATATTCCTGTTAAAATCTTGGCTGCCCTATGCTGCCACTACATTGCTGATTTGTATATGCCTCTTCTCCAGGTCTATAGGAGCTCACTGTAGAGAGAGATGACAAACAGGGCAACCCTTTTACTGTTATTTCTATTGGGCTTCTATGTGCCATCATAGGTCATAATCATTCACTTGAACCCTATTAGGGCTTTCTAGCAGCACTGGTAGCACTGGGCACCTTAGAAATGTACCTGGGTGTTTTGCTAGTTTCAACCACTACATTCAACCCAGGACACAGATACATTTACGAGGTTACAAGACCACATCATGAACATTTATAGCATACTAGGTGATATACCCGAGCGTTGCATGCCGATTTTATGACTAGCAGTCCTGGAATATGCAAAGTGGGACACCAAAATGAGCACCACACTCTTACGAAAGCTGTCAAAAAGAAAATCTGTTACTCATAGCAACCAATCACAGCGCAGCTTTCATTCTACCTTAACAGTATAAGAAATAGCAAGCAATCACAGTGCAGCTTTTATTTTACCCCAGCAGTATAAGAAATAAGAGATGAGCTGTGATTGGTTGCTGTTGGCAAAAAAAAATAACAGGGGAAGTGGGTGAGTTTTCGTTTTTTAATTACGCCAATATTTGTTGCTGGGTTCTGAAGAACATTCATGCAAAACTTCACTCATATTGGACCAGAACTGTGGATTTGCACATGAAACAGATTTTGTGTTTTATATATCAGATTACCAACGCTGCTTGCTTAGCTCTTTTCCTAGCGCTATATACCTCAATAGAAAGTACTATGTACAGCCACCTCTTCATTGCAATCTATGGGGAGCACTGCTGCCGTGAATATTTGAACCTGTTCTCCTAATAGGTGGCATCTTGCCTATATCTCACACTTACAGCTTAAGGGGGTATTCCAGGACTTTATTTTTTATGATCGACAGATCATTAATAGATGATTGGTGGGGATCCGCTGCTCGTATTGCTGCTGATCAGCTGATTCCTGGGGAAGCAGTCCCTGCAGTCAGTGAAGGAAGCAAAAAGCACTGACCATAGCACAGTGGCCCGGATTGGTACTGCAAGAGCAGCAGACACTGAATTCAACAGGAGCTATACCTGCAATGCCAACCCAGAGTGCTGCGCGTGGTCTGCACTCTCTGCTTCCTGGGCTGACCTCAATGACAGCGACCTTGGGAATCAGCTGATCAGCCGTTGCTGTGCCCATGCTTGTGGGAATAAGCCCTAAAGCCGGGCTCACATGAGGATATGTGAATTTCGGTCTGTGAATATGCAGCACAATCACAGGCTGAAATACACTGTACATTGTGTGAAAAAATAAGCCATCATGTCCATGGTGCACTCGAATTTCCGCAGTGGAAGACAAAGTTGAGTAAATACCCATAATTACAAGCGGAAATAATAATAATAAACTTTATTTGTATAGCGCCAACATATTCCGCAGCGCTTACATAGACAGGGGGAATACAGAAAGACAAAATACAAACATTACAGAACCACAGTTACATAGTAATCAGTTGATGGAAACAATAGGGGTGTGGGTCCTGCTCCAACGAGCTTACATTCTACGAATGGTGGGGTGATACAGAAGGTAAAGGGGCTGGAGATGTGCACTGTATGGCGGGGTGGAACAGTGAGCGATGTTATACACATAGACAATGGTCAGACATTTAGCTGTGTGACGGCAGAAACGGTGTGACTGCAGGAGCGGTTTATGGCAAGCAGGAATTGCAGTCACTAGGTCAGGGAGCATGTTATCAGGTGGAGTACAGAGGGGTTTGTTTAGGGAATGCGGTATGCCTCCCTGAAGAGGTGCGTTTTTAGAGCACGCCTGAAGTTCTGCGAGTCCTGGATTGCTCGGGTAGCCTTTGGTAGTGCGTTCCAGAGGACCGGTGCTGCTCTGGAGAAGTCTTGGAGGCGGGAATGAGAAGTTCGAATTAAAGGGGCGCTCAGTCTGGTTTCATTAGCAGAGCGGAGAGCCCGGGCTGGTTGATGAATTGAGATGAGGGAGGCGATATAGGGTGGCGCTGTGCTGTGGAGGGCTTTGTGGATGAAGGTAGTGAGTTTAAATTGAATTCTGTATTTAACGGGCAGCCAGTGCAGTGACTGGCACAGGGCAGAGGCGTCCAAGTAGCAGCTGGACAGGATGATGAGCCTGGCTGCCGCATTCAGGATGGATTGGAGAGGGTAGAGTCTGGTGCAGGGGAGGCCGATCAGCAATGAGTTGCAATAATCGAGCCTAGAGTGGATGAGGGCGACAGTAAGCGTTTTTAACGTCTCCACAGTGAGAAAAGAGCGGATTCTTGCGAAGTTCTTGAGGTGCAGCTGACATGGTCGGGCCAGAGATTGGATGTAGGGGGTAAAAGAGAGATCAGAGTCAAATATGACCCCAAGGCAGCGGGCGTGTTGTCTAGGAGTTATGGTGGTGCCACACACGGAGATGGAGATGTCAGGATGAGGTCGGTTAGTGGAGGGTGGAAATACCAGTAAGTCAGTTTTAGAGAGGTTTAGTTTTAGATAGAGAGAGGACATAGTGTTAGAGACAGCGGACAAACAGTGTTTTGGAGGAAGGGTGCAGAGATGTCAAGGGGAAAAGGTGTATAGCTGGGTGTCATCAGCGTACAGGTGGTATTGGAGGCCAAAACTCCTGATGGTTTGTCCAATAGGGGCTGTGTAGATAGAGAAGAGAAGGGGGCCGAGGACCGAGCCCTGGGGGACCCCAACAGCAAGGGGAAGAGGAGGGGAGGTAGAGCCAGCAAAGGAGACACTGAAAGAGCGGTCAGATAGGTAGGAGGAGAACCAGGAGAGGGCAATGCCCTTTAAGCCGATGGAGCGAAGCATACTGAGGAGGAGTTTGTGGTCAACAGTGTCAAACGCTGCAGAAAGGTCGAGGAGTAATCGCCCCTCGATTTGGCTGTCAGTAGGTCATTGGATACCCTTGTAAGGGCAGTTTCTGTCGAGTGTTGAGGTCGGAGGCCAGACTATAGGGGGTCTAGGAGACAGTTCTCTGATAAATAGCTTACAAGGCGGGAGTAAACCAGGCGTTCTAGTAGTTTGGAAATGAAGGGGAGGTTTGAGATGGGTCGGTAGTTGGCAGCATCGGTCGCATCCAGAGTCGGCTTCTTTAGCAGTGGGGATATGATGGCGTGTTTGAAGGAAGAGGGAAAGATGCCAGAGGTCAGAGAGAGGTTGAATATAGTGGTGAGATGGGAGATAACCACTGGGGAGAAGGAACGGAGGAGGTGTGAGGGGAGAGGGTCGCTAGCGCAGGTGGTGGGGCGAGCAGAGAAGAGCAATTTGGAGACTTCTTCCTCTGTCGCTGGTCTGAGTACAGACAGTGAGCAGGAGCTAGATGCAGTGCTGACAAGACTAGGGTAAGGGCTAGTCTGGGATTGGGAAGTTATTTCCTGATGGATGTCGTCTATTTTCTTTTTGAAGTAAGCAGCCAGCTCTTCAGCACTGAGATCCGTCACAGGGGGCTGCGGTTTTGGGCTGAGAAGGGAGTGAAAGGTATCAAAGAGACGTTTAGGGTTGTGCGATAATGAGGATACTAGAGAGGTGAAGTAGACTTGTTTGGCATGGTGGAGGGCGAGGTTGTAGGTTCTGAGCATGAATTTGTAGTGGAGGAAGTCTGCCGACGTTTGAGATTTCCTCCACAGCCGTTCAGCACTTCTAGAGCACCGCCAATGAAGCATGTTTGAGGTGTGAGCCAGGGTTGCCGTGTTCTACATCGAATGGCTCGGGTTCTGGGGGGCGCCGCTTCATCCAGGGCATGTTTGAGAGCGGTGTTGTAGTGAGAAGCAGCCAGGTTGGGGCAGGCGAGGAGAGAGATAGGGGACAGAGAGGACTGTAGGGATTCTGCAAAGTCCTGGGTGTGAATGGCCTTAAGGTTCCTGTAGGTACAATAGGTAGGTGGGTCTGGAGAGATGTTAGGGAGCGTGACAGAGAAAGAGGAAGTTATGATCTGAGAGCAGGAGAGGGGAGTTAGTGAAGTGGGAAACAGAGCAGAGACGGAAGAAGACTAGATCAAGAGTGTTGCCATCCCTGTGAGTGGGAGAGGCTGTGAGTTGAGAGAGACCAAGGGAGGAGGTGAGCGAGAGAAGCTTAGAGGCAGATGGGGAGTTGGGGTCATTAGTGGGGATGTTAAAATCACCTAAAATGAGGGTTGGAATTTCACAGGATAGGAAGTGGGGGAGCCAGGCAGCAAAGTGGTCCAAAAACAGGCGAGGAGCACCTGGGGGGCGGTAGATAACTGCTACTCGCATGGACAGCGGGCGGAAAAGCCGTAGCGTATGTACCTCAAATGATGGAAAAGTGAGTGAGGGTACAGGGGGAATGACCTGGTAGGTGCATTTCGGGGACAGAAGAGCACCTACTCCTCTGCCACGCCTATCATCTGGTCTCGGGGTATGGGAGAACTGCAGGCCATTGTAAGACAGTGCAGCAGGGAAGGCCGTGTCAGACTGCTGTATCCACGTTTCTGTGAGAGCGAGCAGATTTAAAGATTTAGCAGTAAAAAAGTCGTGGATGGTGGGGAGTTTATTACATGCTGACTGGCAGTTCCAGAGCGCACATTTAAAGGAGTCAGGGGAGGGTAGGCATGGGCTAGCAGTTGGGCTTAGGGGATTTTATTAGTGAGTCAGGTAGGGGGTGATAGCTAGGATCAGTGGAGGGTGGGCCAGGATTGGGAGAGATATCCCCAGCAACTAGTAGCAGCAGGATAGAGAGGGTTAGTAGATGATTAAGAGATTTATGAGGATGACTGTTATTTTTGTTAGTGACATTAGGGGGTTTGAGGCTAAGCAAGAAGGTAAAGAGTGCATGCGAGCTGTGCATAGGAGAGGACAGGAGAGAGGGGCTAATGTGAATAGAGCGCCTCAGAGGTTGGCACTTGAAAGAAGTTCTGAAACTGAGAGCAAGAATGAGAACAGAAGTGACAGCATTAGCGATAGCTTTGAAGTGTAAACTATTTAGGCAGAGTTTGTGGCCTACCTGTCTCCTACCCTGTCGAACTGCCATGGTCAAACTGTATCATACTTTCTACAGCATACTTCATACAGCATTATAGTCGCGTGGCATGCATGCTTACACTGATATTATAGTGAAAGTTTAAGGTATGACTAGGAAACTGCTGGGGGTGGCTAATCAGGTTCCAATTGACTAGCCAGCTGACTTTAGCATTGCAAACCTAATGACCAAAAGGGGGGGGGGGGTGAAATTTATTGCTCTCCTTAGATAAGGAAAGCATCTCAGCAAGGATGGGTGAAAGATGCCATTTGGGAGAGGTGGATGGCAGAAATGACTAAAAGGAAATGATTTTAAAATGCTTGCTGGCTATTGTGGATAGTTTTTTTTTTTTTTTCGCGGATGTACTTAGATGCACTGCGGACTATCCACAGGGAAAAACTGCAAGCCCAAAGTGCCTGCGTTCCCCCTCCTCGGTCTTCCAGCAACCAGAGGTATCTGCCTACAAATCCTCAATGAATCCGCAATTGAATTGCCAATGCATTGCGGAGCACTTGCTTCCATAGAGATTAGTGGAGCCCATCCCCGCAGAATCCGTGGTATGATGGAGCGTACTGCGATTTCTTTTCCACACACTGAATCCACAAATAAAATCTGCATGTGTGCGTGGAGGTGCGGACGCTCCATGCTTTCCTATGGGTGGATCTTCCACGTGGGTGCCGATCAGGGATTCTGAAAATCAAATCCGCCCGTGGACATGAGGCCTGAGTGACTGAATCCATTGAAATCAATAGGTTCTATTCACTGTGCAGTGCGAGAGCAAAAACTCTGCACATAGCATATTTACGCACACCTACTGATTGTGTCTGAGGGCAGGGACAGATGCCTGTATACACATCTACGCTTGCCGCTGCGGAGGGTGGTTGCATTTGAACAGGGTTTGGTTTTTTTCTCGCACTTTTCATATGTCCGCACTAATGCACGCGAGTTTGAAAAAGCAGTGGGAAGACGTTCCTGCCCTATTGTGGCCGCAGAACGAGAAAAAACCACCCCCCTGCATCTGAGCCGTAAGGCGAGTACGCACCAAGAGAGGACGCGCTCCGTATTTTCACAGGATTGCACATCATGTGAAGACATACGCTTAACTGAGCTACCCCGCTGAAATCAATGCGCTCTATTCACTGCATACATGCTGCACAAATATGCTGGTGTGAATGAGCCCTAAGGGTGCAATTACACGGACGTACCGTATGTGTATTTGGGTCAATGAATATGCAGCGTATTTACCGCAGAAGTACGCTGCTACCTTGCGGGTTTTTTGCCGACCAGTAGTCTTTAGATGCGTCAATACTTAGCGTATTTAGACACGTGAAGAAAGTATACAAAAACCGTGCGTAAATACACAGTGCGTAGTGTCTATGTGTATTTTACACGTATTTAAGCACACCTATTGATTTCAAAGGGCTTCTATACGTACCGATAGGCCGCGCCGCGTATTTTTTCACACGATCACACATTGCGTGAAAGAATACGCTCAAGTAAACCAACACATTGAAATCAATGGGTTCAATTCACAGTGTATTACGCATGCATATACGACCTAAGGGCGCATTCTGATGGGCGTACGCGGATTTTGCTCCGTGAATATGTAGCTTATGGCGGAATTAGACGAGCGTCAGCGCAATTATGCTTGTCAGCAGAGTAGTTGCGCCAGAGCTCAGTAGTTTGACAATAACTGCGGGGATACGGGTTATTTGCGGCACGTAGCGCTCACTAGGCGGGTCCTACAAATCACGGCAGAGAAACCTGGCTAGTAAAACGTAACCGCTGAAATCCTATTGAAATCAGTGGTTTTGTTTTGTCCCATTATGCGCCGTGATTATTGCGCTTGTCTGAAATCGCCCTTATTCGTGTTTTTACACACGGAGATATGTTGCGTATTTACGCTTGTAAATAAAGAACACGCAAAATTACATTGATTGCGCACCTAAGCAGTAATATTTTGCAGGTATTTACGCACACCCATTGATTTCAATGGGTCTCCACAGTGCGTAATAAATACCAATATATGCTGTACATGGTGTGAGGATATACGCTGCAGTGAATTGGTTCTATTCACTGCCCATATAGGCTTGTGTGCATGAGCCCCGACTCCATAGCCCTACAGGCAGCGGAGCCCATAGCAGGTATGTCGGCCCATCAGTCCCATGTGCGCTACTGGTAACCAGAGGGGAGAAAACTGGGCGGGAGCCAACGAGGTGACATCAGCCCAGTGCGCCTAGAAAGCGCTCAGTGCGCATGCGCGGCTCGTCGGCCAGCACCGCATTATCTACTTGAGACTGCGCATGCGCGTTTTTCCCGCCTCCTCCCTTGGGAATACACGTTCTCGCGAGAACTCTGTGTTTTATTCCTACGTAATGTGCCGTGCTGCTTATGGCGGCGCTGGTGATAGTGCTGTGAGCTGTTGGGGTGAGTTGGCGCTGCTTTCCTTGTTTTGGGGCCGGGAATGTCCGGTTTAGCTCCGGAGCGGTGCGGGCGGGGGTGATAGACGGGCTGAGGAGCGGGAATGTCGCTGTATAACCCGTGGTTTATGTGGGGAGAGCTGCTTTGTCACGTCGTGCCCCGTCAGCGGTACAGTACAGGGCCAGCCTCGTGTCTGTCGCGGCCCTGGTGTGGAGGACGGGACCCGTTACAGGCAGCACCCGGGTCTTGGGCTGCGCCCGTGCCTAGACGCAATGATACCTTATAGCGGGTGGACAAAGAGCCTCACGATGCGGGTGGGGGCGGGGACCGGGTGTTTAGGCGGCCAATCAGAGGGCGGGTGGAGCGGCTCGTCCGCAGCTGGCAGGCAGGGTGCTCGTCTCTTGGTGTTCGGCGCGGGGGGACATGGGAAATGTAGTCCTAAACCGTCTGCTGCGGCTCTCGGGCGGCACGTCGGCACTACGTGTCCCAGAAGGAGTAGCGGCCGTGCCGAGGAACATGGTGTACGAGGTGCGGCGGCGTGTTGTCAGTCAGCTGAGTGTCGCAATCCACGGGCCTAGATGGAGCTTGTTTACAGGGGCGGCGGGTACACGAGCAGCTCTGTTCCTGGCTACAGTGTGTAATGGGAGGGCGTAGGTCCAGGAGCAGGGGATATGCAGGGTACTCCAGCGGGGTATGCCGCACTCACGGTCACTCGGGTACATACTCGTGATCTCAATGGAAACTCAAAAGGCCTTATTGCCCGACAATGTCTTCCCCATCAGAGGGGTCCAATGTTACCCACCCCCACCGTTGTCACACATGGAGCCTGCCATACATGACTGAATGATGCAATGGCTTCTGGGATGTTGCAGATCATACATGGTGGTAAGGGAGGAAGGAGGCCACCCCCCGGCATGGCTAACTCATCTGTTTGGTAGTCGCCGATCACTTCTCACATCATTGTGAATGATGGGGGGTGAACCCTGAGGTGTCCTGTTTTAGCTGGGATGAAATCCCCCGGACTGTTTCCTCATGGATTAAGAAGCGATCGTACGCTCCCCTACAGGTTACAGTGCAGAACAGTCACCTTGGGGGAGTCGCACACACGTTCCATGTACACGGATGGGTTTCCTCTTCCCCAGATTCTGACATTGTTTGGTAACTGTCTCTAAAAGATGGAAGGTGACGTCATAAGTAAAGACTCCATGAAGCCATTAGGCCTCATGTCCACGGGATTAAAATCCACAGCGTTTTTCCTGCACGCAGATCCGCGCCCCATAGGGATGCATTGGACACCCGCAGGTAGTTAAATACCTGCGGATGTCCTTTTTCCCTTCAGGCAGGGATCCGTGTGCGGGAAAAAAAATGCGACATGCTCCATTTTCGTGCGGGGCTCCCGCAGGCTTCTATTGAAGCCTATGGAAGCC
Source organism: Eleutherodactylus coqui (assembly GCF_035609145.1). Taxonomy (NCBI): domain Eukaryota; kingdom Metazoa; phylum Chordata; class Amphibia; order Anura; family Eleutherodactylidae; genus Eleutherodactylus; species Eleutherodactylus coqui. Next base: position 129,175,172 of record NC_089840.1, on the reverse strand, counting down.
GTCCGCATCCGCGGAACACCCGTGCATGAATTAAAACGTACCTGTCCGGACGCTGCGGATCTTCCTGCCGTCGCGCCCGGATCTTCTTTCTTCGGCCCGGCGCATGCGTGCAGCACGCTGCCGGCGTGCCGAGCACATCCGCCGGGCCGAAGAAAGAAGATCCGGCCGTGACGGAGGGAAGATCCGCAGCATCCGGACAGGTGAGTTTAATTTTCAGCCTCATGTCCATGGGAAAGGAGGGACCCGCTGCGGGATTCTGCATGGAGAATCCGCAGTAGGCCTGATTTTCCCCGTGGACATGAGGCCTTAGTCTGCAGACTCGCGCAGAACCTCGCCGCATTTTGTTGTTTTTCGCTTTCGGGTCTGTAACATTTACGATCAGTAGGGATAACATCGCAGACGTTTGCGCAGAATCTCCCACACAGTCAGAGGCGGGACGTCCCATTCTCTGCTGCTAGGTTCCTGAGGCCCTTGTGTGAGACCTGAGCGGGTGCTCTGTACACTAACAGACTGGTAGGCGTGAAGATCAAGGACACCAGCCGCTCTCCTGTCTGTGTTGGCAGCCATTGTCTCACATTCCCAGGGACAACTACGGCAGAATAAAACTTTTTGGGCCTCATTTAGCAAAACCGTTTGACAGTAAGACATCCTTGTTGTCCAGCCAATCACAGCGGAGTTTTCATTTTAACTCTGCAGCTTGAGAAATGAAAGTTGCGCTGTGATTGGTTGGGCAGCAAGGACGTCTTACTGTTACTTCTGCTACATGAATATTTGAGTTTGTTTCCATTGATATCACATTTCTGTATCCGAGTGTCGATAAATGTGAGTTTTATAAGGATCACACCGGCAAGATGATCCGTAATCGCCCCGTACTGTTATGGTGACTCCAGGACTACTTCCATAGGAGGGATCGTTGTGTACCCTGAGTAGTGAGGACTCACACGGGTACATGTGGCCTGCATGTTACATACATGTAACGTGTATGTGCTGCTTATGTTAAATCCCCATAGCCTATATTAGTCCGTATTGCACGCCAATATAGGCCAGTTATTTTTCATGCACATAAAGTAGCAGGTGTGGCTGGCCTAATAGACATCAATGGGCTGTTAGCGCCGTGTATCACGCCGGCCACATACGCCCAGGTGAGTGAGCGCAGTACACGAGCTCTAGAATACGTAACGTGGTATAACAGACCCTTCAGATTAGTACAGGATTGTTTTTATGGGCGCGCTTTCAGCGAGTTTGACCTTTTTTGGCGTTTTTAACCTCCGAAATTATTTTTCTGGACCGTCTTATCTAAGGCCGCGCTCGCCCATGCGTTCAGAAAACGTCGCTCAAAGGCACAGCATTTTACTGCGATTTCGAACGATGTTTATGAACGCTCTGTACAGCATTTGACAGCGCTTTTCAACGGACCCCATCATTGTGATGAGGCATGTTTAAAAAGGACTAAAACGCATGAAAATACAAGACAGAACTCAAAAATCGTGGCGTTGGTACGTAGGTCTGTGAAGCCCCATTGTAATCAATGGCGGTGTTGTACCGTGGTTAGCACAGCGCTCGGGCTGCCACACTAATCGCGGTAAAAAGCTGTGTGAATAGCAGCAGCATAAGGCCAGTCTCATAATGGCGCATGTTCATTGTGCGTCCCGCGAGCACAACATGCGGTGCTAATAGCTTATTGACTTGTATTGCGTCGCTCTTGCAACAATTTATTTTTTCTTTAGCTCCTGTATTACCTGCGCAAAAATAAAAACTAAAGCGCAGCATGCACTCATAGTGCGTATTACGAGAACGAGTACGGATGTCACAACCTTCTGTATATACTCTAACAGATTTGTTGGTCATCAAAAATGTAATAAAGCGGAAACCTTTCTGTTCAGCTCTATCGCCCATCAGCTACAGTGACAGATACGTTTGATTTCAGTCTGTGAGCAAATAGTGCGAACCGCTGCGCCGTCGCGTCCACAAAACAAGGGAATTAACTGAAGACCAGAAAATCATCTAGACTTGAAGTGGGGCTTTGTTGTGTGTTTTTGTTTTTTTACGAATATGGAAATAAAAAAACAATGGTGTGAAGCTCTTAGCAGTTTGAGTTAGGACGGCTGGGCTTGCGTCGATCAGCCCGTGAGCTTACCTTTAATCATCTCCTAAATGATAGTGCATTACCAGGGGGATGCCATCACTTTGTCTGGAGGATTGACCTGAGACCGCCGACTAGTCCTGAAAGAACGATGATCGCTGAGTGTAAATGCTTCACCCCGACTGAATGATGAATCGTTCCGTGTGAACAGGCAGTCACTCGCGTATGAACAACTGCCTGTTTACTGTAGATGGAGGCAGGCGGCTCGCAATGATCCCCGGCCCGCTCTTACGCCGTTCAGTCAGCAATGCTCATTCCTGTGTAAGGCCGGCTGCACATCAATGGATTTGCATTGCGGAATCCGCGATCCGCAGCAAACGCTGCTTGTTACATACTGTGGAAAAGCTATTCTTCCTGCACACTTAAGGAATCGAATTGCGATTCTCGCGAACAGTGGAAAAACTACAGCATACACCATTTTGTGCTGATTGACTTCAATGGAATCCATCCGTTCACAATTGACATTGCGGCAAGGTCACGGGTTCCGGGTCATCGCCTAGTGACGGTGCTGGAAAAATAAGCATTATAAAAAATCTGTACTGCGCATGTTTACTGGCGGCTCGCCGCAGCCATCTGCAGTACAGATGAACAGAAAAACCAGGTACGCGCAGATGCTGGCTGCGATCAGGGCCGGATTCTGCTGCGGGCTCCTGCATGCGGAATCCGACCTGTTCGTGTGCAGCCGGCCTAAAAGCATCGGAGTGACTATCGCTGGCATCTGTTGCCTGGCAGATCCTGTTGTGTAAAAGCACCTTCTGGGCTGCAGTCCCTTCATTAATTGTTTCCCTACCCCAGTGGTGTGGTGCTGGCAGCCGCTCAGTATTGCACAGCGGCCCAGTTTGCATGCGTTCTGGTTCTTGGTTCCCTCCGCGTGGTGGGTGCCTGGAGCGCCCCTGTGACAGACTACAATAGGATCAGTTGGTGGTCCCAGGGTTTGGACTGACTATATAATTGGTTATACTAGTGATATACCATCACTTTCCAATGGGAGGGCCTCTTGGTAAGTGGAATCTCCTTTGCATGTGTGGCCAGCTGTATCTCTGGCTAGAAAGTTACATTTTGGCATGTTCCATTGTAACGCATAGTATCCAAATACACTCCGTGGAAGTGATGCTTTTAGGGTGGAGTGTGTCTGTAAGGTTGGGGTCACACGGGACCGAAATCACGCAGAAATTTTGTGGAATGATCTTGCCGAAATACCGCAAGATTTCTGCGGGTGAAATGCGGCTTCAAAACCTGTGGGCTTTTGCCGCGGATTTTGTAGCTGCTCCGTTGCCTTCATTCCGCTGCGGCTATCTCTTCCCATAGAGAGCAGAGCAGCCGCCGCGGAAATGGGGAAAGAATTGACATGCCGCATCTTAGGATTCTGCGCAGCATGTCAATTTCAGTACGACTTGGCCGCAGTGTGTGGACAAGATTTTTGCAAATCTCGTCCACTTTGCTGACTAATCCCGGATAAAAGCCGTGGGTGGAATTTTTTTTGTGCAGAAATTTTGTGGCAATTACTCCCCATGTGAGCGCATTCCTAAGGGCTCATTCACACAGGCGTATTATGCACGCATATTCCCTATGTGTAGTATGCAGTGAAGGGAGGCAATGAAAAGTCAATGGACTTTCATTCTTCCATTCACACCCATGTGGGTACTGTGTATCGATACGCGGGAGAAATAAATCGCAGCATCCTCTATTTTCCTGCGTATCATGCGCAGTCCTCGTACGGGCTGTATATAAAACACTCTCCATGTGACTTGCATTGTGAAGGGTCAATGTTTCCAAACACATCTCAGGACTGTTTAGAAGATGGGGAATAAATAAAATTGCACTGTGTGCCCGTTACTTCAGATTCGTGGGCATGCACAGTGCCAATTGCAGCGATCTCTGCCAGCACAGCGTGTGGGCTGTAATGCGTATAGTGGTGTGGGAAACTAGCAGCGTTGTACTCATACAGCCGTGTGAATGAGCCCTAAAACACAAAGCATTGTATGGCAGTACACGGCTGGGTGAGGAGAGGGGAATAAAGCCCCTGTTACACGGAACGGCTGTTGGGCGCTAAAGCGCTTGCCAGCCGCCTCAGCGATCGACGCTGAATGAATGGAGGTGGAGCGGGCCAGAGATCTCTTCCAGCCACCACCTCCATGCACAGTAAATAGGTCGTTATTCATGGACACATGACTGCTCATTTAAACTGAATGATGCAGTGCAAGAAAGGATCCAATCGACTCGTCTTTCACTTCTGCGTTCACGCTGCACAATTATCATGCAAACTGCTCGATCTAACGAGCAATTTGCACTGTAATCGTCTTGTGGATGAGCCGTTGGGCAAGCAATGCCTGACAGCTCGTCCCAGTGATACTTGCTCATGTGGTGTTAGCATCATGGTGGAGTGGGCCGGGGAGCGCCCTCCCGCCTCCATTCACTGGAAGCAGACAGGCGTTCAAAAGTGCAGTTTTCAGCATGCGATTCTCGTTCAGTCACTGCATGCGTTTATACAGGATATCGGTCAGCTTTCCGTGGGAATCGGAATGATTATTGTCCCGTGTTAAAGGGCCATAAGCCACTGCCAGGCTTCTTAGCGAAAAGGCTCCTCTCCAGTGGGAACGAAGGATTAAGCCTAATGAAGGCCAACACACCAGATATCAGGCTGCATGCAGTTTTGGGCTTACCAGGTCATAAAAGTTGGAATTCACAAAGGCAATCTCATACTTCAGGATTGTAACTCAACTCCGTGGAAATGAAACTTAAAATCTGCTGACCATGAACCACTAAATAGCTAATATTACCGAGAGGGGGCGTTTATTGTCTATACTGTCTAAAGTGTGAGAAGTCAACCATGTGGGTTCTGTAGTTCATACAACTTCTTGCCTCCTGACGTTTGCTTGTAGAATTTAATTCCCACTTTACTACTGGGTTTTACATTAAGGGAGTTGTCTAACTTGAATCTTAGCTGAACAGACTGCCCATGTGAGACAATAAATGGGCTTATACTCTCCTCTCCCCAGAAGTCCTCTGCTAGCAGCTTCAGGTCTCTTCGCTGACCTATGGTTTACAGGCTGCTGCAGCGTGGGCCACGTCCCATAAGAAGCCGGCAGCTGTGAGCTCTGCAAATGGCTGCAGCAGCCTGTGACGCCCCGTACTTGGGTTGCTGCAGCCTGTAAACAATATGTTTGTGAGAAGACGCGGTGAGGTGGATTTCCTTGGAGAAGGGTGTATTGGCTCCTTTATTTTTATTTATTCTTTACATGTTTACTTAATAGAAGTGAGACCATTCCTTTACACCGGAGGTCTTGGCCGTATGGCAGGCTCCTAAACGTGCATCGCTGCACAGCATGTTCCCAGAATAAAGCGGCCTGAACACACAGCTGCCACACACAATACTCCGAATTGGTGACCTATTAATAGTGGCCGGTTGGGACATCTAGAACAACTGCATTCACATTCCTGCAGATGGAAGAACAGCTGGTAAGGGCACAAAAGAGGCATACATCACTTGTGCTGTCACGTGTTGGGGCCTTCTTTCAGCTTTCGACTGTTTTGGCTTTTTTTTTTTTCTCTGCGCCCGTACTGTTCAGAACTTGTGTTTAAACTTTTTTTGTGTTCTCATGAAAGAATAGGTTTTGGGATAATTATTTAGATCAGATGGTCACAACATGCCCTCTCTTGGCCATTGCGGTAGTTTCCAGTAAAAAGAAAACGGACCTATTTCACTAAATTGTCTTGGATGTGGTTCTCTCCTTTGCATGAAAACTATCGTTGGCTCATTCAATTATCGTTCGGTGTAAATACCGATCGTTCAGTCACTTATACAGCGAATGTGCACAAAAACAAGATGTCTGCCTGTATAAACGGGCTGAACGAGCTAGCAGTGACATCCAATTCGTCGGCTCGTCTAAAAGGCCCCTCAGGCCGGGCTCACAGGAATGGGTTGGATTCTGCATGCTGGAGTCCTGCAGCGGATTCTGGCTGGTCACCCTGGGTACCTGATTTCTCTGTATTGTGGATGACCGTAGCGGCTCGCCAGCAGTCATGCTCAGTGCAGTCTTTTTTTTTTTTTTTTCATTGTATTTCCCATGCTGTCAGTAAGTGATGACCTAGGTACCTGCAGCCCATATGCAATGTTAATTGCCTGTGTGTTGCGGGATGGTTGCCTCTGTTGACTTCAATGGAGGCCGTCCGTGGCAAAATGGAGCATGCTGCAATTTTTCCACCGTTCACGGAATATGCAATTTGTATCTGAATGTGAAGGAAAAATCAGAAGTTCACTTCTAATGCATGCATTTTGGACCACGGATTCCACAATTAGAAAACGTACATGTGAGCCACCCCTTAGTGTCTCTTTGCCGGCGACTGATGGTTTTTGCCTCATTCATAAAGCGGTTTTGTCTTTCAGTATGAAGTGTAACAGAACAGAAACTACCACCTGAAACTGCTGCTTCAAGTTCAGATCAGTCAAGGAACATCCGTCACAATAGTAACCTACAAGACCAAAGAAGAGAACTTGCGCTGAAGACACAACGCTTGATCTGAAACAAGAAGTTTGTGCCTACTCAACAGCTACACAAGAGCACTTCCCAACGCTGCTATTAGTCTTTGTTTTATCCTCAGCGCCGCACTCTGCATTCGCATTGTGTAGCCGGAGTCGTCTTTCTTAGCTCAGTAGATCATTTTCTCACTATCTCTTTTTAAACTAGCAACCGACAACCTTCTGTACCATCTGCTGTATCCACCAAGCGGTAAATACTACTGAGTGCAATACCCCAATCTCTCAGCAAGGTGGGTACTGTCTTGTAGTGCTTTCATCAATGTTTTTCTTGCAGCCTTCTGTTCCCAGTTATCTTAGAACTTTTTGTTTTTTCACACAAACTATTGGCTGTAATCCAATGTTGATTAGTCCCCCCTGTAACTATGTCCCCAAATTTGAGTATGCTATTAAATAGCAGTCATATATTTTATATTGGGTACCAATTTGCAACATGTCATGCATCCTGCGCTCAGATGTATATTTATACCCTTGTGCCCTGCAAAACAATGCGGTCTCTAGAATTGGGTAAGTGACTACTGCTCCACTGCAGTTTGATAAGGGCTAATTGCATTTTTGTGTATTAAGAAAGTCCCTAAAGTTTCAATGATTTACAAACTTGACTTTATGCCTATTGGTATAGAATATTTCAGAGCTTTGTCTAATAGGGCTAATGTATGTTATAGACCCTTGTCTTCTAGTCACATTGGAGAGAAGCTGATTAAATTTTCTCTCAACCCGTACACATATTGCCTTCCCCGGTAACCACATCTGAATGAAGTGGTCTGGCTTCAGAACCTGTAGTCCCTTTTGTTGTCTAGCCGATTATGGCAGGTTGTCTAGTTCAGTGTTTACCAAGCTTCAGTCCTCGCGACCACCCAACAGGTCATGATTTATGGATACCTGTGGCACTGACAGTAATTACATCACCTGTGCAATGCTATGGAAATCCTGAAAACTTGACCTCTTGGGGTAAGCAGAGGGATAGAGTTTGGGGTACGCTGGTCTTGGTAGATGACCTTTATCTATCCTAAGGCTCCCTACACACAAGCGAGCGCAATATCGGGCCAAGAAACTCTGCCTGATATTGCACTTGCCAACATGTGTTTTATACGCGGATGTGAGGCGTTTTCCTGTCAATCACTTTAGTTAAGTTGCGATCCTCCAGCGTGGCTTTGGTACTGGTGTACCTTGATGCCACCAGAAGCTAGGGGTTTGACAGAGGTTGCATGAAGAAATGCCCCTAGCTCCCAATTGGGTGAAATCTTTATGGATTTTTACCTGGGCAGGAGGTTAAGGGTTATTTTTCCTGTTAGGCTTACGTTATATGTAAGCCTAACAGGAAAAATAAGCCTAACCGTAACCCTCCAGCCCAGGCAAAATCCATACCGATGCTGCTGCTACGATCTGGGGCTCTCCTGCTTCTGCCTATTCTCCAGGCGCCGCATCGTCTTCTCCTGCCGCTGCCATTGCTGCCGCCGCTTCTCCTGTCACCGACAGCACCTCTCCTCCTGCTCCTGTGGCTGCTGCCGACACTCCCACTCTTGCTGCTGTCCTCCCTGAAGGACAACGGCACTTGGTGGATGAAACGCCCTCAGCCAATCACAAGCTGGGGGTGTTACTCCATGTCAAAACTGCTGTATTATGTCGCCACCCCTAACTTCCGGAGATGACCTAATACAGCAGTACCTGTGGCTTTTAGTCGCGCCAAAGGATTGGTAAGTGTTTTCAATGGGGCACCTCACATCGAATGCCATACGATGTGTTTTTACTGTCCCATTGAAAACAATGGGCGATGTGTTCCGAGGAATGCTCAGATAGAGTATGCCACCATCATGTTTGACTGCATTCAAAAGAATAAGGGGTTTATATTCGTGCGTCTCGCGACACACAAGTCTGGAACTATTTTTTTCTTTTGCACGAGACGATCTGTCGGGCTACTGATGCCCCACAGGTCACCCCAGCAATAATTGTTCTTGTGCTTTTGCACAGGAAGGAGCATCACTGACTGAATGGAGGCAGAGTAGCTGGGAATCATTTAGGCCCACCTGCCTCCATTCATGGTGAGCAGGCAGTTTATAAGTGAATGATGGCCTGTTTACAGGGAATGATACTTGTTTAGTTTTCTGCATGCAGAAACTGAACAACGAACAAGAACGACTTCTCGTTCATCATTCAGTCGGTACGAGTGTATGTCCTTAAACTCCCTGTGTTGCGTAATGATGTTTTTGCATTCATGAGACAAGCCAGTATTGAGTCAGAGGTTTTCCTGCTTGGGACAACCCAAAAAAATCCAGTGTATTTGTTCATACCCATACAGTCAGCTTTCTATGTAATCTTTAAAGCCTGCAGACTTTTTCACCTAAGGGCTCGGGAAATTCTTAACCTTTTATATATTAGTACAGGTTGTGGTTTTCAAATAGGTGTGCCCTCTTCATACAAATGTATATGCATGTCGGTCTATACAGAGAAAGCTGTTGGGCTGCCTTCAGATGTGGCAGAACTTGGCACCACAAATCCCCAGAAATGTTATAGTGGGACACATGTGGATGTGATTTTGCAAACCCTGCTCACTCGGTGGAAATATGAGGATGCAGCAGATTGCACCCTTTGCAACTCATGTAGCAATATCTACTGCAAAATCCTTATGTAACATTTAGGCCTCATGCCCATAGCTGGCTTGGATTCCGACTGCGAAATCTCGCAGCGGAATCAGACACGGTGGCCCCCACAATACCTCTGCTGTAAATAATGTGGATTTTCTGCATGCAGTTACACTGCTGTAAGTCCGCAGAGTCTGGGCACCATATGAGCATATGTTGAGTGTGGATCTCCCTTAGAAAGGCAACGTTGCTTAAACATGTCCTCCTGGAAGATCTTTATCACTTTTAATATAGCTTTTTTTCGCAGATGTTGGGTCCTATTGCCGGGGTCTGTTTTCAGTATGCGGTGCCATTCTGTCTGAATAGCTGAAAAGGTATGCAGGCGGAACTCTTAAGTAGAGCAGTTGCATTGAATTTGTCAAACTGAGATCAAAGGTGCAAACTTTGGTCTTGTTTGACATGATTTCCATTTGTTATTTTTGAAGGATATCTTTAGCATAGTCAATCACCTCCATATTACATGATGTGGAATTAACCCCTTCCCAACACGCTAGTGAGATTTTTTAAAAACTTTTTTAGTCAATCCAATGTTGCATCATCCCAGGCTTAGTTAAGGCTGTAACATTTTTGGCTGCATTATTTTCTGTATTCACCAAATTAAGCTACAGACCAAAATATACAGTCAGGAGGATGAGCTGTGATCTCCTCTATTATACTTGTGTGACAGGAGTTATGTGATCAGTAATTGTAGTAGGAGTGTCTGTTCCCTGCAGGCATTTGCAGTGGTAGATCTATGTAATGGCACCACACAAGCTAAGGGCTCTCAGATGAGCATACGCTACTGCGTTTTATGCGTGTAGTTTTTCTGTGTGTATAGTACACAGTACCAATCACACATTGATTTTCAATTGTGCCTTTAACACAGTGTATAAAATGTGTGCAAGAAAGCTTGTCATTCACTATCTTGGAGTGTATATACTCCAAGGTTAGGGTATGGGGATTGTCGGTACGCAGCAAGTACGCATGTCATTGCGTGCTCCCACTAGCGAGAGACACCCATGGCGCAGCAAAACTATGCCTCTGTGAGAGCCTTTAGAGACTGACTGGAAAATGAATACAACCCCCATGTAGATCTGAGCTGGTCAGAACTGATATCACATGACCATCCAAGGAAGAAGCTGAGAGATTCAGACAGAAATGACTAAGCAGGGTACCACTAGCTCACCTATATACTGGGGCAGGAGGGCAAGTGTAGCTACGAAATGAATGAAGAAACAATCACCAGAGTGGCGGCCCTTTAACTATCTAATATCCCCTGATACTTGCCATACACTGAATATTATATGGGAAAAGGTTAAAGATTTCAGATGACTTTTTTTTAGATTACCTGCTGTGTGTCGACATGATGAATGGCAATATATTTGGCCGTTATGACTTTTATCCTGCATTTATCACTAGTTTTCCCTCTGCAGGCTCTAGCTCTAATTTTCAGTTTGCTGTAGCAGCATGTCTGTGATTCTCCACCTCTTTCCTCCTCCCATCTCCATAGATTTCTGTGGACAGCATGAGACATCACCCTTGTCTACTTCTGGTCAGCCTTGTTGTCTCTTTACTAGAGACAGGCAGTGGTCAGCAAATTAAAGGCAAGGGCAATCCTAAGCGGATATGTTTTTTTTAGCACCATACTGGAGACATTTAATGCAATAACTAGCAAAGGTGCAAATTATTTTAACAGAAATTGTCTGAGTGCAGTGCCCACTAAAGCTTATGACCAAAGGTATTCCTATTGTCTATTAGATTAACTTGCCTCATTGGGTATATGACCAGCTTTTAGAAAGTTTCTAAAAGTAACTTTCACTACCTTGTTTTGAAGTCTAAATTCAGCCGCCTGTACACGGGCGGATTTGCATTGCAGAGTCCAGAGTTGGCACCCGCCTCCGGATTCTGCAACAAATACCGACATAGCACGCAATGCGAAAACACGATTTTATCGACACGAGCAGAAATGGATTGTAATTTTTTTAAATTTATTTATTTTTCTGCTCATGGAGAAGAAATCGCAGTATGCTGCGATTCTGTGCGGATGGAAGCCTTCTGTCCCATGGCCCTTTTGCAATGAGCATTGCAGAAGGGTCGCAGGAACTGTGTAATCGCCTACCAACGGTGTGGGTATATCTGTACTGCGCATGTGCGACGGCTAACGCATTCGCAGCACAGATGGCTGCCTGCACACAAGGACAACTGACAGGTACGCAGGGTCACCAGCCAGGCACAGGGTTGGATTCCGCTGCGGGATCCCTCAGCTGGAATGCGACCCATTCATGTGCAGGCGGCCTTACCCTCTTTAAGGGGTTGTCCATGATTAAATATTTACTTTTTCTTTGTTTATGCACAACTTAATAATTTTTCACTTGGTATCCTTATTTAAAAAAAACCCCAAAAACCCTCCTGTTAAGATTTAGGCTGGGCTCACACAGCCGTAAGCGTAAAATGATGTGTATAGACTCAAGCCCATAGAGATCAAGGCACTCTAGCTCGCATACATACACAGCAAAATAGAACTTGCTGCATTTTTTTTTTTTTGCGCTCGCTAATATGATCTAAACTACATACGGCAATGTAATTACCTGTGAGTTACCATGTATCACACAGACGTACAGAGCTCACATAATACGCGGTAAACGTGTGGCTGTGTGAGCCCAGCTACACATTGTGCATGATCTGTAGAAACCATTTTGGGGCATCCCCTTTAAATGCATCTGCTGAGATTAATTTTGTACTACAAAGGCCGGGGCTCAAACTAGTAGGCTTGTATTGTGGATTTCGCGATCAGCGATAAAATGTGGGTATTGAAAGGCATGCATTTTCGACTTGTTCACACTCGCGGATACGAAGTGAGGATTCTGCGAGATGACGAAAGACTTCAGCATGCACTATTTTACCGCAAAATCCGTGCAGACTGCCTACATTGATGTCAATGGAGGCTGTCTAACCCACAGCCCATACTCTATTAGCGTTGCGTATGGGCTGCAGGTATCCGCGTCCTCGCTAAGCGAACGTGCGAGAACTGCAAATAAACGATAAAACTGTACTTCGCATGACTGCCTTCGAGCCTCCACAGTCATCTTCAGTACAGTTAGGCCGCCTGCAGATGAGCGGGTCGGATCCGGCGGAGAGAATTCTTGCCGCGGGACCCGACCCGAGCGCCTGCAGAGACGAGCGCGTACTCACCCGCGCCCGGCGGCCCCGGCTCTTTCATGTGTCTGCAGCCGGCGCATGTGCAGACCGGAGCCGGCGGCCGGGTGAGTGACGTTTCTGTGCGGGGCATGCCGCGGTTTGTTTGCCGCGCGACATTTCGCGCGGCCAAACCGCGGCCGTCTGCATAGGAGTGCGTATTGTAATGCACTCCTATGCAGGCTTTCAGTGGCGGAAATCCCGCCGCGGGATTCCCGCCCGTGTGCAGGCGGCCTTAATGGAGGTGTGCAGGGTCATCGGCTGGGCTCATAGCTGGAGTATGCTACAGGCCTCTCGCATGCGGAGTCCAATCTGCTCCTGTGAGCCCGGCTTAAGTATTTAAGTGCAGTCATCTGAGCCCACACCTCCCCATGGGATCCCTGCAGCTCTGGCCTTGAACGTTCTGGAATTGAGCATTACTTTACTGCTCGGCGCTTCCTGTCATAACATACATGTTTTGCATATTTGTTGATCACAAGTGATAGAAGGGATGATTGACGTGTCCTGGAATTGTCACCTTTCTGCCAGGTGCATGTATTGCTAACAGCCAAGTTAGTTTTTCTCCATCTGAGTGAATCCTATCAAACCGCCCTGCATCTGGAGGGGTCATCTGATTTCTCAAGGTGTTCTCTTCATGCCTTGCGTGATGTTTTTTTTTTATTTGGATAACTTAAAAAAAAAAAACAACCCTCATCTGTAACTGTCTCTCCTTGTCCTGTCTTCTGTCAGTCAAACTGCATCCTTCCATAACAAAATTAAATGACTTGCCATTATTGATGTCCATCGTAGTATTAGACCTGTAACCTGTTTTCACCTCCTAGGGCTGGCATCTTGCAATGAGCTATTTCTCATTTACAGCCTAACTGGAATTGATAAGGTTGTCTTGTTTGATTTTGTTATATGCAGCATTATAAAATTAAGTTGAAACAGGAGTAGGAATATGGCAAGCACCTGGAAAGAATTTGTTGAATTTTCCATGCCGTCTTCTCCCCCTACTGCATACGTTAGTGCCAACCTGGGCAATGCATCTCCAGTCGGACTGACTTTATCACCTTATGGCCGATCAGTAAGTTATTTCACCAGTTCTAATGATTAACCACAAGCTCTAGTCCATATAGACTCGGGGCACATGCCTTAAACAGTGGCTTTTTTTCCCCCTTATCCCCTCCCCCCCCTCTCTCCCTTCCCTTCATTACTTTTTGTTTTCCATCTTTGTTCTTTGCTTTCTGCTTGTCTTTAGTTCATCTGATTTTATATTTTTATTTTCCCCCAACCTAGATATCTTTGTATAAAAGCTAATTTTTAAGATTTGAAGACAATGGAGACTAAATAAAACCTGTTACTTGCATATGTTGAGATATTATCGTTTCTTCTCCCTAGCATGGGCGCTGTATTTTTATTATGGGGGTAAAAGCTTGGCACCTCTTCTAAGTATAGATTTCAACAGGTTTTTTTCCTACTGTGTTTCTCCGAAAATAAGATGGAGGTTTTATATAAATTTTTCCCATAGCGATGTTAGGGCTTCTTTTCAGGGGATGTCTTATTTTACTTACCCGGCAGGCTCAGTCCAGGTCCTTCCTGGTGCTCTCCAGAGCCCCGGCAAGGTTCCCGAAGTCCTCGGCCGCCCACATAGGATCACATCCTGGTTAAGGGATTTATAAATCCCGCCTCAACACAAAGCAGTGGCTGTAATTGGTACTTCAAGCGCTGAGTTAATTTGCTGAGCCGCGACACTTGAAGAACCAATCACAGCTATCGCTTCGTGGAGGCGGGATTTATGAGTCCCTTAACCAGGAAGTGATCCTGTGTGGGCGGCAGAGGACTGGGGGAACCATGCTGGAGCTCTGGAGAGCAGCAGAGAGGGCCTGGAACGAGCCTGCTAGGTAAGTGACGCAACTAATTAAAAAAAACATTCAATAGGAATGAATTAACTAACAAGGGCTTATATTTCAGGCCTCTGAAAACCCTAAAATTCAGGCAAGAGCTTATTTTCGAGGAGAAACGGTAATTCAGTTCATGGTTACTTGAGTGATGTAGAATGCTGGAAATTCAAAGTAAACTCGTGATTACTGCATAATATGTGCATTATTCTGATTGCTAATGGCGTTTTCAGTGGTTAATGTCACTCATCTTTTTGGTGTCTGGGTCAATGTGCACCATATATAAATATCAGTTAATGGTCCCTGCAAACTGCTTCTCCATGTTGAGAATTGGTTTTATCCATATGAAAACAGTTTTGCAAATTTCCCTGGTTTTTGCTGCAGCCATGTGGACACTCTCTTGAAGTGAACGGAACACTGTAATACTCTGCTGCTACAAAATTTATGGTGGAGGTCCAATACTTAGTCCCCCTGCTGATCACATGTTGATAGTATAGCCTGAAGACGGGCCATCGTTTGTGTTTTTGTTTTGTTTTTTGTTTTTTTGTTTTTTTTAAAGCCTACATAACCCCTTTAATTAAAAACAAAAGCTCACCATCTTTCTGCACCCCTCTCGGAGGGCAGCACCAGGTAGGTGACAGTCACGCTGATTACAGTGATATGTCTGCTGTGTAGATCTGTGCAGTAGTTATGGAGAAACTTGCATTTTATCAGTAGCAGCACTAAAAGTAGTCCTGGATATTCACGGGTGGCAGGCTAGCTACACCCACCCCTCCTCCAGCCAATGATTGACAGCATTCTAATTACTGTGCATTGAGTTTCCAAACATTGGCTGGAGGGTGTGGTAGATGTGGCTAGCTGCTGCTCATGAATATCCAGGACTACTTCTGTGGGTTCTACTAGTAAAATGCAGGTTTCTCCAAACCTTCTGCACAGATTTACACAACAGGTAAATCTTTGCAATTGGTGTGACAGCCACCACCTTATGGTGGCCTCAATGAGGGCGGCGAAAAGATGGGGATAGTCTCTATAAATCTCCCATTGACTAATAGTTGGAGCAAACTACTTTCAACATATGATTTGGCCATAGATTGGGTATTGCGGCAGTAATGTGGCGTTGTACTGCTACTAAAAGATTCCCTGAAATGAAGTGTTCTACCTTTTGTGGGCTGTAAGAAGCCTTGTGCTTCACAGCGACATTCAGTTGCAGCGCACAGGCTAGTTTTTTTTTGAGAGCCTCAATTGATCTTCTGTGATGCTTTTTAGATTTGTTTAGAATCACTTTTTTTTCTTTTTTTTCCCTTCAATGTTCAGTCCATTGTATTTTCCCAACAGAATATCGAGCAAACAGATGTTGAGTGAAAAGTCCTGGAGCCGTGCTTGTATGATGCCTTACGTCCTACACTATATAGTATACAGTTTGCTTGGGATAGATGTGACAGTGCTTTATTCTAAAGTGATTAATCCGTGATCTTAAATCTTATGGTGATGTTCTAAACGTCTCGTCCTTCAATTCTGCAAGGCAGAGTGTTTACCTGTTGGCTAGTTATGCTTTATAGAACTCCAGGAAGTGTTTAATGCCAACCAAGTAAGGGTGCTTTTACATCGGGTGACCTGTCCAGAGCAGATGCCCAACCAGTCGTCCCGGCAATAATTGTTCCTGTGCTTTAACACAAACGAGCACCGCTGACTGAATGAAGGTGGAGCGGGTCGGATCGCTACGGCCATCCGCCTCCATTCACAATAAGCAGGCAGTTTATAAGTGATGCTACCTGTTTGCCCAGAAAGATACGTCCAGTTTTCTGCAAACATTTGCATGGATTGCTCCATGTAAAAGCACCTTAACTGAATTTTTGTAAGGCTCTGTTCCTACTGAAGCCCTGGTTTTTGTGGTAGGATATCCCATCTCCAGCCCCACTCGGATGGATGTAATAGTGAATGTCGGTCATTGCAGCTCCTATTGACAATGGGAACCGTAATCCTCCTGTGCTTCAGATCTGCCTGTGATATGAGGCAGGTCATCAGATGCTGAAAAGGCAGTGTGAACGTGCTCTTAGTATACTTTTTTTGTTTCAGTTCTTTCAAATCTGTTTGCATGTAAACAAGAGTTGTCATTGAGTGACCGCAGAGGCTGGAGGTCTGTTCATGCCCCCCCTACTCTTAGCCTGGACGTGCTTGTCCTGCTCCCAGCAGTGGGTGAACTTGTAGAGTAATGCTTAGCTAAATGCAATAGCAAACACAATTCTCCCTCATGAATTGCTAGTGTATCAGTCTGACGCACAGAGCATTGTATAGACTGGATAGAGTTGTAACAAATTGTGTAGTGAGCTTCCCCCACTTCAGTTTAGGGCTCATGTTGTTCCTGTGGCTGTGTACCACTACATGGTGCCTTTGCATGGCACTAATGTAACTTGCACATTACCATGGTACCATGTAGAGCTATTCCAAACTAAGGTGTTCATGCTTGGCAGTGAACCCATGATGTAGTTGTGGCATGTTTCATCACATGCTTCCCTATAAGCATACATTTCACTTATTCAAGGGGACAAGCTTGTACCTCACTAAAGCAGCTGGAGCGCCAGTGTAGGGTCCGTGTGTGCAGGTTACTGAGGGTGAGCCTATGGTCTATAAATGTTTTCTAAAAACATTAGCATGTTTTATGTAGTTCCTAATGTGATCTGTTCCCCTAAATTGGTATTGGCCCCAAATTGCTTGATTGTCTTCTGATTTCTGCATTTAACTGTTTATCCCAGCTGTATGTGATGGAGAAGCTATATACTGTATCAGAGTCCCTTACACCATCTACTGCTCTCCCTATAAGTCCCACCTCCTCCTCATGTGCGCCCAAAAAGCAGAAGAGGACCCCCCTGTATCAGAGATCTGTAAGTCAGGGAGTATTTGGCCCACAGCATGAGTATTTGCAGCACAAGGTGTTCACTGTTTTTATTAACCCACTAAATATTGGGCATCTGAAAACTTAAAGTTGGGCCCCTTCTAGGCATCTCACGTGGTGTCTTTCCAATCTTGAGATTTGATATTGCTACATGTACAGCTTTCGTGTACCTTTTTTACCGGATGCCTTTTTTTTTTTTTGGCAAGTTTTGTCCATTTGTCCAACTTTAATCTATAATCTAAACTGCAAAATATTTGGCTCTTTTGACATGTCCGTTTTAGTAAAGACAAGAAAAGATGCTCTAGAATTTAACAAACTGTTCCTCCTGGAAACTTGTGAATTGACAAGTGGGTGTTACTAGGGGGGGGTGCTCCCTGCATAATTTGACATTGCCCAATCAGTGCTGATAGTATCACTGTAGAACACTCTCCTTATACAATAGTAGCACCCAGTTACCAATTCATAAAAATTGGAAGAATGGGGAATGGCACAGTGTAGTTACGCTCCTCTTACACAAGTCGGTTCTCGTTTGACTGAACAAGTGACGTCACCGCCAACTTGTACGCTCTCGTACAGCCGGTTCAGACAGGCAGAGGCAATCGTTGGCTCTTCAACCGAGAATCGTTCAGTCCCTGTAGTGACGGAGAAGGGCTGAATAAATTTAAACTGAGCGATTAGTGAAGGAGCCAATGATTATTTTTATGCCTGCATACAATGAACGACTAACGAGAAGGGAACAGTTTGCCGTTCAGTCTTTGGCCTTTGTTTAGACCGGACATGTATCATTCACTTGTGCTCATATGAAGATGCTGCAGAACTTCTGTTCTTGGGGAATACAAATATTTACTATGGGCTCGTTCACACTCGCACTTTTTTTTTTTTTTTTTTTAATTCCATTGTTTGTTGAGTGCCTAGAAAGGAGCCAATGATGAACCCCAAAAGTGTTGGATGCAAATGTGCTAGGCAGACCCCGTTGACTATAATGTGGTCCTCTCTGCCCTCTGGAGTCTACAGGACCCTATAGCGCTGCATGCAACGCTACTTCATTGTAGTTTTTAATAGAAATCTGTGAAGGAACCTCCAACACAGATCTGAGCGAGCCCTTAAACAAATACCAGCAGCGGTGACAGGCATCCTCTGAATACTAAATTCTAACTTGGATAAGAAACCTGCTTTTAAATCTCTAACCACAGCCCCTCATTCACATCATGTTTTCCATGTTTGTTTTTAACTTTGCTTTTTAATTTCTGCATTATTTGCATTTTTTTTCCTTGTAGAAGTGTCTTTTGTCTTGCTTTATGGATAAGTTGTTTGTAAACTTTTCATGTTTGTTATATTATCGTATATACCGGAGTATAAGACGACTTTTGAACCCCCAAAAATCTGATCTGAAGTCGGGGGTCGTCTTATACGCCGGTAATACAAAAAAAAAAGTGTCAAAGAAAAAAAAAATCATTACTCGCCTCCCCTGGCGTTTTGCGGCGCTGCTGCAGGATGTCGCTCCCTCCTGGTCCCCGGCAGAGCATTGCTTTCTGAATGCGGGGCTTGAAATCCCCGCCTCCAGAAAGTTAATACTGTGATTGGCTAACACGCCGTCAGCCAATCATTGAATGGCTGTGATTGGCTGATGGCGTGTGTTAGCTAATCACAGTATTAGCTTTCTGGAGGCAGGGATTTCAAGCCCCGCGTCTAGAAAGCAATGCTCTGCCGGGGACCAGGAGGGAGCGACATCCTGCAGCAGCGCCGCAGAACACCGGGGAAGGTGAGTAATGATTTTTTTATTTTTTTTTTTGCTCCGCTGTATTCCCGGCGTATAAGGTGACAGTTGGGGGGGGTCGTCTTATACGCCGGAATATATGGTAATCCCATCCTTTTTTATTGCGTTGCTTTTTAATAGGTGATTGAAACAGTTTGTTTTTTCTATTAGATGAGCTTTGACCCAAACCTTCTCCACAACAATGGACACAATGGGTACCCCAATGGTACTTCAGCACTGCGTGAAACAGGCGTGATTGAGAAACTGCTAACATCTTACGGATTTATCCAGTGTTCAGAACGTCAAGCTAGATTATTCTTCCATTGCTCACAATACAATGGGAACTTGCAAGAGCTTAAAGTTGGAGGTAACCATTGAGTTTGCAAAGGTTTTTATTTTTTTGTGCATATAGGGGTTGTCCTTATAAACTATTATAGTAAACGAACAGCACAAAAGGGTCCCTGTACATACATAGCCGGAGTGGAGAGCCACTAACCAAAGCTGCACCTTGTTTGGCAGATTCTGCATCGCCGTGTCTTACATGGTCACCCTTTCATTTAAATGGACACTACAATACCATTATGTTGTCACCTAATCGCCAGGGACAATTACGTCTGCAATGAAGCCAATCACAATTATTTAAAGTCCTTTTACAACTCTCGTAAAGCTATAGGAAAACTTCTAGATATTTATAATATGCAGCCATGCCACAAGTTATAGTGGTCTCGGAATACAATATTTTCAGTGGCTGTCCCTGGAACATTGTAACATGAAACCAGATTGAACATACAATGTTAGGCCTTATTCACAAGAGCATGTCCAACTTTGGTGTGTAAAACACACTGATTTTTAATGGGCCTTCAGTTCTCGCACACAAAAAAGGCATCTCGTGCGCCTCTCCTTCAGCGCCTCACCTATGGGAAGCACTGAGCGCGAGGAGCTGTCACACAGGACGAGAAGCCAGCGAGTGCCAACGAGGCTTTCAAGCTGACTGAAAAGTCAGCTTAAACAACCCACGTTTGTTATCTGTTCAAGTTTCTTTAATCTTCATGTTTGTATTACTTTTAACATGTCAGGGCATCGGAACCCATTAGCAATGTTTTAGAGTTAGTTTCAATGTACAGTAATCATGAGAGAACTTTACTTTTTCAGATGATGTTGAGTTTGAAGTGTCATCAGACCGGCGTACTGGTAAACCAATTGCGGTTAAATTGGTAAAGATCAAAACTGAAATTATGCCAGAAGAAAGAATTAATGGACAGGTGGGTGTTCGCATAATTCATTTCAGAATTTTCTAATGGTCTTCTAGGGATTCGCCAGAGAAATTAACCCAAAATCTTCTTTGGCTCCAGGGCATCATTTCCACGGCACTCGCAGATTACATTTTTTTTTAATTTTTTTACTGCGGATCATCCGTGCGGAAAAAATCTACAACCCCCATCCTCTAGCCCTTTTTCCAACCTTCCTAATTGATTTTTAACCTTCAGATCCGCAGTGAATCGTAAGCTCCCATAGATATAATTGGAGCACATCCGTAGTAAAATGGCTTGATTTGCGGATCTCACGTGTGGGTGCCACGCTCCGATTATGCAAATCAAATCTGCCCGTGGACATTAAGCCATAGGTGGTATAGGGTTTCCTTCCCTCACCACGGTTAGTTATGTGAATACAAGGAGCAGGCTGACTGAATCATTTTAATAACTAAGTCAGCTGCCTTTGGATAACTGGTGCAGTGACAAAAGTGGTCTAGCTGGCTTGGTTACTGGAATGAGTTAGCTAGGCCCCTGCATTGAGTTCACACACTTTGGGAGAGGGGAGCAATTTCTACACCATGTGATCCAGTATCTGATGCGGCCTGGAAGCAGAGGTGTTGCCACCATTGGACTGTGACTGAATTTAGGTACATTTATCTGGATAACCCTTTTTTTGTCTTTGTGTTTTGTTTCTCTCTATGGGAGTTTTAGCAATATGCAGTGTTTTGTTGTTCAGGCAGTTGGTGGTAATGGACGGCTGCAAGCCTTGGGAAGGAATGCTCAGTGACATATTACATGCTGTACATTTGATAAGGAAGGTGGCACAATACATCTGCAGCGCCACCTATTGGATGGCAGCGCTCATGCAAATCAATGTTCTGACCCTTTATACAGGTCTTTGTAACAATGATTGGGAATTGAGAATTGTTACGAATACTGGTATAAAGAGCCGGACATGGATGGCAGCATTCCTGCAAATCAAATCGGTGGCGCTGCAGAGGTATTGTTCTATCTTCCTTATTTGCATATATTTCCCAGAGGAGCATGAATGGTGTTATAAGTCTCCGCACTCACCTTCTAGGTGCTCTCCTTAAGCAGTGATAATACCCCTTCTGACTCGCGTAGATTTGATAATGCACCGCGTACTTCTACTAAGTAAATTGAGCAGTGCCAATCCTGGAGTACTCAACCATTTTAACCATAGCTTATTGTATTTGTAGCCCACTTTAAGTTTTGAGGTATAATCCTTTTTTAAAATTCTTTTGTATCCGAATAGGTCGTCTGTGCTGTGCCTCATAATTTGGAAAGCAAATCCCCGGCTGCCCCAGGCCAGAGTCCCTCAGGGAGTGTGTGCTATGAACGTAATGGAGTAAGTGCTAAGGCCTCTTTAATAACTTTGTGGAATGTTACAGTGCAAGACATTCACTGTGCCATTAGAGGGAACCTGTCAGCAGCTGGGTACAGTGACAAATGCACTGACTTCTACAGTCTCGTCACTTATACGAGGCAGGTTAGTGCTTTTGCAAATCTCGAAAATGTCAGGATTGGAGGGGAGTTATGTGAAGTTAATACATATTCATATGTGCTCCCTCCTACTGCTCTCCTTCCTCCTGGTGGGGGAAGAGTGCACATATGCATATGCATTAATATTTCAATTTAGTAAATGCATCCATACGTGGGTGTGGCCTAACCCTGAAGGACATGGGCCCCCCTCCCCTCCTTTATCCATCAACCTAGATGTCTATGGGCTTGTTTGCAGGCAGAGTTGTATTTTTCAATGGTGCTATTTAATATACCATATAATGTACTGAAAAAAAAATAAAAAAATTTGTAGGTGGAGTGAAATGGGGGAAAAAAAATAAGTAAAAAAATAGATTCCGCAGTTTTTGAGTGTCTTGCTTTTATGGTGTACACACTACAACAAAAATGACATAACTTTATTCTTTGGGTAAATAAACTTCTATAGTATTTTGGGGGTTATTTTGCTGTCCTATCCACCCCGCTTCCCCCTCAAAGATATTTAATTTAATTATTTTCTGCTGCTGCTTTATGACAGCCATAACTTTATTTTTCCATCGACATAGTTGTGCAAGCGCTCATTTTGTGCGGGACGTCCTGTAGTTTACGTTGGCACCATGTTAGAGTACATACGACTTTTTGATCCCTTTTTTTCCTATTACATATTTTTCTCTGACAACATTCACCGTGCGGGGTAAATAAATAATGCGTAACTTTGATTGGACTTTTACAGATGCAGCAATACCAAATATGTTTTTCTGTTTTATTTATTTTAATTATCACAAAAGAGTTTTGTAAACTATTTTTTTTTAAATTTTTTTTAATTAGTAAAACTTTTTAAACTTATTTTTACTTTATTTTTTGTCCCTTCTGAACTTGCAATGCTTTGATTGCTCCTGCAGTCTGATGTAATACCATAGCATTACATCATACTGCGATCTGACAATCAAGCCACGCCACAGACATGGCTTGATGGGCATTTTGCAATGACAGCCCTGGTGTGTTTCCGAAGGCCCTAAGTTGCCATGACAACCGCACGGCAACCTACGATGTTTTCGCAGGAGGCCATTTGGGGCCTCTGAACATCGGTCGGGGCATTTAAAGGGTTAACGGCTTCGATGAGTGGCGCGGCTTATTGGAGCTGTTGCAGATGGGTGCCAGCTGTAAGAAACAGCTGGCACCCTCGTTGATTGGAGAACAATCGCTCCCTGATCCCCCTCTATAAATAACCCTGAAGCTGCAGGAAGGAACTGTGCGCTCTGCAGCCTTAAGGGGTTAAAGGGGTTTTCTGCTCTGGGACGTAAAAAAGTTATAAGGGCCTAAAAAGAAGAAAAATTGAAAAGTCTCCTATTCTTCCTGTCTAGCTCTGGAACTCCAGTGCCTGCCGCATGAAACCCCGAAAATATGGGGAAATTCCACTTTTCTTAAGCTCTAATAACCTTTCTCCCCCCCCCCCCCCCCCGTGTTACTGGAAACCTGTACACTAAATGTTTTCGCATCTTGCTTAGGGCCCTTTTATATGGGACGACTTTTTGAGCGCCGATGCCTGAAAGGTCGTTCCAGCGATAATTGTTCCTGTGCTTTTACACAGGAACAAGCATTGCTCAATGAATGGAGACTGAGCAGGTGGGGGACTACTTCGGACTGCCCGCCTCTGTTCACACAGGGCGATGCGCCCAGACTGAAAGATGACCGAGAAACAAATGAATTCTTCATCATTCAGTCTGTTATGCATTTAGACTGATTACTGTTCAGATAACCGCTGAATGCAGGAGTCTGAGCAACTTAACAGCCCGTGTAAAAGGGCCCTTATATGGGCTGAGTCGTAAAACTAACATTTATACGTGTTTTTTTTTTTTTCTTCTTTTTTTCCCCTTTTCTTTTCTGCCCCTCCGATGCAGGAAGTGTTTTATCTAACCTATACCCCAGAAGATGTGGATGGAAGTATTCAGCTTGAGACTGGAGACAAAATTAATTTTATTATTGAAACTAACAAACAGTAAGTTTAGCCTTTTTTTCTTTTCTTTCTAAAATTGCAGATGGATAAGCCTTGGTAATCAGTCTGGTGCTTCTACTGATGCCCTCTGTGAGATAAGAGCTTGTTTCATAGCCTGCGCCAGTAATAGTTGTGTCTTTTTTTGTCTGTTTTTTTTTGTTTAGTTTTTCTATTTGCTTTTATTTAACACAATTGTCAAACAAAGACAATACACAATGATGTAACATTGAAGTTGCTTACAAAAACAGTATTGTGTTTCCCAATTATAATTGACAATGGTATAGTATCAAAATATACTGTTTGTTATACAGTATTAATAGATCAGTAGACTAAAAACCTTCAAACCTGAACTCCATTTTAAAGTTACTGGCATATAAAAGATAAGTCTCCCAAGGGGGAAGTTAACCGTTAGTTGGTGTGTAGTGTGGAATGTGCATCCAACCAACTTGCTAGGATAGCCCCTATGCTGGTATGACTTTCTCATAGGGGATAATTGTATTGACCAGCCCTTTCCAACTTGCCAAAGAGGGTGATTCCACTGCCATTCACTTCATGGCAATAGTTTTCCAAGCTAAAAATTAGTATTTCTCTAAGAAATATTCGTGTATGTGACCAATGTTGATCAAATGGGCCGAACAACACAATCTTTGGGTCTAGATTTATGTTCAAGGGTGGAGGTAAGAGTTGGGGTATAAAATTGATACCCTCAGACCAAAAACTTGTTCTGTAAGGGCCGTCCCATATCCAATGCCAGAAATCGGCATTGAGTTGTTGGCATCTGTGACAGGCTGATGTTGGAGTTTTACCCGTTTTGTGGAGATGCACTGGGGTCAGATAAGACTGGTGAATAATATAGAGTTGGATTAACGTATTAACAGCTGGGGATACCATCAGATGAGATTCCACTATCTGACCATTCTTCAGTAGTTGGTAAAGGGATACAAGACTGCCATTTATCCTGGCTAGACAGGGGGTTCTACCTGACTTTAACTGAGAGTAGATGGGTATAGAGCGCTAATATTAGGCTTTTCAGCACTTCGAACCGGAGTATACCTATTATAAGGGTATTTTGATATTTGGATGGTAACTGAAGAGAACTGGGTATTTAGAGCATGTTGTAGCTGGAAGTCTCAAAACCATTGAAGTTTTTCACACAACTAAGTGAATGTAGTAATTTCATTGTTGTCATATATGTCACCTAATTCAGAGATGCCTAATGAGACCCAATATTGACAATATGGTATTTTCTAATGAGGGTCGGGTGAGATTATTCCATAGGGGGAGATCTGCCATAGTATTTCAAAAGTCTTGAATATTTTTTGCGTATATGGACAAGGCTAATTTGTGCATGGGCAATGTATTAGAGGACTTGGTGTATTCTGGGCGTTCCAAATAGCTGAAAAGTGTGCTTTTTTTATTTATTTTTTTAAACACATTAGTTTGTTTAGATCTCATCCTGAGATGTAAGCTTTTTGCATTGGTCTATTATATAATGCAGGCTAGGTTTACAGTGCTGTTTTGTTTTTTTTAAACACACAGGACAGGATGGAAATCCTTAATTTCCTTTTTTTTTTAAATTGTTTCATTGCTCCAGTTTGTTCATGCAATCAGTGCCTACCATCATCCAAAAACTTAATAGCTTTTTTTTCTCAGTATATTTCCCTGCGCACGCACGCACATACATACATACATACATACATACATACATACATACATACATACATACATGTTTTTTTCACCTTTTTCTTTTTTGCTTCTAGCACTGGTGCAGTAAGTGCTCGTAACATCATGCTGCTTATGAAGAGGAAGCAAATGCGATGCCAGGGTGTGGTCTGTGCTATGAAGGTAGGTTAATTTGTTCAAAGAGGAAAAAAAATCTGTATTGAAAGGGTATGACCACTTTCCCTTTTTTCTGTGTTTACAGGAAGCCTTTGGATTCATTGAAAGAGGGGATGTTGTAAAGGAGATATTCTTTCACTACAGCGAATTTAAGGGAGACCTTGAAGCCTTACAACCTGGAGATGATGTGGAATTCACAATCAAAGATAGAAATGTATGTGTACGGTTTGCTGCGTGTAGTTTAGAGGGGTTGTCTCGCGGCAAACATCAAAATTTTACATTACCCCATTCCCCCTGTCACCCCCCCCCCCCCCCCCCCCCCCCCCCCCCGGCCATAAAATAGCAATTTAAAGCGGCTTTTAAACCGCTTGCTACTTACCGATCCAACGAAATATGGAGTTATAAAAATCTTCTGCCTAAGATGGCCGCCGGTCCTTTCCCAGGGATGCACTGCGGTTTTCTCCCATGGTGCACCATGGGCTCTGTTCGTTCCATTGCTGATTCCAGCCTCCTGATTGGCTGGAATCGGCACACGTGATGGGACGGAGCTACGATGACTACGCGGTGACCAGCTCCCCGGCACGAGCGGCCCCATTCACCAGCCAGAAGCACTGACTGCGCAAGCGCTTCTAAAAACGCCAGAAGACATCAGAATTAGACGGATCCATGGCGACGGGGACGTTAGCAACGGAGCAGGTAAGTGAATAACTTCTGTATGGCTCATATTTAACCCCTTCCCGCTGCAGGGCGTAAGTTTACGTCCTGGCAGCCTGGTACTTCCCGCAACAGGACGTAAACTTACGTCCTGGAGATAGCGCGGGATCACATATGATCTCGTGCTATCCCGGAGCCGGCTGTCAGTCACAGCCGGCGTCCCGCTGCAACAGCGGGGGGGGGCATCAGAGTTGCGCCCCCGCTGTTAACCCCTTCCCTGCCGCGATCTAAGTATTGTCTATGCCTAGGATCGCTGTATAAGCGATAAGGCATGGGAGAGCAGTAGCTCTGCCATGCCTTATAACAGCGATCATCAGGGCAGTGGTTAAAGTCCCTCAGAGGGACTCAAATAGTGTAAAAAAAACAAAGATTTAAAAAAATGTAAAAAAAGAGTAAAAAAAACATTTTTTTTATGCTTTTTCTCAGATTAGCATAAAAAAAGGTAAAAAAAAAATAAATGAAATCCCACATATTTGGTATTGTCGCGTCCGTAACGACGCGTACAATAAGTTGCACATGCTTTTGACTGTGCACGGGAAAAAACGCTAAAAAACTGAGGCAAAATGCTAATTCTTAGAATTTTGCCTCACTAAAAACGCAATAAAACTGATCAAAAAAGCCATATGTACCCCAAAATGGTACCAATAAAATCTACAGCTTGTTTCGCAAAAAATAAGCCCTCATAGAGCTCTGTACATCAAAAAAAAAAAAAAAAGATTTCCAAGAAAAAGGGTTTTTATTGCAGAAAAGTGGGAAAACCTAAAAAAAATGTAAGCATTTTGGTATCGTTGTAACCGTACCGGTCTGCAGAAAAAATGGAAGGTCTCATTTATGCTGCATAATTAACGCTGTAAAAAAAAAATAAAAAAATCTATGGCAGAATTGATGCGTTTTCTCTCCCTGCTATCATTAAAAAAAAAAAAGTTTTACAATATAGTCTATGTACCGAAAAGTGGCACCGATAAAAACTACAGTTCGCCACGCAAGAAACAAGCCCTCATACGGCCGCGTCGACGGAAAAATAAAGTTATGACTTTTGATAAACGGAGAAGAAAATCCGCCAAAAATTGTTGCGTCCTTAAGCTTAAAATAGGCCATGTCATGAAGGGGTTAATGCACGATGTATATTACAAAGTGCATTAATATGGCCATACAGAAGTGTATAACCCCACTTGCTGCCGCGGGACAACCACTTTAACATGCCCGCATACTTACAGAATTTGTGTTTTCACTTCGTAGGGTAAAGAGGTTGCTACTGACGTGAGGCTTCTACCTCAAGGTACTGTTATTTTTGAAGATATCAGCATAGAACACTTTGAAGGGGTGGTTACCAAAGTTATCCCTAAAGTACCCAACAAAAACCAGGTAAGGTCAAGCATTCAAACAATTATTTTGTCACTTTTTACACTCCTTGTTCGTGTCTATTTGTGCTGTTAGATGTTGAATTGCTTTGTCTTTTTTTTCAGCGTTGGCTATATTTTTAAAAAACTGATTTTGCTTAATTCTGTAGAATGATCCCTTACCCGGACGTATAAAAGTTGACTTCGTGATCCCTAAAGAGCTTCCTTTTGGAGATAAAGATACAAAATCAAAGGTGACCCTTTTGGAAGGCGATCATGTTCGATTCAACATTTCAACGGATCGTCGGGACAAATTGGAGCGTGCCACAAATATTGAGGTTCTTCCAGATACCTTCGAGTTTACGGATGAGTCAAGAGAAATGGTTGGTGGTTATGACTAAACTTGTGTGTACATTTAATGTAATCATAGCTCTTGCAACTCAGCTGTTACAAAAGGATTAATGCAAACAAGTTTTAGTGTTAGTAGGGATCTTTTTTTTTTTAACTTCAATAGTTTTTTTAAATTCTTTTAAGACTGTTTGTTTTCACAATCTCCCACCCTACTCCCCCCCTCCCCATTTGGTCAATGCATTCGCAGTGAAAATGAAGCAACTTTTAAATGTTAGTTAAAATTCTATGACCTAAGTTCTCAATGGTAAGACTGCAAACAATGTGTAGTTTGATTCTGTCAAATTCTATGCATCTGTCCCCAAGCTTACACCCACTGCATGTTAGTGAAAAAAAAAAAAATTAGGTACATTGGCGCAATACATAAAATGATTGTGAGATGGACATAGCCTTTTAACATTCACTCTAGAAATCCTCCTTACCTTGAATATGCCTGTGGTGTTTACCTTTTTAGTGATTCACACAACATAAAGCGAAATAGACATCGGGGCTATGCAGAATATATAAAGTTATAGAAACTGAGAATCTGGTGACTTGCATTGATGTAGCCGTTTCCCTTTCACAGGGTGTGATTGCGGCAATGAGGGATGGGTTTGGTTTTATAAAATGCGTTGATCGGGATGCCAGAATGTTCTTTCACTTCAGTGAAGTCCTGGATGGAAACCAGCTTCATATTTCAGATGAAGTGGAGTTTACTGTTGTCCCTGTAAGTAGTTTCCCCCACCCACTCATCACTCATAAAAAGTTTTGCTTTATCCTCCTATGTCCTAGACCTAAAAAATTTTTATTTATTTTTTTGGTTCTTACGCCTCTGCTCAACAAGTGTTGTGTTTTTGTTTTTTTTAGTTGTGAACATTGCATGTAGGTTTTTGTTAGAACATGTATTTAATGAAAATGTTCATAGTCTTAACCAGTGAAACCGTTTATTGCAGGACATGCTTTCTGCCCAAAGAAATCATGCAATCAGAATTAAAAAGCTCCCAAAAGGAACAGTTTCATTCCACACCCAGTCCGATCATCGTTTTGTTGGCATTGTAGACAAAGAAGCCACTGCTGCCTCTAAATCCAGCAGCCCCAACAAAGGAAAGGAAAAGGTAATGTGTTTTGTCCTTCCACTTTCCTGTCTTAAGCCACATTTACATGCAGCGATTTGTCGTTTGAGCAAAAGACTAAATGACTTTTTTGCTTTCATATGCTGATCATTTACACGTAAAGATAATTGTCTGAAAATCTTCGCCATTTCCCCTCATTGGATATTTAAACACTGTACATGTTTGGTGTGTGTTGATGCAAGGAATCTCTAGGCGGGAGGTTTTTTATTAGTGCGAAGGAAAGCCATTGTCTTCTGCTGCATAAAGGCCCATTTACACGGAGCGATGATCGCTAAAGCGATTGTTTGAGCGATCATCGTTGCGTCTAAATGCGCGACTATCTTGCACTTTTCGAGCACTGCTAGCTGAAAATCGTTCAGCCTTACCAGCAGTTCTCGCGGGGAGTACTAATGGCATTATTTCCCGTCGGAGAACAAAGTAGCTGAAAGCAGATAAGAGCCCTTGGGCTATTTACCGCACTCAACCAAAGACCTCCTTTGCACGCTAAATAGCTATTAAGTAGCTGAGTAGCTACTTAATAGTTTCTGCGAAGTGATCGCTCAATGCTGTCACTTAAATTGTTTGAGCTATCTTTGAGCCTGTGTGCTTTTTGATGGAAATCCAAGGCTCAAATTTGCAGTTTTTCTAAGATTATTTTCTTTCTTTTAATAGAAAAAAGAGAAGGTAAGCGGGCTAGCATGGTGTGACCTGTGGTGTTGCATTTGTGATAACCTAAGTTGAGGTCCCCATCACTAACACGCATCCTTCTAGGCAGTAATTAACCATGTTAAAAGGGTTGTCCAGGAGTTCAAGAAATGAAACTGGCTGCAGAAAATGGGAAATAAAATCTTTAAAATAAAACAGACACATGAAATCTTTTCCCTTGGTCTGTTTATTTCACTGGCACAATGATGTAATCTATATCCACATGACCACTGTAGTCAATCACTGGCTTAGCGGTCATGTGCCATACTTGCCAACATCACATTTGGAGCTGTCGGGTTCTGGGAAAGTTGAGTATACAGTCACTGTTTTGGGGCAAGTGGAACATGGGGTTTAAAAAAAATAAATAAATAAATGTAAAACTTGGACAGCACTTTTAAGATTCTGATGGATAGTTTGACCCCAATTCCACTAGAGAATAAAATATAACCTCAATGAGCAGTTTCTAGTACCAGTTCTACCGAGCGTACCCTAACATAAAGTTAAAATGCATTTTTTTTTTCTTCTATACTTCTAACTAACTTTAGTGATGCGTTCCTGATGTTATAACACAGTTCTAGTAACGCAGGTGAATTGAGACTGTAGCAAATGAGAAGCAAAGTCCTGCTGTATCTGATTCGCTACACTGCACAAAAAGTTTGCATGGAAGCCTTTCAGTTGATCTCTAGAGGGAATATCGCACAACATTGGAGTTCGCTAAACTTTTCCTCCTGTGTGTGTTTAACACCTTCCTGTTGTAGCCTTTATAGATGGGAACCTTTTTAATCCCTTCCTTCCAAGAGGCATAATGTGTTTGCTTTGTCCCAGTAGGGGACCTGTACATGTGGCGGTTTATCTGTATCGCAGTGTGTGGTGTGGTCAGCTGCCATAGCAACATATCAGCATTAGGGGGGTTGACTGCTTAGCAGAGAAGGCCTACCCCAGGTGTGTTAACCACTTGGACTTTGATCACTCTTGACCAGGTATCTCAGGAGTTGAGAAAATGCAATGACCATCCGAGATTGCTCTGAACAAAAAGGGGGGTGTTTAGTATCAATTGTATAGCACAGCAGACACTAATCTCTTGCACAGCAGACAGAACTGCTGAACCTGCTACATACACGTATAATTTACATGGCTGTCACAAGTCGGAAAGGGGTTAAATATTCTTTCATATTACTGCATGAAAGCCTTTTCTGCAGAGTATTACTTTGGAAGCTATTCAGTTTTAACAGTCTCACTTTAGCGAAGATTAAGCTTCTTCAGCTTGGTCATCAACTCTCAAAGTGAGATATATGAAAGTACTGATTTTATTCTAGATTCAGTTCATATAGAACTATACAGGTGCCTTACAGAATTTGGTTGACCCCTTTCCAAGGCATCGCGTAAATATTCGTCATGTGATCGCGAAGAGTGTATGGAGCGGGCTCAGGAACTATCGGCTGTTTTGACAGCTGCCATTAGCGTTGGCTCCATTCGTGGCAGTTAAGAATTTAGATGCTGCTGTCAAAACTCGCTGTGCAGCTGATCTTAAAGGGATTTCGTGAAGACAACCGCTGTCCATATGCAATACTAGTGCATAATTATGTCAGAGGAGTGAGGATGTCTCCCACTTGCAGCACACTATAAGAAC
This sequence comes from Eleutherodactylus coqui, assembly GCF_035609145.1. Taxonomy (NCBI): domain Eukaryota; kingdom Metazoa; phylum Chordata; class Amphibia; order Anura; family Eleutherodactylidae; genus Eleutherodactylus; species Eleutherodactylus coqui. Next base: position 129,143,653 of record NC_089840.1, on the reverse strand, counting down.
CGACCTGTCCACCGATTACATGAGCTGTCATTTATTTGTATGGCAGCCACGTAATACTACACTTCTCCTGCAGGACAGATGTCTTGCAAGATCTCAACGATCGACTGATGCTCACACCAACTTCTACTTTAAAATATGGTTGTCTTCATAACTCCTTAACTTGCAAGTGTACAGCCAGGAATGCTTGCTAGATATCTGAAGTGAATGCCAGTGATGGCGTGTGGTATTATGAGACTAGAGGAAATCTATACCAAAGTACTCCTGTCGGGTATCTGGTGCCCTGTCGTAGCAGCTATTATATGGTAGTGAAATGCTGTAGTGTTGCGCTTTGGTAAAAAGTTTCAGTGGAGTGGTCAAGTCTAAGTGGTGGAAAGTGCGTATGGTTTGAAATACAGACCTCATCTTTGGCTGTTATGCAATGTTCATGCTGAAGTAGGTTAAATTGGCCCAAGCTCTTTCTTACATTTAGGGAAAGAAACAGAGCAGGTAGTCTGGATTATTTGTAGCTTTGTTTCTCTGGTCTTCAAAAAGGAATGGTTACACTCCTATCTGCCATACAGATATAGAGATATGGAGAGATAAACTGGCTATGCCCTATGCAATTACATCTTAGATAGATATCCACAGCATATGCTGTGTATGGAGCGAAATTCATACACTGCAGGTATCTTCTGCATTTGACAGCCCCAATTGGAGAGAACACCGATCACGACTGTTAACTTTTTATATAGCACTGACAGCAGAATTTAAATGACCCGAACAGGCTACCTGCTATGAGATTATGGGGTTGTCATTAAGATGTCATGGCAGCCTGGTGCCTTTTAAAGGCCCCCAGGGCTGCCATGATTGTTGGCTATTAAAATGTGCCAGAGGCACAGTCTTAATAGGATGACTGTTAAAATACAATATAATGCAATTCCATAGTATTGCATTATATTGAATAAGTGATCAAACTATTTCAAGTTCCCCATGGGTACTTACAGTAAAATAAAGACTTTAAGCCTGGGTTCACACAGGGCGGATTTGCCGCGGATTGCCGTTGCATATCCGCACTGCGGCAAAACCGCTACGTTTGCAATGCAGCACAAATGAGATTTGCCAAAAAGCTGTTCTCACAGGACGGATTTTTTCCGCACAGTCGCAGTGCGGAAATGCAACTGCGGCGCGGTTTTAAAAGATGCAGCATGTCCATTCTTTGGTCTTTTCCGCAGCGCTTTTTTGTCCATAGACCTCTATGGACGCAGCCAAAACCACACCAAATACACGACAAAAGTAAAAAAGCGCTGCGGAAAAAAACACTTGCGGATTTTTCCGCATGAAAATCCGCAAGCCAAAATTAACATTTGAAGCGGTTTTGCCGCAGAAGCAGTTCTTCTGTGTCAAAACCGCAACGGCAAATCCGCGACAAATCAGTCCTGTGTGAACCCAGCCTAACCCTTCCATAACAAAAGGTCATTGATGCTCTTTTTATAGTGATTAAAGTAGTCAATTAAAACACAAATGTATCTTAATAGGAAGGTGAAGAAGGAATTATCTCATACGAAGACTGTGGCATCAGACTTACTGTGTCTTATCTCGTCAGAGATCTAGAAGGATCACCTGCTCCACAATCTGGTGACAAGGTACGTTTCTTGAAACACTTGGCCGCACATGCATAAACAGAATGAACTGAAGTTGTGTGATGCTTTCTGAAATCCTAATGGAGTGGATTTCAGTACGGAGGTGACTAAATCCTACTGTTAGTGCACTCTATGTGTAGGTGACAGCACTGGATGCTCCTATGGACACCCAAACAGGATTGTCACATCTGTTTATCTGGTCTCTTCAGGTAGAGTTCAGCATTTGTGAAGCCAAGAGGACCGGCCAACAGAGTGCAGTTAACTTAAAAGTTCTTGGACGAAACTCTAATAGTAAAAGGTTTCATGGTTTTGTGGCCACACTGAAAGATAATTTTGGATTCATTGAAACTGCAAATCACGACAAGGAGATCTTCTTTCACTACAGGTAGTCGTCACACTGGAAGCTTGCATTGCTTAAGGTGCTTGCTAGGATGTTTTAATGCTTATGCTGTTTTTTTTGTTTTTTTTTCACTCCTTTTATCACAGTGAGTATTCTGGAGATGTAGATAAACTAGAGCTAGGAGATATGGTGGAGTACTGCTTGTCCAAAGGAAAAGGGAACAAGATCAGCGCCGAAAGAGTCACTAAGGTCCATCAAGGTAAAAGTGGTTTGGGGTTATTCATCTAGATTGTTTGCTGTCAAATTCTATATAGATTTGAGACTTTATTCCAAAATACTTTCTTTAAATGAAACTAGCATGTTGGTGAATAAAGTGAACTATTCCCAAACTATTACCTAACATAACTTGATTCCCCTTTTCAAAATATTGTCTTTTTTTACTCCTAGTTAACGGATCCACTGATGACGTTAATCCAACGGTGTACTGGGGAAAAGTAGTCCGACCCTTACGAAGTGTAGATCCAACACAGACTGAATACCAGGGTATGATAGAGCTTTTAGAAGAGGGTAAGTGTCTTTTACAGCTCCCACTTCTTTGTTAAAAGTTGTCTGGGTTTTCTGATTTCCAAGAGTAAGGGCTTACTTATACAGCCTGATCGTTCAGATTTTCACTCGATTGAGTGCTGAGCTCTGTTAGTGGCTTCTGTGCCTGTGATGGCCTGTAAACGGGCACCTCTAAATGTGAAGTCAGATGGAAGAGGTGAGTATACAAATGCATAAGAATATTCTTCACGAAACTGGAGCCTCAAACTTGGAATCCCCAACTGAAGATCTATTTTCTAAATTTCGATATTTTTTTTTTCCTCTCCCCCCCCTCCCCCCCCCCACCATTTTGTTCCATTTTGCTATGATGGACTAATAAATTCAAATTTACAGGGAAAAAACCCTATAGAAGGAAAACCTAAAACCATTTTATTGATAAATAATTAAAACCATGGGGTGTGAGGGGACAAACGCCTATACACCTAGATTCTATGGTAAAAAAGAAACCGTGGTGCAAAGGTGAACAAACACCCAAAATGTGAAAAAGGGGGAAAAAAAGCCCCTAAATGGTTGGTAGGGCCCAGTAAAAGGGGATTACTAGCTGGAAAGACCCCCCTCATAAATATATCACCAGGCTAGCTAGTACCTTGTTTTGGAGTCTGACCCCAGCCTTCAGAATGCAAGTTAAAGGGGTTGTCCCGCGGCAGCAAGTGGGGTTGTACACTTCTGTATGGCCATATTAATGCACTTTGTAATATACATCGTGCATTAAATATGAGCCATACAGAAGTTATTCACTTACCCACTCCGTTGCTGGCGTCCCCGTCGCCATGATGCCGTCTAATTTCAGCGTCTAATCTCTCGATTAGATGCGCTTGCGCAGAAGGGTCTTCTCCCTTCTCTTCGGTCTCGGCACGAGCGGCGTTCTGGCTTCGCCCCCTTCTACGCGTCATCGTGTAGCTCCGCCCCATTATGTGTGCCGATTCCAGCCAATCAGGAAGCTGGAATCGGCAATGGACCGCACAGAGCCCACGGTGCACCATGGGAGAAGACCCGCGGTGCATCGTGGGTGAAGATCCCGGCGGCCATCTTGGCTGCAAAGAAAAAAGCTGCAGAGATGGGATTCGGGCAAGTAAAATTATAATTTTTTTTTTTTTTTATCACGTCTCTTGGGTTTGTCCTGCGCTGAACGGGGGGGTCTATGGAAAAAAAAAAAAACGTTTCGGCGCAGGACAACCCCTTTAACCCTTTCCAATCCAATGTCGGGCCTGCCCCGACATCATCATTTTCCTCCACAGCTCCAATGTCGGGGCAGGCCCGACACTGCAGTGCAGGAGTAGATCTGCACCCGATCGGCAGACACATCGGGTGCAGATACACTCCTGTACTGGTCCACATCGAGGACCCCCGAGGAGAAGGCAGAAAGGGTTTTTAAGCCTTTCTGCCTTCTCCTTTACACATTACATAGCGCTCAATTAGCGCTATGTAATGCATAGAGATTCCGGCCGGCCGGCGATCATGTGACCGCCGGTGTTACCTGACCCCCGGCGGTCACATAAACTCCGAGCCGGGAGCCTGCACTGTAGGACCTGCTGACCTGACCGGCGTCTTGCGCGTTCTCCTTCTGTCTCCCGGCCCGGCGATCATGTGACCGCTAGGTGCCACCTGACACCAGCGGTCACATGATCGCAGAGTCGGGAGGCAGGAGAGGCGGAAGACGCCAGACAGGTATGCAGGTCCCTCCATGGTGCAGTGAGCACCTGCACCCTCCTGAACTCTGTCAGTTCAGGAGGCTGCAGGGAAAATGTATTTTTTCTCACCCATTTTCCCCAGCTACAATTTATTTGGAACTGGGGAGAATGGGTGAGAAAAAATAAATGGATTGGAAAGGGTTAAGGACTGCAGTCAAAAATCCACAACCAAGGAACTGAAGATGTAAAGAACGCTTGATGATAAATGCTAAAGGGGCCGTCTGTGTTTCGCAGCCACGTAGCAACCTTAGTGGTGTCCAGCAAGGGCCCTCTGTGGGAAAGTGAGGACTGGTATACCAGATCCACAGAGGCGTACAGACTGAACAGAATACTACAAAACTATTGGATTGATGATCCAACAGTATGTAGATGTATTGGATGCTCCCAAAGACCTTTAATGCTCCAAAGCATGAAAATGACAGAGCTCTCAACAGTCCGGTTCTCAATTTTAAATGCTCAGATATTTAGAATTCCTGACGCGTTTCTCTGGTCATACTGACAGAACATCAGGAGCTTTATGTGTGTATAATAATAATTTTAGTCCCTTCACACCCCACAGCTTTATTTTTTAATAAAACTGATTTAGGTTTTCCTTCTGTAGGGTTATTTCTGTGAATTATAATGTAACATTTTCTTAAGCCCCTCTGCCTAAATTCAAGTGCAAATGTATTTTGTGTATGAAATTCACTCCCTCACAAGTGTGAATGAAGCCTAATCCTTCAGTGTTTAATTCTAAAAGTTATAAACTGTTCATGGTTGTATTGAGTGAAGTTTCCTTGGGTCCAAGATGTAACTGCTAGAGTGTTTCTGACAGCTACACCTTTGATACTAAAAAGCAAAGTACAAAAGATACGTAAAATGAAAATGCAAAGCAAAAGGCAGTAGCCAAGCCCTTAAGATTCTGTCATTGGAGGACAGAACACCACAAAAATGAGCCAGTTGTAATGTTTATACACCAACAATAGGAAGTGGGTCCAATAAGGAAACGCAGGATCTAATATTGGGTGAGTAGGACGAAGTCTTCCATAGATACCACACGCCCTCAAACCTTTCAACAATATTGTTTACTTAAGGCGTTTAAAGGGAAATTTACTAAGCCTGGCATTCCACAATGCCTATTCAGAAATGTACACTAGGTCCAACATGGCGTACACTTCTGCTATAATTTACTCCAGTTTCTGGCATAATTATGAGTAAATCTGTCAGTTTGATGCTGTCATTCTCCCTCCTGACAAGCCCCACCCACTTCTGAAAAGTGGCAGGGCAGCACCAAATGGAAAAAAAAGTTGTGCATTTTTACCCACTTGCACAAAAACTTGTAAAATTTTATTTATTTTTTTAATGCCAGAAACTAGCATAAAGGCTTATAAATGTGCCTCCTTAGTTTTTCGCAAAGTAGAATAGCATTCGTGAAATAACTGCTGCGAGGTGTAAAACAAGTCTTCAGTTTGGATGGAATGCAAGTCCTCGCAGCTACAAGGTGGGTCATGGAAAAGTAGGTCAGCACCACATTCTTAAGAAAGCGGTCTAAAAGAGGATCATTTATTGCCCATAGCAACCAATCACAATGCGGCTTCATTTTTACCTCAGCAGTATAAGCAATGAAAGCTGTGATTGCTTGCTATGGGCAACAAAGCCAGGTTTTCTTTCAGACAACTTTGATACGAGTGTGGTGCCAGACTGTCTTTCCATGGCCCATCCTGTAAAAGAAGAAAAAGCCAGTTTAAAAAACTTTAGACATATTCAAAGGTTTGTCGCCAAGCAGATTGGGATGAGATGATCCAGTAACTTCAGGGTAGCTATGAGAGATCACAATATCCTAGGACAAGACCGCCATGTGTGATACATTGTACCTCCACTTAACCGGTTAAGCTGATGGGAGCAGAAGGATAGATTGCATGTTACCTAGCAGGGATGTAATTGGATCGGTGTAAGACTTATTAGTTGGTTTTTTGTTTTTTTTTTTGTGAAGTGTCCGCTATTGTGGACTGCTAACTGCCTTTTGTAAGACTTCTGCAGCAAACCTGCTATTTTGGAGATTATGTACTGTGTGTCACTTGTCCAACTGCAAACTAAAAAGCAGTTGAAAGGGAACCTGCCAACTAACTTTGGTGAGGTGACGGAACTGGGTGGTTTTTTGTTGTTTTTTTTTGTCTTTTAAACTCTTCTTCCTGGTTCCCCCTGGTGAAGTCCATGTGCCGCAGAAAATCTAGCTTTTCAAAGTCCTGTGTGCATGCTGGTGTAAACTCGTATAGAAGAGCATGCCCTCGGAACTCTGAAAAGTGAGATTTTCATTTGGCGCCGGAACCAGGTGGTTGGGGAGTAAAACAACTACAGCACTTGGTTTCCTGTCGCCTCACGTAGCATCACCATAGGTTAGTTTATAGTGCTTTAGGCAGGTGACAGGTTCCCTTTAACATCTATAGGCGACTGATTGATAATTGTATACACAAGAGACAAACGGCCCACTCTTAAAGTATAAAGTGCAGGTTAGCTCTTAAAGCATGCTTGCATCAGGTGTACCAGAAGTCAGTACTGAATTTAAGAAGGAACTACAGAGTTTAAATTGATGAAGACTGTATTAGACATGAGGCGATTTATGGATTTAAAAAAACAAAACATGGCTTCTTAGGCCCTTGGACCTATAATAAAGTAAAATCTTTAAGATGACGTCCTTGAGGAAACATGAGACTTATCAATAAAGGAATCACTGGTGAGATCAGGGCTGATCTTAACTTGCACTGCTCTCCACAATTTTAATGAGTAACTTTTTGTATTTTAATCCAATAGTTGTGGACAAAGAGAAGATAGCTGAAGAGACTCCCGAACAAGCTGAGGAAGCAGACGCTGAAGCCAGCACTGAAACCAACAAGCAAGGTCTGTCTTTCTGCACCTTATTGTTGTCTTGGCCTATTCGCCAAGTTAAGGGGGCTTCATATGGACAACAATTGTCTGAATAATCATTGAATTCCAGCAACACTTGTTCTGTGTAAACGCTGCCAACAAGATGAGTGAGAAGTCCTTCAATACTTGTCGCGTTGTTTCAGCTAACCTCCGTAATAGTCACTTGGCTGATGGTTGTCTGGTGTAAACGGGCAATAGTCTGTCTTTCAACAACTTCAATGTTCGTTCTCGCTCAGTGGGAAAGCACACAGAACTTGGTCAATTCTAACCACTTGGTAGTATCTACTATTTCCAGTGAATATTTAGACTATAGTTGTCCCGTGTGAAGCCACCCTCATTGAGATAAGACTGCAACCTTTTTAATGGGTAATTTTGGCTGCTAAACCTGTTAACTTCTGGGTTGGCTGGAGAAGGTTGCAGCTGCTTGTTATAGGAGTTGTAGCTACAGGGCTCTGTTCTAGAAATAGTGCTATATCTGTCCATGGGCTGTGTTGTATTGTAGTTCAGCTCCACTCACTAGAATGTGGGTGGGAAGCAACACTACAGAGCCCATGGGCAGATGTGGTCCTGTTTGGGGAAAACAGATACTTTAGAAATCCTGGACAATCCTCCTTAAAGGGCACACACTTATATTCTGCTCATTTAGCTTACAGTGTGGTCTAGAATAGGAGTACCACCTCTAACTTGTATAGTCCCTAGTGGATTTTAGGAATTGTAGCTAATGGCACTTTATATTGCCATAGTAACATAGATCTAACATACTATGTCAATCTAGTTCCTCCTATTACAACCTGCCTGCTTGCTCTCTGCAAAAATGTTAGCTCACTGTCACCTATGTTTTTGTTTTTTTTTTTGTTTTTTTTAAAAATAATTTTAGATAGCATGAAAGGACGCCTTTTCCCCTTTGGCATCGTGGGAATGGTAAATAAAGCAGATTGTTTGCAAAAAGGCGAAACTGTCAAGTTCCAGCTCTGTGTTCTAAGCCAGAATGGGCAGACCATGGCCTGCAACATTGAACCACTCCGCAGGGGTACTGTTGAATGTGTGAAAGATCAGGTGAATCCTTTTTTTTTTTTTCCCTCCTTTCCTCTTCAGAAAGCTGATGAACCACTAATCTTTGTAGCTTTTGTTTCTATCACTTGTGATGCGTCTTTACCTAGCAGCTCTTTAGTCAAACACTTTAAATTTTGGTTTACTTTTGGGCTGCACAGATTTCTCCTGACTAGTGAAATCTGCAGTCCAAAGGAATATACTACGGGTGCTTTTAGACAAAGCAATTTATTGTGTGCACAAGGGAACGATGTCAGTTCGCTCAGGCAGATAAATTGTTTGCTCACTAAATCATTCAGTCGTTCACAATCGCTGTACTAGTGAAGAACCACTGAATGATGGGTATTTAAACTGAATGATTAGTGACGAGCCAACAATTTTCATGCTTGCATATAATGAACAATAAGCGATCGCATTATGGTTTATCGTTCGATCGTTGGCCGCGTTTAGACTGAACACATCATTGAAATGCGTGCAATCAGCAGAAAATTTTTGAATGATTGTTCTGTGTAAACGCACCTTAAGTTGCCTGCTAACGTGGATTGCAGCTGTCAATCAATGGTTAAAAAGTTAATACGCTACACGTAACCCATGCATTAACATTTTGCACTCAGTTCTGGATGACAGAGGCTTTAAGGCTTCAATGGTGACTACACCCAGCCAAAGTAGTTGTCCAAGTTACAATGTTGGGTACAGGACTATTGTTGACACTACTGTAACTTGAGACCATATATCTATGGAGAGCTAGTTAATGGTTCCAAAATCAGGAAAAACATGGAGATTAAATCGTCAAATAACCAACACCGGTAGTCGAGTCAGAACTACTGGAAGCAAGAAATCCTATTCTGCATTGAGGATTGGAGTTTCCTTGTGGTCCTATAACAGTACAGTATACCAGAAAAATGAAATGGAGCCGCTCATTGTGGCATAGGTAAAGAGCATTACAGGATACGCAGTACTGCACTGTAGAGGGGATACTTAGACGCTAATTATTCCATGTATTCGAGTAATACAGGTGTCTTACCAATGAAACGCTCATGGTGACTGATATGTAAGAGCCAACCAATCACATGTCCGCAGAACAGGGCTGTCTGTGGCACAGTCTTATAAAATGAGTTTCTGCAAGTCTCTAGTTTTTTATTTAATTTTATTTGGTCATTTTTGGATGAGGGATGATTTAACCTTCTTGCATTTTCTTTGCTTTGTCTTAGTTTGGGTTCATTAACTATGAAATTGGTGACAGTAAGAAACTATTCTTCCACGTTAAAGAGATACAGGATGGAGTTGAGCTGCAGGCTGGCGATGAAGTGGAATTTTCGGTTATTCTTAATCAGCGAACTGGAAAGTGCAGTGGCTGTAATGTTACACTAATTAGGTAATGTGCAAGTTTACCTTTCTGCCTACCTTTTTATAGTTAAAACCCTTGGGTGATTTTACACATCTGCAGTTTGCTTGGTGGAGGGATGTGGGGTTTGCATCAAACAGCCGAGTAGCAGTGTCTTTCAACTTTGTTCTCCATCCTATGCATGTTTGAATGTCTTTACATGAATCTTCTAAAAGTACAGTGCAAGATTTGTAGACTGTTCAGATACATTGTGAGCTTTTATTGAAGCACTACAAACTAAATGACCTGTTGCGGTTGTTAAATTCCCGAATAATTTGTGATCCTATTATTGCAGTAAAGGCCCTGAACTGGTGGCAGCTCCTCGCCCAGATAGACTAGTGAGTCGCTTGAAAAGCATAACATTGGATGATGCCAGTGCACCTCGTCTCATGGTTGTGCGTCAGCCCAGAGGCCCAGATAATACAAAGGCAAGTTGCGTGTGGTGGTTTTGTTTTGTGGGTTTTTTTCTGGTACCCTTAGGCCGCCTGCAGACGGCTGGGTTGGATCCCGCTGCAAGAATTCTTGCAGCGGGATGTGGTCCCATGCCCCTGCAGAGGCCTGCGGCTTACCCGCCCCAACGTCTTCGTTCTCAGCTATGCGCCGGCTGCCGGAGAGCCAGCACATGCGCAGAGAGGAGTCGGCGTGTCAGCGTGATATTTCTGTGCGGGCCTCTGCGAGACCCGCACAGAAATAGAGCATGCCGCAATTTGTTTTCCACATGTGTTTTCATGCAGACAAATCACGGCAGTCCACCCAGGAATGCATTGTCTAATGCAATCCTATGCAGGCGAGCACGTGCGGAAATTCTGCAGGAAATCCCACCGCAGAATTTCTGCCCTGGGTGGATACAATTACAGCCGTACACCAGACTTAAATTTTGTGTGTGTGTGTATGCATATGTATGTATTTATATAGAAATTTTTTTTTTTTTTTTTTTTGCAACAATCTGATCAACTCATAGATTTTATGTATAAATTTGACCTAATTGTATCTGTTCTTGCCTTCACAGGGATTTGGCATAGAGCGAAAGATCCGTCAAGCTGGTGTCATTGACTAATTCACCTTTTTGTTTTTGTTTTGATTTTTTTTTCCATCTGGTAAAGCACATTACCTAATCAAGTATGATCAAACCGAGGGATATTATGAAGAGCAACTTCTCTTTGCAGCCCAAAAATAAAATTTGTATTCTGTAATAGTTACATCAGTTTTAAAACTTTCCATCTTGCACTCAAATCGGGGAAATCCTGAACATCAAACCGTTTTTAAATTATGCACATTTGCAAGTGGAGTTAAGTTAAAGCCTTAGCATTTTTTTTTTTTTTTTCCTTGAAGCTTGATTGAGTTTTGCATCCTTCTCCTGTTCATGTCCAGTATGATAATCTGTGACTTTACCCTACAAAACTCTGCACTCGATACTGTTTAGTAATATATTCTACCTCCAATCCGATAGTTGTAAACTTGATTTTATTTTTTTTTTCCTTTCCCATCTATCAGAGGACCACATGGTAACGGTGGAATATATTCTATTCAGCCACTCATTTTCCTTCATCTAACGACAGCCAAATGTTTTTGCTTTTTTTATATATCAGATTTGAATATTTTAGTAATTCAAATGTATGAACAAGAAGCTGTTAGATTCTACAAGCATTTTATTTGCTTTTTTTTTTTGTTTATTTTTTTTGTAAGCAAGTGACTTTGGAAATGCAGATATCCACAACAAAGGTGACATGTGCCATCAGTGTGAAGTTTAAAAATATTTGAAAACGCACAGTTTTTGTTTTGTTTTTTTTTTTCTCTCTTGCTGCTAAGACACAGCAGCTTTGAAATGTAGAAATTTGAAGAAAATGTGCCTGAACTGTGTGGTTGTTTTTCTATCCCCACCACTTCCCCTTTTTATTTTATTTTTTTTCCTCCAAGTTTACAAGAACTACTCATCATACTGTTATTAGCTGCATTGCTGTATGCATCAAGGTAAACACTTGATACCTTTTTTTACCTGCCACTACCTGAAGCAGGCTGCTCACTCAACCATGGGTAGCCTATTTTAGTTTTGTTTTTGTTTTTTTTCTTCTTGCCTACTGTTAGGAAATAAATTATTCTCAAGTGTTATAAACCAGGAAGATCAAGAACTTTTTTCTGGGTTGATGGAAAAGTTTTATTGGCAGTTTTGTTCTACCCTCTTTTTTTGTTTTTTTGCCCTTCCTTCTGATTTCTGGGAACTTCTGTTGAAGGCTTATCTTACATTTGTAAAAACAAAACTTGGCTCTGATATTTTTTTTTTCTGTTTAATGGCAAAAAAAAATGAAAAATAGAATAAAGTTTTACCAATTAATTTTGAAATCTTGTCTTCCTTTTAGTAATTTAAACACTAAAAAAAAAACTATTTCAAGTGCAAAACTTCCATTTTAGGTTGGGAAAACGACAGAAATTTTACATAACTGGTGTAACGTATGAGCAATAGACAAGGGTAATGGATGGCTTGGCAAGGGCTCATCCACAAGGAATAACACTGCTTTAGTATGGTGTCATAGGAGGAACATTACATAAGTATTAGCTCCTTGAAACAGTACAGACCTATCTGAAGTATGTAAATGTATACATTTTATTTTGCACCAGACTGGAGTTGCAGCCTATGTATTGATGTTTTTCAACTATGGGTTCTGTGGAACATGGTTTTCTGGAAGGCTGCAATGACTGGTTTTGTTTTAGGCATGTGAGAATTTATGGAAGTTTCTCCATAAATCTGCTACTGATAAATTGCTTTACAGATGCACAAGACATACTTATCGCTGCACATGTCTCACTGCCTGTGTTAAAAAATGCTTATACTTGTCCATCCAAGGTCCTTGCACTTCCAATTAATTTATTTATTTTGTAAGACAGTCATGCCACATAATGGGTAACACCATATTTAAAAAGAGATTCCTCTAGCACTTGAATGAAAAAGTAAAGACCGTTTTACTTTAAATTTATGATAAATGCACAACTTAGAGCACTTGTGTGTAAATGGTTCTTGGTGCGATTTTTCTTTGAAATATAGAAGGATGTGTTTGTCATGTTACGTGACATAAATAGGACTGCAATGGGTTAATCTATTTTAGGGACTCTCTTGCACCCACTTTCCACTCAGGTTGGAAACGGAGTATAGATACACCTCCAGATTCTGCCACCACTTCTGGTATGGTCAGAAGAACTGCACATGGTTGTCCAGCAGCCCGACAGGTTTACATTAATAAAGGCTATGATCAGAGCAATAAGGACTGAACTTATCTAAGCATCTTTTTAAGCGTTAATACAAAAAGATGAATCGCAGAGGCAGCAAAAACGCCTGTTTCATGAAAGGCCCTTCACAGAATAGCCTTGAAAAAACCTTATTTCCGATTTTATATAAAACAAAAATGAACACACACGGGCACGAATGCCTTGTAGATGAGGCCTAGTTGGATTGTGACTCGGCAGTCACAAAATGGGGGAAGAAAAAACAACACAAAACACTCAGACAAAACAATATATAAGAACAACCAATCACTTTAGGCCAATTTTAGTTGGTAATTAGACCTAAAATGTGTGTACATATTTTCAATGGGCAAAAAAAAACAAAAAACCTTCATCTAAATGAATAGACAGACATCCCTAATGGATGTTAGAAAGTATGGTTCATTTTAACACGTGCTAAATGAAATCTCCAGTAGATATAGTTTGGAGATTTGCTTTTAGCTCTGCAATTATTTTTGACTATGATTAAATTATAAGTAAAGTGTAGCTCAGGCATTCACTTCAATGCGTTTCTTTGTGCGCATATGTCAGGTCATCAGGAAATTAATGAGCATCAAGTGACCAATAGGTGATCACTTTGCTCAACAAGTGTCGCCAAAGTCACAATTAAAGACTAATTGTAGTCTGAGAGTTTTACTGCAGCAGACTAGGCCTCATCTACTGTGTGTGTGTGTGTGTGTGTGTGTGTGTGTGGTTAATCAGAAATAAAAGGTATTTTTATTTTTTCAAGTCTATTCTGTGAAGGGGTTAATACAAGAAGATGCAGTGCTTACAAAAAGGTGAGGACAAAACACAACCGAATATAAGCAAAACTGTTAAAGCACTTTCTCCATTTTATTTTGTAAGTCTTCTGCATTTTTCTCAGTCTTCGGTTTCCCATCATTCTCGATGGACAGATGTTCATTGGCTTTTCCTTTTTTGAAATTTTGTCTATTCAGACACCTTTCTCCAAGGGTACCTAGCCCCCCAGAGCTCCATCCTGCAATATTTTCTTGGCCAGCTCAAGGACTTTACAGAATTAAACAAAGTTTTACCTTGTGGACATCAAATATATACATTGTCAAAAAAAATCAAAAGCAGTACACTTAATGAATTATGTGAGGCCAAATGTCCTTCAGCCAAGTGCCTGGAAATGGTTCTGACAGACACAGAAACTTATGATTGCCACCTGTCTCTGGATGGCGGACAGCGAAACAGTTGGAGTTGCCCATGCTTGTCAGATGATCAAACTATCTCTACTGGTGGTCTGTCAAGGACATCTTTAGCTCAGTTGCCTAAGGGGCCTTCACACATCCACTGGACCCAACACCTAACAGTTCTGTCAGAATGGTCCAGATGGTGGTCAATTTGATACAACTAGCCAGCTTCTCACATTCTAATGTGCCAGTCTCAAACTATTAACTGGGTGAAATCTCTTCTCTGCATTTGTAGAAGTGTCTAGTTGTCAATAAGCTTTACACAAGCAGATAAAGAGATCACTACAGACAAGAATTGTACAGTTCAGTTTCTGCGTGCAGAAAGCTAAATGACGAGCTGTTTGTGTAAACAGCAGTCGTTCAATTCTGAACTACTGCTTGTCTGTTTACTTTGAATGGAGGCAAGTGCGGGGAGAACGCTCCCTGGCCCACTCCGCCTCCATGCCGGCAGCACTTTCAGCGATACTTCTGTGTAACAGTACATGAGCAAGCAGCACTCGGACTGCATGCTGGGCATGGTTTGCCTAATGGCTCATCCTATGTAAATGGACTGTTACAACAATGCAACTGAAGCATTAAAACTTGATAACACAACCTTCTCCCTCTCCTAGCCAGTGTCTCCTATAACCTCTGTTACGTGTATAACATCATCTGCATTCCTCAAGGACATATCTGAATTCATATTACTGTAACAAGGAGCATCCTCTACGTCTAGAGGAAAAGTTTACAAACTGACGTAGAAGGATGTTCTTTACTGTAAGAGCAGTGAGACTAAAAGACTCTACCTGAGAATGTTTCTCACAACGTAGTGATGGCAAATTCAGTAAGGGTTCAAGAGGGGCCTGACCACTTTGTTTCGCTCAAGGAAAAAAAAATATATATATATCGTTCACTTCAGATTGTTCTGGGGATTATATTGATTGCCAGGTTGAAGTTGGGAAGGAAATTTTTTTTTTTTTTTTTTTTTAAGGGCTTCTGCAGGCAAACTATTTACCATTCTGTCCATCCTGTCAACACGCATGGAGGTTGCCTTCTTGACCTTGTTTGGATAGGAAGAGGAGAGTTCAAAAGGCCACCTCCCACCACCATTGACAGATTACTGGGAAGGGCTGGAGAGGATCCAGTGGTCATTGCACGTTGGCACCAATGAACAGATTAGAGGTCAATGGAGGGCCCTCAAAAATGATTTTAGGGACTTGGGGTCCAAGCTTAGGGGCGAGGATCTCCAGGGCAGTTTTCTTGGAAATATTACCTGCACTTAAAGGCACACTAGAAAGGCAGCAGGATCTTGGGGAAACAGGTGCCTCCGGAGTTGGTGTAAGGAGGGATTTGGGTTCCTGGAGAACTGGGCTGACTTTGTTGTCGGCTGAAGCCTCTACCGTAGGGACGGGCTGCATCTTAATGGGGAGGGTGCAGCTGTGCTGGGGGAGAAGATGGCTACAAGGCCGGAGTGTTTATACTAGAGACTGGGGGGGGGGGGGCAAAAAGAGAAATAGGGGGGTATTCAGTGTAGCTAGCCACCTGGGTCTAAGCAATGGGAAGGGGGGTCGAGCGGGTGGGGGGGGGGGGGGGTAGTACAGCTAGAACCGACAGAACAGCCAATAGTTCCATTAGCAACAAAACGAATTTAAAGAACACAACTGTATAAATTGTTTGACCACGAATGCAAGAAGTCTGATTGGCAAAGTGGGTGAGCTTGAAGCAAGAATGGCCGATGAAAACTATGATATAGTAGGAATAATGGAAACCTGTCTTGATGAAAAGTCTGATTGGCCTGTTAATTTACAGGGTTACAACCTCTTCAGAAGCGACCGTGGAAACCAGAAAGGGGGAGGAGTATGTCTGTACGTTAAATCGTACTTATTGCCAAGGCTACAGGAAGATATAGGTGTAGAAGATGAACACGTGGAATCTCTGTGGGTAGAAATACAGGGAGAAAAAAAATAACAAAATCCTGATAGGTTTTCGTTTCTTCTGTTGCTTTTTGTGGTCTATAGAAAACCCCTAACTACTAAGGCAGGTAGAAGAGGTGTCAAACCGCAACAAAGTAATTATCATGGGGGACTTTAATTATCCAGATAGAATATGGGAAAACGAAACCTGCAAATCTCACAAGGGTGATAAGTTCTTGGGAACAATTAAAGATAACTACCTTACCCAACTTGTGCGGGAACCAACAGGAGGGGGGCCATTCTGGACTTAGTACTAACTAACAAACAGGACCGAATAAAGGGGGCACAGGTTGAGGGGCACTTGGGGAACAGTAACCACAATATAATCAACTTCCAGCTGACATTCAATAAGAAGCCTGATCAGGGAGCGACAACTTAACTTTAGTAAAGCAAAATTTGATCAGCTTAGAACTACTATGGGTAACATTAAATGGGACAACATCCTCAAAAATAACAGTACAAATGGGAAACGTTCAAAAGGATGCTAATCACCTCATGTGAGCAGTTCATTCCCTTTAAAAATAAAAGAACTTCAAGTAAAGAAAACCGATGTGGCTCGACAAGACGGTAAGAGAGGCAATAAATTTAAAAAAAAGAGCGTTCAAACTACTAAAGCAAGAAGGCAGCGAAGAAGCACTAAAATCGTACAAGGAAAAAAGCAAAATATGCAAAGATAAGATCAAAATTGCTAAGGAGGAGGCAGAAAGACCGATCGCCAATGAGCGCAAAAACAACCCGAAACTATTTTTCAACTATATTAACAGCAAAAGGATTTGCACTGAGAGCACTGGCCCTTTAACAAATAATGCAGGAGAAATCATTGAAGATGATGGAGGGAAGGCAAACCTACTAAATAGTTTCTTTTCAAGCGTATTCACAAACGAAAAGGAAATGCCACACGAGATGCAGGGGAATAAAATGAACCCCTCACAAAATGTCTCATACCTAACGCAGGAGGAAGTGCGGAACCGATTAAAGAAGATTAAAATAGATAAAATGCCAGGCCCAGATGGAATACACCCAAGGGTACTAAGGGAACTAAGTGCTGTGATAGTATCCACAAATATTAGATATAGCGACCTAGCTATCAAGACCGGGGTTGAACCATTGGATTGGCTCATTGCCAACGTGGTTCCAATTTACAAAAAGGGGTCCAAAAGTGAGACTGGTAAGTACAGGGTGGTAAGTCTCACTTCAGTAACTGGGAAAATATTCAAGGGGTTTCTGAGAGACGCTATCGAAGAGTACCTCAAGGAGAACAACAGAATAACTCCTCACCAGCATGGGTTCATGAAAGGTCGATCATGTCAGACCAATCTGATCAGCTTCTACGATGAAGTAAGCTCTAGGCTGGACCTGGGAGAGTCTATTGATCTCGTATATCTGGACTTCTCTAAAGCATTTGACACCGTGACACATAATAGGCTGATATATAAAATGACAGCTCGGACTGGGTGAAAACGTGTGTAATTGGGTAAAGAACTGGCTCAGAGATAGAAAGCAGAGGGTGGTAATAAACGGCTCATACTCTGATTGGGCCACCGTCGCTAGCGGGGTGCCATAGAGTTCAGTATTGGGCCCCATTCTGTTCAATATATTTATCTATGACCTGATAGAGGGGCTGCACAGTAAAATATCAATATTTGCAGATGACACAAAATTATACAGTATAATCAATGCAATTGAGGACAAGGTACGTCTACAAATGGACCTAGATAAGCTGGGGGCTTGGGCAGAAAAATGGCAAATTAAGTTCAATGTTGATAAATGTAAGGTTATGCACATGGGCAGCAGAAACGCATGTCACCAATATTCACTTAATGGAGTACTGCTAGGGAAAAGTGATATGAAAAAGACCTGGGGGTACTAGGGGGTTGTAGACTAAACTGGAGTAACCAATGCCAGTCAGCTGCTGCAAAAGCTAATAAAGTCTTGGGGTGCATTAAAGGGGCGAGGGACGAGAACATTATCCTCCCACTATATAAGGCACTTGTCAGGCCTCACATGGAATACTGCGTACAGTTCTGGACACCGGTGCTCAGGAAAGATGTTACAGTGCTGGAGGGGGTTCAAAGAAGGGCAACTAAACTAATACATGGAATGAAGGGACTGGAATACCCAGAGCGGCTATCAAAATTGGGATTATTTACCCTGGACATTGTCTTCTTCGGCCTTACATACTATGTTACCATTCTCCAGTGTTCCTGTCCCAAAGGGGAGTTCTCCTTGAGTGCAGAGGAATGACTAAATAATTGCTTACCCAGCGATGGAGATCTGTATCCGGTATCCGGTCAGCAAGCGGTGGTAGTCTGGATCACCGGCCTATCATCACGTGCTGCGACATCCCTGCGCATGGGCCCGGGCCTCTGGTGAGTGATGCGGCGGCCGGAGCAGGACGATGACTTGTCACACACTGACATCAGACACCTGCTCCGGCGGCGTCAACCCTGCCAAATTCAAAAAAGGTGGTGGGTTTGAATCTCCTGAGACTCACCCCGCGGGAATACAGCTCTGGATTTACCTCCTAACGCTATGGCCAGCATGGAAGGTATCCGGGGAAACCCACAAACTGTGTAGTCCACTTGGATAAAATAGCCCGATACAGGCTGTGATGTTTGTATAATAGCCTCTCCTGTTATATAAAGCATTAAAACTAAAGCCCGACTTAAAAAAAAAAAAAAAAAAAAAAATCAAGAGATGCGCATTATGTTCTAAGAAACTAGATGATGTGAAAAAACTTCTTTGTATTGACTGTACATCAAAAATAGAGGAGCAGGAATCCTTAATGGATGGTCTCCGCCAAATGGTTAGGGAAGAGGTCCAAGCATTAAGAATGGAACTGATCTTCCAGCCTGGCCCTTATATGCTGGAAAAAAGGGCCCATACTTTCTGAGTTAACAACCCCCGTAATATGTGATGATAAAAAAATATTTTTCCAATCAAAATCTTGAATTGCTACCAGCAGTTCGTAAGACCATGGAGGTGGTCTATGTTCTCATCGTAAGTAAGTTTTCCTATGAATGAGAATTTAACCCGTTCCCACGCCAGGACGTAAGGGTACATCATGGAGCGTCGGGGTATGTATGAAGAGAGGTCACGGGGCAACCTCTCTTCATACAGCATGGGCATCAGCTGTTTATTACAGCTGACACCCGCGGGCAATAGCCGCGATCGGCCGTTCGGACGATCACGGCTATTAACCCTTTAAATGCCGCTGTCAATTCTGACAACGGCATTTAAATCCCCCGAATATAGGTGAAATCGGGGGAGCCATGCAGGTGTCATGGCAGCTGGGGGTCGAAGGCCCCAGTGCTGCCTTAGCAGACTGCCTATCAAGCCAACCCCGTGGGGTGGCTTGATAGACTGCCTGTCAAATAGCAGTATGACGTAATGCTATAGCATTACGTCATACTGCAGGAGTGATGAAAGCATCACATGTTGTAGTCCCCCAGGGGGAATTTAAAGTAAAGTAAAAAAAAAAATCAATTAAGTTTTATTAATTGTAAAAAAAAAAAAAAAAAAAAAAAAAAGTTATAAAAGTTTAAATCACCCCCCTTTTGCCATATCTATTATTAAAAAATCTAAATCATAAAATAAAAATATGTATTTGGTATTGCCGCGTCTGTTAAAGTCTAATCTATCAAAGTAGCACACTATTTTTCCCGCATGGTGAACGTCGTTTGAAAAAAAATTAAAGAACGCCAGAAATGCACTTTTCTAGTTACCCTGTCTCCCAGAAAAAACGCAATAAAAAGCGATCAAAAAGTCGTATGTATTCCGAATTGGTACTATCGGAAACTACAGGACATCCCGCAAAAAATGAGCCCTCAGTCAACTACGTCGATGGAAAAATAGAAAAGTTATTGCGCGCACAAAATGATGGCAGAAAATAATTGAAACAAATTAAATATCTTTTTTTTTTTCAAATTAAATTTTATTCAAGATTTTTCGATACATACAAGGAAAGTTACTTGTCATATAAACATCAACCTATACACAGGTATCTACTACCCTGACGAGATAATTCACAACAAACGCGTATTACACCAATTCAGGGTACTGCAGCCGCAGTATATCCACCCCCCGAATGGACCTATTGGCCCCGGGGGTAAGTGCTTGTATTCCGTACCTGTATAACAACTTGTGGGGGAAGCCGGGGGCGGTAGAGAGGGGTGGGGTGGGTGAGGATATGGGGGGGGGGGGGGGGGTGGTATAGGATAGCACATTGACTACTGGGCTAGTATGTCTAAGAGCCTCAGATCACGCCAGGGGTGCCACGTTGTAATGAATTTCTCTTGTGTATTGTTTTGCCAGCTAGCGAGCTCTTCTAATTTATAAATCCAATCCACCTGCTCCTTCCAATGTGGGAGAAGGGGAGGAGACTCTTCCCTCCAATGCAACGGAATCAGAGCTTTAGCTGCGTCGATCAGTTGAGCTACCAATCTGTCTCTCAACGGATGGAACGTTTGGGACGGTCTCCATAGAAAGATCATCTCTGGTGTTAAAGCAAAGTTCTGTTTTATCTTACCCAGCACCACGCCCACTCCTCTCCAGAAGGTCTCAAGTTTCCCGCATGACCACCATATATGCAGATAGGAGCCAGTCTCCACTCCACATCTCCAACATCTGTCATCTGGAGCCAACTTGTATGCATGCAACCATTGTGGAGTTTTATACCATCGAACCAATAATTTATAGTGAGATTCCTGGGCGAGGATGCATGGAGAGAGGCCATACGCGGAGGCCAGGATTGACTTAGTGTCCGCTGATGTCAGCTGGATACCCAATTCCCTTTCCCATGAGGTCAAGAATGCGGGCTTATTTATCACCTGTGGAACTATAAATTGACCTCTAAGCCGTGAAATTCTGCGCGCCCTGGGGTCAGGATCTATTAAGGAGCGTTCGAATGGTGTTTTGGGCCTGGTGGATCTACTTGTACCAAGGAAATCCTCAAGGACTCTTGTCACCGAGGCTCTCACCAGGAATGAAGGGCACCAGTCCGGCAGAAGTGTTTGAATGATCTCTGCCACCGGCTTATGAGCCATCCCTTGGAGATCCCCCACCGTAAAACGATTAAATTTTTTCCAAATGGAGGAAGAAACCAGATCTCCTTGTAGAGTCAGATATCTAGGTAATAAATTTAACGGGGTCACCGGAGATGGTCTCGGAGTCAAACTCTCCCTTAGTTTATCTACTACTTCACATGGGCCCTTCAGCAGTAGGGAAAAATCTTTTGCACAATATTTTTTCCTCTCCGGGAACCACAAGTCACCTAGTGAACCGCTCTTAGAGTGGTCCAGTGCTAATTTTGGAAGGAGCTTGTCTCCTAAGGGGTGTGTCAAATCCATCCAGTAATTTAACTGGGCCGCCCGGTAATAATCTACAATATTAGGTAGACCTATACCTCCTTCCGATTTCCTCCTGATCATTAGACTGTATGCTAGTCTAGGTCTTCTTTGCCTCCACACATAGGCTGCAAATAACGTACGGAGCGTCTTGAAAAAGCTCGGGGGAAGATATATTGGCAACATCCTGATCTTGTAGAGGATGATCGGTAATATATAGGATTTAAGTATATTGCGTCTCCCGAACCAAGAGATGCTTGGCAAATCGTAGTCCTTAACCAGTTTTTTCACCTTATCCAGTAGTGGGGCAAAATTAGTTGCAAATAAATCATCTAAATTTTTGGGGATTTTAACTCCCATGTAGTCCAGAGCTGTTTCCGACCACGCGAACAGTGAAGAGCTAGAGAGTCTTTTGCCAAGCGCAGGCGGGATAGAAACATTCAAGACCGTGGACTTGTCGAAATTAATTTTGAAATTTGAAATCTCGTCGTATGCTTTCAGAATTTCGACAAGTCTACAAAGTCCTTCCTCCGGGTTGGTTATAACGAAGACAATGTCGTCCGCGAAGGCCGCAGTGGAAATGGAGGTATCACCCACAGATAACCCCACTATGCCTGGGTCTTGTCTGATCTGCGTCAGTAGGGGCTCCAGGGCCAAGACGAATAAGGAGGGAGAGAGGGGGCACCCCTGACAAGTGCCATTCTTAATTTCGAAGGGGGGTGACAAAATGTCGTTCACCCTAATCCTGGGGTGAGGGGCGTCGTAAAGGGAAAAGATCGCTGATACGAAGCTGACTGGGATATTATAATTAAGAAGGGTACTTTTCATATACTGCCAGTCCACCTGATCAAACGCCTTTTCCGCGTCGGTTCCAACAAATGCTAAGGGGATCTTGTTTAAGCGCGCTATGCAATAGTCTTTTTTATCTTTGGGGATAAGCGTAATATGCGCCTCTTGTGTCTGTCTGGGAAGTGGGGCACCCTCAAGCAGGGAATTAAATAGGTCTGTAATTCTGGGTATCAGGAAGTCTTGGAAGGTTTTATAGTACGGCATGGAGAGGCCATCTGGGCCCGGGCTTTTGTTTGGGGGGAGGAAGTTATTATTTCTTTGATTTTGTTTTGTGTAACCGGAACTAATAAAGAATTCGCGTCTTCTTCACTTAGTCTCGAAGGGGGATCTTTTTGAGAAAAGCGTCAATCCTGGATTTGGCTAATAACGCCTCCTCAGGGGAAGGTTGGTTGTGTAAGTTGTAGAGGCCTTCATAATATTGTTGGAACTCCTTGGCAATAACATTAGTGTCTGAAGATACTATGCCCATTTTTGTTTTGATCGCGGTGATTGTGTTTCTAATCCTTGCTTTTTTGATTAAGGAAGTTGTTAGTTTGCTTCCCTTATTACCTTGGATGTAAAATATGTGCTTCCAGAACAAATGTTTCTTATTAAACTTGGCGTTGAGGCAGAGCAACAGCTCCCTTCTTATTTCCGTCAACTTGCCTAGCTCGGTCTCTGATTTGGAAAGTTTAACTCTTTGTTCTAGCCTGGCAATTTGATTTAGTTTGTCATCAATTTCCTTTTGGGACTTCTTCTTGGCCCTGGAGCCCATTGCAATCAGTAAGCCTCTAACATAGGCCTTGTGTGCCTCCCAAACTGTGGGTTCGCTCACTTCCCCACCTGCATTTAACTGAAAAAACTCCTCTATTTGAGCTGAGAGTGTGGTTACATTTTCTATTGAATCGAACAATGAAGCGTTCAATCTCCAGCGCCACTCTCTGGGAGATTGTCTGAAGGGATGTAGTACCGCATGGACTGGAGCGTGGTCGGAAACAGTCTTCACATCTATGTGAGCCCCCTGAAGAGCCTTTAAGAGCCCCGGGGAGACTAGGATATAGTCCAACCTTTGATGTGTTCGGTGGACCTGTGAAAAGAAGGTATAGTCCCTGTCTGCTGGGTGGAACAGGCGCCATACATCCACCAGGCCCAACTCCTGTAAACTTTTATTGAGTTTCCTCAATCTCTTTTGAGGTATTTGAGATCTACCAGTGGACGCGTCTAAAAGGGGACTAAGGGTTAGATTCAAATCCCCGCCCAGGATAATCTGTCCCACAGCAAAATTCTTTAGAATCTCCAGTTGGAACCTGATCAGAGTTGGGTGCATGCAAGTTAGCAATGGTGATCTGTGTATTGTCCAACTTCCCCTTCAGGAGCAGAACTCTTCCCTCACCATCTGTATACTGCGAATCGCAGGTAAAATTAATAGATTTGTGGAGAAGAGTTGAGACTCCCCTGGAGGCGGAGGTCGCGTGCGTGCTGTGAAAGTGTTGTGAAAATTGCTTACCAGGCAGAGAGAAACACCTGATCCCCTTATAATGGGTTTCCTGTAGGAGTAGGATTTTCGTCCCATACTTCTTGATCAGACAGGCGCTGTTGTGGCGTTTCGCTGGCGTGTTGAGGCCCCGGACATTAAAAGACGTAACCTTAATCTCGTTCATTGGGTCACTTGATGCGGAGACACAAGAGAAACAATAAGTAACAAATAACCAGAGCGTTCACTTGAGGTAAGCAATTACCCGAGTCCATGTGCTTGGGAATAGGGTAGGGTGGGGGAGGGGGAGAAGGGGCAGGAAAAATTGGGGGGGAAGTTGAGAGCACCGTTAGGTGCTTCTTGAGAGAACCACCAGGGTAGCCCCTCAAGAAATGTAATTTAAAACGTTTCAAACTTCACACTTAGTAGAGGACGGCCTGCTTCCAAATTTGAAGCGCAGTACTCAGTTAACTATATAACCAAGTCAGCCTGACCTGACAGGCACGGTCGGGGACCTCTGGAAATTACTGGTGATAATCCAGGAGATAACAAATAAAGTTACACATTATAACAACTATGGGGGAATGATTGTTTAAAGCAGATGAGGCATATTTAAAACAACATTATATGCAAAAGGAGGAAAAAGAAGCAGAGAGAAAGTCAGGAGGAGGAGTGGCAGACAGGGCAGTATGTCTGGCCCTGCAAGCGCAGCAGGCCACGCTGCAGTGAGACCTGCGTCCTTACTCCCAATTCTCCTGCTGCTGCCAACAATAACCTTTAAACCGTAATGAACAACAAGCCGCCACCAAGGGCTAAGGGGGTTGGCGTGATCCGTGACTCACGCCAAACAAGTGGACTTGTCAGGCTCGCTCCAGCCGGTCTTTCAAGTGTCCACCGCTGCCGTTTCTTCCCTGGGCTTCTTTTTCTTCCCCTTTGGGGATTTATGGTTGGTAACCGGTTGCCAGCTCCCTGCTTCTGCTAAGGTAGGGAATCGCATCTGGTCAGGCAGTGGGAGCCAGTTGGGTATTTCGATGGGTTCCATGTCCAGAAGTTGCCAACAAGGTAGCAAATCGTCTGGGGATCTTATATTTAGCCTACGGCCCTTGTGGGTCAGCCCCAGGCCCAAGGGGAACAGCCAAGCATATCTGATCCCCCTGTTCCTCAGGACTTCTAGGAGAGGGCGCATCATCCTGCGCTTAGCCAGGGTAGTTGGAGACAAATCCTGGAAGATGAGTAAAGAAGCGTCCCCATAACGAATGTCCTTTGCTTGCCTCGCTGCTTTCAATATTTCCAGTGTATCTGGAAATGCAAGGATTTTACATATAATGTCTCTCGGTGGGTCTGAGGGGGGGGGGGGGGGGGGGGGTTTGAGCGCTCTGTGTACTCTTTCAATGCAAATGGAGGCAGCTCTCTCCTCTCCCACAAGCTGGCAGAACACTTCCTTGGTGACTTTATGTAGGCACTCTGTAGCCCAGGACTCAGGCAGTCCTTTAATGCGGACATTATTACGCCTGTTCCTATTTTCAATGTCCTCTTGCATCAAAAGGATTTTGTTAATTTGAGATCTGTGTTCTTTTAAGGTGTCTTCTACCCCATGTGAGTGAGAGATGATAGCAGCTGCAGTGGACTCCAACTCTTCCACCCTGCGCCCCAGCTGCCTCAGATCCTCTTTGATGTCAGCCATGTGCAGTGCCTGTGAAAGGAGCTCCCTCATGAAGCTCCTCGATATATTTCCCCCCTCCTCTTCATCAGAAGAGTCCCCATCTTATCTCTCCTTACTGTTACTGCAAGCTCTTGCTGCTGCCGGCGCCATCTTGGAGGGAGCACGGGGAGAGCGGGTGCTCCAGTCTTTTAGGTACCGCTGCATGTCCGCTTGTCCCTTCTGTGCTTTGGGAGTACTCTGGACTTCTCTCCCTCTTTCCTTGCCGATTTTCCCCATCAATAA
The DNA here is from genome assembly GCF_035609145.1 of Eleutherodactylus coqui. Lineage (NCBI taxonomy): Eukaryota > Metazoa > Chordata > Amphibia > Anura > Eleutherodactylidae > Eleutherodactylus > Eleutherodactylus coqui. The sequence goes on along the minus strand of NC_089840.1, from coordinate 129,118,046 downwards.
GCCTCCTGGAGCGGCTGTTAGAGGTCCCCGCGGGTGCCGATGAGACAGAGCTCTGGGCTCAGCACTCCTTCAGCGGTCAGGCTCCGCCCCCACAACTAAATATCTTTGAAGAAAAAAAAAAAGAGGTGTGCAGTATAAAATACCTATACAAGTTTGGTATCATAGTAATCGTACTGACCCATAGAATAAAGTTATCATGTTGCTTTTGTTGCAGTTTGTGCACCGTAGAAACAAGACGCACTGAAAGATGGCGGAATGTCGTTTTTTTTCATTTTACTCCACTTACAATTTTTTAAAAGTTTTTCAGTACATTATATGGTACAGTAAATGGCATCATTTAAAAATACAAGTCGTTCCGCAAAAAAACAAGCCATCATGCAGCGACGTCGATGGATAAATAAAGGAGTTACGATTTTTTTGAAGAGGGGATGAAAAAACTAAAATGGAAAAAGAAAAAAAGGCCGCGTCATTAAGGGGTTAAAGCCCCTCATGACAGAGAAGTGGGAAAGTGATGAATGAAGACTATATGTCTCCCGTGAGTTTAAAGAAAGACTCCAGTTTGCACCAAAAGACAAAACTTTGGAGTGAGGTGCCAAAAGTAGACATCCAGGTGGCCAAGTTAATTAACCCCTTCCCCCTATATGATGTACGTTGCAGGTATGGGGTATGTATTAAGAGAGATTGCAGGGGAACCTATCTTCATACAGCGCGGGCGTCGGCTGTTTATTACAGCTGACCCCAGCGGGCAATAGCTGCAATTGGCGGCATGGCTGCCGATAGCAGCTATTAACCCTTTAATAGCTGCAATAGGCTGTGTGGCTGGCAAACGCAACTATTAACCCTTTAAATGCCACTGTCAATGCTAGTAATGTCTGTTCATTGTATTTCAAATTTTCATGCGTAAACACATGTTCTCTGACAGAAATACAGGTATTTATTGTATTTTCCTGTTTTTACTGAAACAAGCTTTTAAAATCTTTCTTTTTTAATTAGGATATTCTTATATATTTATTCAAATATGAATACAATGTATTACAAATTCTATTTCATTAGGAGTCTGAACGCGTTCTCTTGTGCATGCACTTTTAAGTGAGGTTAGGAAATCACGGGAGAATTAACAACTGAGCTTACAAAGTAAGTTTAACAAATTGGTTATAGCAAAGTGAAATTGTTATTTGGTAAATATTTAATATTTGTAATCTTTTTACTACATAATTTTAATTGTTTTTACGTTTATTTTAGGTTGAATAATTCTGAAAAAAATGAATATCTAAAGCAATTGTTGGATTTCAATTCTGATGACGATAGTGTGGTGCTTTCCAATAGTGAGGATGAAGATTGGTTACCAACTGATAATCAATCAGAGGACTTTGCTTCGGATACTGAAGAAAGTTCCAAAAATGAACAAAGATGCGATGAAGAAAGAAATCTAGATGCAGATGAAGAGGTGGAAAATGAATCGGATAATGGGCCAGAAACGGAATGTGATACTAGAGGTATGCTACATTATTATAAATGTGTTTATAAAAAATAGAAAAAAAATAGATTATTTATCTATATTTTTATGTTTCTTAGTGACAGCCAGTAGATCTTTTCTTGCAGAAGATTAGATTGTTTGGAGTAAAGTGCCGCCATCTCAAAATCAAACTGCCATGAGAAATATCGTGAAGCAAAGGGCTGGACCAAACAGGAGCACAGAAACGTTATCGATCAGTGATACATTCAAAAAGATAATTTCACATGAAATGATCAATATTATAGTGGGTCATACGAACAAAAAGGCAACCGCGATTTATAAAGAGTACAACGAAAAACATTCCAATCAAGATCCGTATTTTTAGGTATTATTTGTTCTGGCGCTAATAACTCAAACACTGATCACGTGAAGGAGATGTGGAAAATAATGTGGTATCCTCTGTATAGCGCGTGCGTGGGAATGAATTGTTTCAATGCAATTTTACGATATATATACGTTTTGATGATTCCAACACGTGACAAGAGTGCTTATACCAAGATAAAGCAGCTCCTCTACAAGATCTTTGGACAATGCTAAATGCGAATTTACATGAAATGTATGAGCCTACAGAACATTTAACTATCGAACAGCTTTTTCCTTATCGAGGTAGAACGAGATTTACTCGGTACATTCCATTCAAGCCAGCGAAATATGGAATCAAAGTTTGGTGGATATGCGATGCGGAAAACACTTATCCATTGAATGGTATAATGTACACGGGTACAACAAATAATGTTTGCGAGTTCAACCGGGAAAAAGGATTGCAAAAGATTTAGCGGTTTTGTATAAAGGGTCCAGTAGAAACATTAGCAAGGATAATTTTTTCAGTCAATAAGTTTTTATTGATTTTCCATAAACATCATATACACAATATTAAGTGATATCGATGGCATTAGAAGGCTTTATCAAACAAGCTTTACTAAAAAAAAAGTTATAAGCCCCAGCTGGAAACGTTATTTGTAGCCAATAACATAACAAACTACATAACATAGATCACACATATAGGGAAAGAATGGGTCAGGAAAAAGAAAGGAGGAGGAGGGGAAGGGGAAATCCAGGTAGGGACTCCTGGGCAACCGCTTCTATATAATGTTTGAGCAATTCACTCACATGTGCCATCTTGTAACCATCTAGTGAATATGGGGGTATTCCAGCTATTTGTCCACATTGTCCACATGCGGTAGAAGCCCTCATATCCCGCCTCATTGTCCGCAAGTCTAAGCCACTCCATGTGCTTAATCTCATCCATCGCTTCCACCCACGTACCCCTTGGTTTAGCTATACTCTGCTTCCAGAACCTGGGTATTAACTGCTCCGTTGCCATGATAAAGAATTTCAGTAATCCCGTTTTGAGCGACAAGGCGTTGCCGGAATAGATGGACAACACGCTAGTTCCGGCATCAGGGCTAGTGGTTCTCTGTTCGGTTTCTCAACTAGTCGCTTCACGTCTTGCCATATGGGTGTTACCATGGGGCACTCCCACCAAATGTGAAGCATTGAACCCACTCCAGCCTGGCAACGCCAGCAGATGTCCGAGGCTGATGGGAAAAGATGATGTACCCTTTCCGGGATCATGTACCATCGTGAGATAATTTTGAAATTTAGCTCATGGAGCTTGCTAGATATGGACATCTTGTGTGTTAATAGAAGAGCCCTGTCTCAGAGCTCCTCAGGGAAGGACCTGCCCAATGCCTCCTCCCACGCCCCTATCCACCTGGGGAAATGGCCATCCAGATGCTCCCCTCGTAGTTGGTTGCAGAGCAATGAGACCAAGTGCCTGGGCACCTCCAATGCACAGCACAGCTTCTCGAAAGGGGTGAGCCTCATGTTCCATCCCTGATCAGGTCTTATATTCTTCAAATAACTGCGTATCTGGAGATATTGCATCCATGAGCCCGGGGGGCATTTCCCACGCTCCACGCAAGTCAATTAGAGGTTGCAAGCCCAGCAGTCCCATCAACTCCGCCACCCTAGCCTCCACCCCTCCTGACATAAATCCTAGGCTGTGTAAGCCCAACATAGATGGGAGTTGTGGATTCCCAACTAATGGAGTGAGAGGCCCCAGAACCGAGATCCTACACCCTCCTCTCCAGGCTCTCAGTAGAGTGACCATCATGGTCAATGCCTCCATCCTCTTCCAATTGACCTTCCCTGGGATCCAAAAAGCCCCGCGTATCTCGAAGGGGTTACTTTCTTTCTATGGATACCCATAATTTGTCTGACCCATGATGGAACAGATCCAATATGTAAGTTCCTATTGCCGTCTTATGATACAGTCGGAGGTCAAGGAGACCCACTCCACCCCTTTCTTTCTGCTTGGTCAAACTCTTATAACTAAGCCTCCTAGATCCCCCCTTCCACATAAATTTGAGTATCAGGCCCTACAACCTATCGAAAAAGACCCCTGGTGGACAGCACGGTGCAGTCTGGAAGATATATAGCAACTTCGAAAGTATATCCATCTTAGTGGCACACATCCTGCCGAATAATGACATAGGGACCCTCGCCCTGGCTCCAGGTCCCTTCCGAGGGACAACAAAAGCGGTTTGTATTTTTAATCGTATATCTGGGCTACTTCTGCTGGGATCTGCACCCCATGGTTTTTGATTGTGTTGTGTTCCCAAGGAAATGTGAAGGCCGTTGCCATGTCTGATGCCTCTTTCTGTGGAATCGAGTTATTGAGTGTCACAGATTTTTGTGTATTCACTTTATAATTGCTGAGCTCGCCAAAAATGGCAAACTTTTGCATGATATTGGGGTGGCCCACTCGAGGGTTGGGGATATAGATCAGGAGGTGGTCTGCAAAAAGTGAGAGTTTGTGCTCCATCTCCCCAACTCTCTGTATTGAGGGATTACTTCTAATGGCGTTGGCCAATGCCTCCATTACTAAAATGTACAGAGTTGGTGAAAATGGACACCCCTGTCGCGTGCCATTCTTAATCTCAAAGGGAGTAGACAATCTGCCATTAACCCTGACCTGTGCAGAGGGGCCGCGATACAATGCTATAATCCAGTAGAGCGCCCTGGACCCCAGGTCCAGTTTCACAAGGGTAACCTCAAGGAATCTCCAGCTTATCCTATCAAACTCTTTTTCTGCGTCAACGGACAGCAGACACAGGGGATGTTTTCTTCTGCATGCCCGATCTATCAGAGACAAGGTTTTAATGGTGTTATCCCGTGCCTCCCTGCCCGGGACAAATCCTACGTGGTCAACATGTATGAGATGAGGAGAAGGTCTGAGACCAGATTCCCACATGTCTTATAAAATCTGGGGGAATACCCTTCCGAGCCCGGGCTTTTCCCTACCTTGATTCCCTGTAGAACCTGTGCAAACTCTTCTGCATCGAGATCCTGGTCTAGAGCTTGGGCCTCCTCCTGTGAGAGGAGTCCTGAAATGTTGCGGTTCAAGTATTCCGCTCGTTGACTCTGGATATCCTGTGAACAGCGGGGTCCTGGTATATTGTAAAGTTTGGCATAGAATGAATAAAACTCTTCCAAGATCTCCTGCGGAGAGTGGACCTGTCTCCCTATGGTGTTCATAGAGTGTATGTGCAGATGAGTTATCCTAGGGTGAAGTGCCCTGGCTAACCACCTACCACTCTTATCACCATATTTGTAATAACTAACCTTAAATTTATCCCTTCTACATAGAGCTTTTTGGTCCAGAACTTCTAGAATTTTGTGTCAAAGTTCCAAGATTTCGGCTTTGAGAGCAGCAGCTGGTTGAGATTTATTTGTGGTTTCTTTATCACTAAGCTCCATTAGTAACTGAGTAAGCCATATTGTGTGTTCCCTTTTAAGCCTGGCTCCATGTGAGATAAATACCACCCACTGGACGCACTTCAGAGCCTCCCATTTTATCGGTGCGGGTGTGGAGTCCGCGCTGTGATCCAATATAAAGTTTTCTATAGCTCTAGTGACGTTGCTCACACAGGCAGCGTCCTGAAGTAGATTATCATTGAGACGCCATGAGGGGGCCCATCGTCCCGTGTCCCCCGAGCCCAAGGATGCAAAGACCGGTGAATAATCTGACCACAGGAATATGTCTAGGGAACACTGAAGGGCCCCATCAAGTAAACCGTGGGAAACAAAAAGACAGTCAATCCTACTATAAGAATTATGTGCCATGGAATGGAAGCTGTAATTACGCTTACCCGGATGGAGGATGCGCCACAGGTCAATCAGGTCCATACTAACATTTTTCGAACAGCCGTCCCTGGGATCAAAGAGCGTCCCATGGATGAGTCCAGACGAGGATCCATACACATATTGAGGTCTCCCCCTAGTTTGATCGATGTCTCCTCTGAGAAGTCTGACAGTGCCCGGAGAGCTCTGGAAACAAAGCATACCTGTCCCTGGTTGGGAAAATACATATTGGCAATCGTGCATATCTTGTTAGCGATAGAGATTTTTTTTTAAATGTACCGCCCGCTCTCGTCACCTTCCTGAGCCACTACTTTGGGGACCACTGATTTCTGAAATGCTACAGAGACTCCACAAGCTTTACTCTCCGGATGAGTAGAATGGAACCACAAAGGGTTGAGCTTATTCTTACCACAATCCGGGTATCCCGAGCGTGGGAAGTGCGTCTCCTGGAATATAGCTATCATGATACGTTTTTTGTGGAGTCTATATAGCATTTGGTTTTGTTTGTTAGGGTTGTTGAGCCCCTTTGCGTTAAAGGAACATATGGTTATTTGAGCCATACCGTCAGTTTAGTACATGGCGTTTTCAGTGGACCTGTGTCACCGGGTGATCTTGTACCCCGGAGTGGAACCTGGAGGGATGGGGGGAAGGTAATAGGGGAAGGGAGAACAGAAGTGACATACGTCAACAGTAACATGAAACAACAATGCAATCCTTAAAACTGTCATACGTCTTCACAGCTGTGACTCGCTGCAGTCCCTAGTGGGGGAAACGGCTAAGTCGGGTCCTGATCTCCGGCCCCGCCCCCCTTCGGTATCTGGCAAAAATTATCTTTGTCTTCCAAGCAAGCATAACATTTAAAGGTGAGGCTGAAAATGTAAATGGGATTTCGTTGAAGTGAAAGGGAAAGTAAGCAAAAGGCATAAGCAAAGCAGGCCACAGCAACTAATCAGACCGAGTAAGGTTAGGGGCAAGAAGCAGCAGCAGACAGATCCCCGGTCATCAGAACAAGAGCCAATAGGGTGGAGAGAGTCCCCCTCTGTGTATATCAGCCTCCCCTTAGCCACCAAAGTGGGTAGGTGACTGTGTCCCGGCCCCGGGGCCTCCACCCTCTTGTTTCACCTGAAACGTAGATGGGATGAGCCCCTAAGTCCAGTGAACCCAATTTTCGAGGAAGTTGTGCGTGCTTTAATTGTGATAGCTGGGAACTGCCTTGTAGCTCCAATCCGTGAGTAGGCCGTGCCCCATCTGGATCAGGGGTGCAGCCAAGGACCAGGGGTTTTGCATCCCTCCGCAAGCTTCGCCTTTGTTCTTCAGTATTACTCATCCCGAGAGATTTTATTCGACTCTCAATTGGTAAGTTCTTTCAGCTATAGAACCCCATCACCCTTACTGGCTCACCTGCCATCGGAGCTCACTGTTTGCCATTGTCCTCTTGGTGGGAGCACTGCTGGTGCCCGTGGCCTCTACCAGTCTGGGAGGGAGATCATTGGCAATCGTAGAGCTGTGAGGAACTTAGGAAGGTATATTGGCCTGAAGACTGCGATCTCCTCTCCTTCGCAAGCCACCAATTGGAAGGGGTACCCCAGCGATAGGGCATTCCCCCTTCAGGGCCAACAGTAAGGGATGGGGAGGGAGAAAGGGGTAGGTAAAAGCCAGAAAGTGCATGGGTCACTAGGCAGTGTTGAACCCTGACCAATATAAAATGAAACATTTAAAATCCTGACTTGCCTCATTAAGATCCAATCATTAAATCTTGGAGACAGACGGACAGAAATCTAGGGCTGCCAGGTAGCATAGAAACAGGAGTGGATATTATTATCATCCGCTCACATCTCCTCATATCGCATAAGAGTATTCATTACTTTGACCCACATCACCCTGGGGGGTGATAAGGGGTGGAGCACTACAGCCTAGGAACAATTTGTCTAGTGCCAAGGACAGCAAAACTGAGTAAGCCTTTCTTGATGTGTGAAATAGAGCTGGGGAATATAGACAATAGGGAAGCCTCAGGAGATAACATGGCAGAGAAGAGATGTGAATAGTTACATAATTCCACAACCTCTTTCCAAAGAGCAGATATTGGAGGCATTCCCACCAGATATGAATCATACTGCCCGGACCCCCAGCACATCTGCAGCAAACATTTTAGGAAGTTTTCTAGGGTGTTATATTCCACCAACAAAGGACCTTGTAATTTAAATTTATTACAATTTACATGACACTACTGCTTTATGAATCGGCATAGAAAAAACTCCTGTGGGAGGCACTAGCCCAATTCTCTCTCCCAAGAGCCAATAAACCCTGGGACTTCGCCCTCCATCTCCCAAGTCAGCAGTAACTTATTTAACAAGGAATTTTGATGTTTAGGGGAATCGGATGACATGCATAGCTCCTTACAAGGTGTCAGAGATTGTACAAAACACCTTAATTGGAAATATTGCATCCAAAGAAGTCTACCACAGACTTTGACCCACCCAGGAAACAAAGTCTCTCAGTTGCAGTATGAGAGTACTATGGAGGGACCAAAGGGTGGAGCAGTGTATGCTGGCTTTGAATTGAGGATTAAGTAGGCCTGGCGAAGAGGTCAAATTGTTTTTGGAGGCAAAGCCAGAGCAGACATCAATTAGCTGAATAAGGAAAGGGAACAGGGTAGAGGAGTTCCTGAGGATACCACCCCGAATCCAAAATGATCCCTATATCAGCCTATGGTCAATATCATATTCCATCGCCACCCATAACTTAGAAGATCTATGTTTTTAAGTAGGTTTAGAACACAATTAGATATTGGCCTTGTAGTACAGAAAGAAATCCGGGAGACTCGGGCCACCAGATTCCCTCACATGTGTAAAAAGGTTATAGTGCAGTCGCGGTTTATGCCCCACTCCCCCTTCTACACAAACTTGGTCCATGGGATCTTTCAATTGTGATGCATCTTCAAAGGGCAGGGAAGTCTTTTTAACCACTTAAAGGGGTTGTTTCACGCCGAAACGGTTTCTTTTTTATAGGCCCCCCGTTCGGCGCGAGACAAACCCAAGGAATGGGTTAAAAAAAAAAAGTTTATTACTTACCCGAATACCCGCGCTGCGGCGACTTCTTTCTTCCTTTACCAAGATGGCCGCCGGGATCTTCACCCACGATGCACCGCGGGTCTTCTCCCATGGTGCACCGTGGGCTCTGTGCGGTCCATTGCCGATTCCAGCCTCCTGATTGGCTGGAATCGGCACACGTGACGGGGCGGAGCTACGAGGACCAGCTCTCCGGCACGAGCGTCCCCATTCACCAGGGAGAAGACCGGACTGCGCAAGCGCGTCTAAAAACGCCAGAAGACAGCGAATTTAGACGGATCCATGGCGATGGGGACGCTAGCAACGGAGCAGGTAAGTGAATAACTTCTGTATGGCTCATAATTAATGCACAATGTATATTACAAAGTGCATTAATATGGCCATACAGAAGTGCTGAACCCCACTTGATTTTTTGCCATTTTTGTTTTTTCCTCCCCCCTTTTAAAAAATTGTAACTCCATTAATTATCCATCAACGTCGCTGTATGAGGGCTTGTTTTTTTGCGGGATGAGTTGTAGTTTTCAATGGTGCTATTTAATGTACCATATAATGTACTTAAAATTTTTTTTAAAAATTCTAAGTGGAGTAAAATGAAAAAAAACCCACATTTCACCATCTTTCAGTGCATCTTGTTTCTATGGTGCACAAACTGCAACAAAAATGACATAACTTTGTTTTATGGGTCAGTACGATTACTATGATACCAAACGTGTATAGTTTTTTTTTCCTGTGCTAATTTTTTTTAATAATTTTCTGCTGCCATCTTCTGCGTTCAATAATATTTTTTTCCGTTGACGTAGTTGTGTGATGGCTCATTTTTTGCTACACATCCTGTAGGTTACGTTGGTATTATTTCAGAATACATACGGCTTTTTGATCATTTTTTATTGCATTTTTTCTGGGAGACGGGGTAACTGAAAAAGTGCATTTCTGGCGTTCTTTATTTTTTTTTGGACACGTTCGAACTACTTTGATAGATCAGACTTTTATGGATGCGACGATACCAAATATGTATTTTTGTTTATAGATATGGCAAAAAGGGGGGGGGATTTAAACTTTTATTATTTTTTCTTTTCACAATTGGTAAAACCTTCATGATCAGTTTTTTCCTTTTTTACTTAGCCCCGCCCTAGGGGACCACAACTAGCGATGCTTTGATCACTCCTGCAGTATGATGTAATGCTACAGCATTACATCATACTGCAATCTGAAAGGCAGTCTATCAAGCCACCCCACAGGGATGGCTTGATAGGCGATCTGCTAAGACAGCCCTGGAGCCTTTCAGGAGGACCCCAGCTGCCATGACACCTGCACGGCTCCCTGCAATCTCATCGTGGGGGGGGGGCGTATGGGACCCCCGAACATAGTTCGAGAGAATTTAAATGCCGCTGGCAGAATTGACAACGGCATTTAAAGGGTTAATAGCCACGATTAGCCGCGCAGCTGATTGCAGCTATTGCACGCAGGTGTCAGCTGTAATAAATAGCTGACGCCCGTGCTGTATGAAGAGAGGTCGCCCTATGTCTGGAGACAGAGGATTAGTGAGTCACATTTTTTGGACTTGGGGAATCCCAAGGGTGATTACTTTTGACAGATGAAGCATTTTACAGGGAACATCATGCAAACAGCGTGCAAAATATTAGGAGTACAACAAAGATGGCATGTCCTGTTACATCTACAGTCCGCTGGAATTGTGAAATGGATGAAGAGGATTGCAAAAATATTGCTTGAGAAATGAAATGCCTGGTTGATGCAGTATCTTTTATACTCATGAGACGTACTGTTTCTGCCACAACTCAGTTTACACCTTTTGGCTCAATTCACATAGGCGTATGCGTTTTTATGTGCGCCCGCCGGCGCCATAAGAACGCGTGAACAGGCGCACAAATCTAACGTTTGTCCGTCAGTTCAGACAGCACAGGCCTGGCGCATATACGCCGGGACCGCAATGCTATTGGGCATAGGGAGACAGTTTAGCTCTGCTTACCCTTCCTTCCCCTTCGCCAGCTCACCTCCTCTCTCCTCCCCTCCGACTGTTTGCAATTGGAGGGGACGGGGGCGGAGCTAAGTTCCCGTCCCCTCCTTGTCCGCAGCCAGCAATGGGAGGGGGCAGGATGGGGCAGAGCTTAGCTTCGCCCTGCCCCTCCAATTGCAAACAGTCATGCTGCTAAACTCCCTCTCACCTTCCTTCTCCGGCTGCTGTCATTGGCTCCCCTAGCAGTCTATTCAGCGGCCGACATATTCTGGGCAGAAAGATAGTTACAGGACTATCTTTTTTGACCGTCGTAAGAGTGCCGGGCGCTCTTACGCCATGGGAATATGCCTGTGTGATCTGATGCATTAGAATACAATGCATCAGATCGTAGTGTATATAGTCTGGCCGTGAAAATAGCAGGCCATATACGCTTGTGTGAATAAACCCTTTGAGTAGATGACAGATAGAAAAATGCCACTCCTTTTTCCTCTTGAACCCTACTTACCTACACCCCAAAAAACAGCAATAGTAAGGTCCAAATGGTTGCAGTTACCAACACCACACCCTTCTAAATTTGTGAAATGTGCTTTGGTCATGATTATAAAACCTTTAGAAAAATTGTATCATGGGACAACAATTGGGATGGTGCTTTTGAAATAACTGATACAATGGGATATGTGGATCTTGGAATAAAGAAGTTAGCTGCGCCGTTCAGTATTAACAGCAGTCGTTCACTTTTTAACAACTGTCTGCTTATAGTGAATGTAGGTGAGCGGGAAGGAGAGCTCACTCCGCCTCCAAGTGGATTAAATTTGGCAGAACACCAACATTATCAAGAACTGATAAAAAGACCAGAAGAAAATTGGTCCAGAAAGCTGCTAAGAGGCCTACAGCAACATTAAAGGAGCTGCAGGAGATTCTGGCAAATGCTGGCTGTGCATGTGACAACCATCTTCTGTATTCTTTATATGTCTGGGCCTAGGGGTAGTTTGGCAAGACAATGGCCTAACAAAGAAAAATATACATGCCCGGCTATCTTTTGCCAAAACTTACATCAAGTCTGCCAAAAGTATGTGGGGGAACATGTTATGGTCTGGTGAGACCAAGGCAGAACTTGGTCATATTCCAAAAGCTACCAAATATCAGACCATTTTGGCACAAAACCTTCAGGCCTCTGCTACTGTAAAATGCTGAAGATGAAGAAAAATTTCACCTTTCAGCATGACAGCGACCCAAAGCATACCTCCAAATCAATAAAAGAATGGTTTCACCAGAAGAAAATCAAAGTTTTGGAATGGCCCAGCCAGAGCCCAGACCTGAATCCCATTAAAAATCTGTGGGTTGACCTAAAGAGGGCGCTAGACATGAGATGCACTCGCTATGCGACAGATTTGGATTGCTTTAGCAAGGAGGAATGGGCAGAGATTGCCAAGACAAGATGTGCCATGCTGATAGACACAGACCCCAAAGACTGAATGCTGTCATAAAATCAAAGGGTGCATGAACAAAGTATGTTTTAGAGTGTGCATATTTATGCTGCTTTATTATTATTATTTTAGGGTTTTTTCAACCTTAAAAGATTTCTGTTTGCTTTTTAATAGAATTGCACAGATTCCAGGTCACACTGAAGGTGGAAATAAATCTGAAATGATTCATCTTTGTCTATTTTTTTAACATCATAAAAACATAACATTTTAAGGCCTCCTTCCCACGAGCGTGACGGGGTCCGCCGCGTAATATTACGCAGTGAAGCCCGTCACGGCGCCCCCCAGAGCCCCTATACTTACCTGCGGGAGATAGCGTGAAATCGCTTCCCCGCCCACCGCCGCCGCGTCACCGCCCGTCACCGCCCACCGCCGCGTCACCGGCCGTGTCACGTGACGCGGCCGGCCGCGTCATATGGCGTCATATGACGCGCGGCGGTGGGCGGGAAAGCGTTTTTTCACGCTATCTCCCGCTGGTTACAGCGGGAGATAGCGTGAACGGACGGCTTCCATTGACTGCAATGGAAGCCGTCAGTGCGTACAGCCCGTCCTCACCCGCAGAAAATAGAGCATGCTGCGGGTGAGGACGGGAGAAATCGCGGTGCGTAATTCCGTGGTGGAATTACGCATCGTGAGCATTGTGCTATTAGGTTCAATAGAACCTAATAGCTGCGGGCAACGCAGCGGATTTTCGCCGCGAATTACGCGGCGGAAATCCGTTCGTGGGAAGGAGGCCTAACAGGGGTGTTTAGACTTTTTTATACCCAATGTATAAATAATGGATAGTTCACGTCGAGTGTCAGTAACGCTCCCTTCTAGCAAAGTGACAGGTGCCATGTCCCCTTTTATAAGTTAATTGACAAGCCCCTACGCCCTTATAGAGGAATTACTAGCCCCAACCGGTGGGTGTTACATGCCCCCTATTAGGATATGTTAATATACTGCCCCTAAGGGGATGATTGGAGTTATTCCAGAGTAAGGCAAAAAAAAAAAAAACACAAGCCAATTTAGCTCATTTGGAGGAAAAAAAAATCCTTTCTGACTCCATGATGGCAGCCAGAGTAATCCCTTGATCAATATTTGAGATCAGCAACCCTGCTGGTCACCTAATGTCTACATCCTGTAATATAGTTCTCTAGAAAGACATCTAGTCCCCTCTTAAACTCCTCTATGGATTTTCAGATTACTACATCCTCAGGGTGCATTCACACGAACGTATATCGGCTTGGTTTTCACGCCGAGCCGATATACGTCGTCCTCGTGTGCAGGGGGGGGAGGCTGGAAGAGCTCAGAAGCAGTAACTGAGCTCCCGCCCCCTCTCTGCCTCCTCTCCGCCCCTCTGCACTATTTACAATGGGGAGAGGCGGGACGGGGGCGGGGCTAATTCACGGCACTTAGCCCCGCCCCCGTCTCGCCTCCTCTCATTGCAAATAGTGCAGAGGGGCGGAGAGGGGGTGGGGAGGAGGCAGAGAGGGGGCGGGAGCTCAGTTTCTGCTCCTGGGCTCTTCCAGCCTCCCCCCCTGCACATGAGGACAACGTATATCGGCTCGGCGTGAAAACCGAACTGATATACGTTCGTGTGAACGCACCCTCAGGCAGAGAGTTCCACAGTCTCACTGCTCTCACAGTAAAGAACCCCCTTCTATGTTGGTGATGAAACCTACTTTCTTCTAGATGTAGAGGATGCCCTCTTGTTGCCGTCACAGTCCTGGGTATAAACAGATTATGAGAGAGATCCTTGTATTGTCCCCTAATGTATTTATACATAGTTATTTGGTTGCCCCATAGCCGTTCTTTTTTCCAGGGTAAATAATCCCAATTTTGATAGTCTCTCTGGGTATTCCAGTCCTCCCATTCCATTTATTAATTTAGTTGCCCTTTTTTGCACCCCCTCAAGCACTGTAACATCTTTCCTGAGCACAGGTGTCCAGAACTGTACACTGTATTCCATGTGGGGCCAGACAAGTGCCCTATATAGTGGAAGAATAATGTTCTCATCCCTCACCCCTATACCTCTTTTAATGCAACTAAATTAATAAACATTTGGTTGTTCCGTAATCAGTAAAATTCAGGCCTGAAAATTCGTAGTGGGGTAAAAACACATACTCAAAGAATTCATCAGGGTCACTCAGAATGCTGGTACTTTCCCCATAAGGAGTTTAAGAAAAGCTTGGAGATTTGTGGCAGAATTTACACCTACTTCACCCCTATGCAATTTCACACATTTTTCAAGAAAGTAATCAATGTGTTGTTCCGCAACACCATCTGCGCATCAGCTAGGGTACCCTGAAGCCTCTTGTTTATCCCTAAGATCTAGTTTAATATAAGGTGCAAACAGGTCATCTGATGTTTCCAGAAAATGCCAGATTTCGTAGGTTTGAGCTATCCTGCACCCATTCTCCACAGCCATAGGCATGCATGAAACTGTTAGTGAATTTAGAGCACATGTGTAGCAGAGGGGAACATCAATTTCATTTTCACCGACAGTACTGGAAAAAACAAGTCTCTCAGCGGGTACACTTTAACTTTTGCAATGTCAAAGTAATTTTTTATGTATCCAAAATTTTCATAAATGATCTCTGGGTGCCCTGTAAGATACATTTTTGTTTTGTTGACAAAGGAATACAGACTGGTGAAATCATAGTAATTTATCATCTCCCCCTCAGCCGGTCTGAGGTATAGCTTTATGGTGTTAGTTATGCCACCATAAAGGGCATTGCGGAGTTCTAGCGGTGTTGAGAACTGCATTTTAAGAAGACATGTCTGAAAGAAAGAATCCTTCTCAACTATTTCACTCCACTCATGTTTCCATAAAACACATACAGTGTATCCCGTGTATAAAGCGTTTTTTAACTAAAAAAAGCCTGGTATAGTTGACTGTACTTGTTTTACTGATGTTATTTTTGGTGTTTTCGTTGTAGCAGACGGGGCAAGCGTGGTAAAAACAGTCCTGAAATTCAAACATGATATGTTGGTCATCAACATACGCGTAACCGTCTAAATGATAGGTACCGACTTGTTTTTGACAGCCTCTTAACACGTGGTGTATGACTATGTTTTCACTGTGAGACATGTTGTCTTAATGCAGGATGTCGCGGGTTGGTGATCACTAGAGATGAGCGAACGCGTTCGTCCGAGCTTGATATTCGTGCGAATATTAGGGTGTTCGGGATGTTCGTTATTCGTAACGAACACCATGCGGTGTTCTGGTTACTTTCACTTCCTTCCCTGAGACGTTAGCGCGCTTTTCTGGCCAATTGAAAGACAGGGAAGGCATTACAACTTCCCCCTGCAACGTTTAAGCCCTATACCACCCCCCTGCTGTGAGTGGCTGGCGAGATCAGGTGTTCGCCTAATATAAAAGTCGGCCCCTCCCGCGGCTCGCCTCAGATGCCTGGTGAGTTAGATGAGGGACAGTGCTGTTTATACCGGAGCTGCTGTAGGGAAAGAATTGGTAGTTAGTGTAGGCTTCAAGACCCCCCAAAGGTCCTTATTAGGGCCACTGATAGCTGTGTGTTGGCTGCTGTTAGCAGTGGCATTTTTTTTTTCTCAAAATCGCCTCTGCAGACCGTTGCACCTGGCATTAGGGACAGAAGTGCTGCATAGGCAGGGAGAGTGTTAGGAGTGAGTGTAGCCTTCAAGAACCTCAACGGTCCTTTCTAGGGCCATATTTATCCGTGTGCAGTACTGTCCAGGCTGCTGTTAGCTGTGCTGCATTTTTTTTGGGCTTCTCAAAATCGCCTCTGCAGAGCATTCCACCCTCCATTGATACTGCAGGGAAAGAATTGTATAGGCAGGGCCACAACACAGTTATTATTCATAGAATATACGCAGTGCTGCCTTTTGGTGGAAAAACAAGTGAAAACAAATCTATTTGTCCAGCCTCTGTCCGTCCTTACGGGCGGTGGACACGTGTGAGCTGCGTGAAAAACATTGCTAAATCATACGCACCCAGCTACGCTTTACTGCTGGCTTCGCCATTTGCTTTCCTTAATTGGGAAAAAAAATACCTGCTCTGCCAGAGTTATAATAACTCTGCTACCCTCACGTTCTGTGACACATTAGCAGGGACACAGCACAGTTATTAAACTTCTCATGTTCATTGAATATACGCAGTGCTGCCTTTTGGTGGAAAAACAAGTGAAAACAAATCTATTTGTCCAGCCTCTGTCCGTCCTTACGGGCGGTGGACACGTGTGAGCTGCGTGAAAAACATTGCTAAATCATACGCACCCAGCTACGCTTTACTGCTGGCTTCGCCATTTGCTTTCCTTAATTGGGAAAAAAAATACCTGCTCTGCCAGAGTTATAATAACTCTGCTACCCTCACGTTCTGTGACACATTAGCAGGGACACAGCACAGTTATTAAACTTCTCATGTTCATTGAATATACGCAGTGCTGCCTTTTGGTGGAAAAACAAGTGAAAACAAATCTATTTGTCCAGCCTCTGTCCGTCCTTACGGGCGGTGGACACGTGTGAGCTGCGTGAAAAACATTGCTAAATCATACGCACCCAGCTACGCTTTACTGCTGGCTTCGCCATTTGCTTTCCTTAATTGGGAAAAAAAATACCTGCTCTGCCAGAGTTATAATAACTCTGCTACCCTCACGTTCTGTGACACATTAGCAGGGACACAGCACAGTTATTAAACTTCTCATGTTCATTGAATATACGCAGTGCTGCCTTTTGGTGGAAAAACAAGTGAAAACAAATCTATTTGTCCAGCCTCTGTCCGTCCTTACGGGCGGTGGACACGTGTGAGCTGCGTGAAAAACATTGCTAAATCATACGCACCCAGCTACGCTTTACTGCTGGCTTCGCCATTTGCTTTCCTTAATTGGGAAAAAAAATGCCTGCTCTGCCAGAGTTATAATAACTCTGCTACCCTCACGTTCTGTGACACATTAGCAGGGACACAGCACAGTTATTAAACTTCTCATGTTCATTGAATATACGCAGTGCTGCCTTTTGGTGGAAAAACAAGTGAAAACAAATCTATTTGTCCAGCCTCTGTCCGTCCTTACGGGCGGTGGACACGTGTGAGCTGCGTGAAAAACATTGCTAAATCATACGCACCCAGCTACGCTTTACTGCTGGCTTCGCCATTTGCTTTCCTTAATTGGGAAAAAAAATACCTGCTCTGCCAGAGTTATAATAACTCTGCTACCCTCACGTTCTGTGACACATTAGCAGGGACACAGCACAGTTATTAAACTTCTCATGTTCATTGAATATACGCAGTGCTGCCTTTTGGTGGAAAAACAAGTGAAAACAAATCTATTTGTCCAGCCTCTGTCCGTCCTTACGGGCGGTGGACACGTGTGAGCTGCGTGAAAAACATTGCTAAATCATACGCACCCAGCTACGCTTTACTGCTGGCTTCGCCATTTGCTTTCCTTAATTGGGAAAAAAAATACCTGCTCTGCCAGAGTTATAATAACTCTGCTACCCTCACGTTCTGTGACACATTAGCAGGGACACAGCACAGTTATTAAACTTCTCATGTTCATTGAATATACGCAGTGCTGCCTTTTGGTGGAAAAACAAGTGAAAACAAATCTATTTGTCCAGCCTCTGTCCGTCCTTACGGGCGGTGGACACGTGTGAGCTGCGTGAAAAACATTGCTAAATCATACGCACCCAGCTACGCTTTACTGCTGGCTTCGCCATTTGCTTTCCTTAATTGGGAAAAAAAATACCTGCTCTGCCAGAGTTATAATAACTCTGCTACCCTCACGTTCTGTGACACATTAGCAGGGACACAGCACAGTTATTAAACTTCTCATGTTCATTGAATATACGCAGTGCTGCCTTTTGGTGGAAAAACAAGTGAAAACAAATCTATTTGTCCAGCCTCTGTCCGTCCTTACGGGCGGTGGACACGTGTGAGCTGCGTGAAAAACATTGCTAAATCATACGCACCCAGCTACGCTTTACTGCTGGCTTCGCCATTTGCTTTCCTTAATTGGGAAAAAAAATACCTGCTCTGCCAGAGTTATAATAACTCTGCTACCCTCACGTTCTGTGACACATTAGCAGGGACACAGCACAGTTATTAAACTTCTCATGTTCATTGAATATACGCAGTGCTGCCTTTTGGTGGAAAAACAAGTGAAAACAAATCTATTTGTCCAGCCTCTGTCCGTCCTTACGGGCGGTGGACACGTGTGAGCTGCGTGAAAAACATTGCTAAATCATACGCACCCAGCTACGCTTTACTGCTGGCTTCGCCATTTGCTTTCCTTAATTGGGAAAAAAAATACCTGCTCTGCCAGAGTTATAATAACTCTGCTACCCTCACGTTCTGTGACACATTAGCAGGGACACAGCACAGTTATTAAACTTCTCATGTTCATTGAATATACGCAGTGCTGCCTTTTGGTGGAAAAACAAGTGAAAACAAATCTATTTGTCCAGCCTCTGTCCGTCCTTACGGGCGGTGGACACGTGTGAGCTGCGTGAAAAACATTGCTAAATCATACGCACCCAGCTACGCTTTACTGCTGGCTTCGCCATTTGCTTTCCTTAATTGGGAAAAAAAATACCTGCTCTGCCAGAGTTATAATAACTCTGCTACCCTCACGTTCTGTGACACATTAGCAGGGACACAGCACAGTTATTAAACTTCTCATGTTCATTGAATATACGCAGTGCTGCCTTTTGGTGGAAAAACAAGTGAAAACAAATCTATTTGTCCAGCCTCTGTCCGTCCTTACGGGCGGTGGACACGTGTGAGCTGCGTGAAAAACATTGCTAAATCATACGCACCCAGCTACGCTTTACTGCTGGCTTCGCCATTTGCTTTCCTTAATTGGGAAAAAAAATACCTGCTCTGCCAGAGTTATAATAACTCTGCTACCCTCACGTTCTGTGACACATTAGCAGGGACACAGCACAGTTATTAAACTTCTCATGTTCATTGAATATACGCAGTGCTGCCTTTTGGTGGAAAAACAAGTGAAAACAAATCTATTTGTCCAGCCTCTGTCCGTCCTTACGGGCGGTGGACACGTGTGAGCTGCGTGAAAAACATTGCTAAATCATACGCACCCAGCTACGCTTTACTGCTGGCTTCGCCATTTGCTTTCCTTAATTGGGAAAAAAAATACCTGCTCTGCCAGAGTTATAATAACTCTGCTACCCTCACGTTCTCTGACACATTAGCAGGGACACAGCACAGTTATTAAACTTCTCATGTTCATTGAATATACGCAGTGCTGCCTTTTGGTGGAAAAACAAGTGAAAACAAATCTATTTGTCCAGCCTCTGTCCGTCCTTACGGGCGGTGGACACGTGTGAGCTGCGTGAAAAACATTGCTAAATCATACGCACCCAGCTACGCTTTACTGCTGGCTTCGCCATTTGCTTTCCTTAATTGGGAAAAAAAATACCTGCTCTGCCAGAGTTATAATAACTCTGCTACCCTCACGTTCTGTGACACATTAGCAGGGACACAGCACAGTTATTAAACTTCTCATGTTCATTGAATATACGCAGTGCTGCCTTTTGGTGGAAAAACAAGTGAAAACAAATCTATTTGTCCAGCCTCTGTCCGTCCTTACGGGCGGTGGACACGTGTGAGCTGCGTGAAAAACATTGCTAAATCATACGCACCCAGCTACGCTTTACTGCTGGCTTCGCCATTTGCTTTCCTTAATTGGGAAAAAAAATACCTGCTCTGCCAGAGTTATAATAACTCTGCTACCCTCACGTTCTGTGACACATTAGCAGGGACACAGCACAGTTATTAAACTTAGATTATTCATTCACTAGAGGCAGTGGGGCCTTTCGTTTTCCAAAAAGGGAAAAAATTATATTTGGCCTGCAGTCTTGCGCCAATTTATTTCCTGCCTGGGAAATCAAATCACTGGTAATACAGCATGCTGAGGGGTAGGGGTAGGCCTAGAGGACGTGGACGCGGCCGAGGACGCGGAGGGCCAAGTCAGGGTGTGGGCACAGGCCGAGCTCCTGATCCCGGTGTGTCGCAGCCGACTGCTGCGCGATTAGGAGAGAGGCACGTTTCTGGCGTCCCCACATTCATCGCCCAATTAATGGGTCCACGCGGGAGACGGTTATTAGAAAATGAGCAGTGTGAGCAGGTCCTGTCCTGGATGGCAGAAAGTGCTTCGAGCAACCTATCGTCAACACGCAGTTCTGCGCCGTCCACTGCTGCAAATCCGAATCCTCTGTCTGCTGCTCCTCCTTCCTCCCAGCCTCCTCACTCCACTACAATGACACCTGCTCAGGAGCGGGAACACTCCCAGGAACTGTTCTCGGGCCCCTGCTTAGATTGGGCAGCAGCGGTTCCTCTCCCACCAGAGGAGTTTATCGTCACTGATGCCCAACCATTCGAAAGTTCCCGGGGTCCGAGGGAAGAGGCTGGGGACTTCCGCCAACTGTCTCAACAACTTTCTGTGGGTGAGGAGGACGATGACGATCAGACACAGTTGTCTTGCAGTGAGGTAGTAGTAAGGGCAGTAAGTCCAAGGGAGCAGCGCACAGAGGATTCGGAGGAAGAGCAGCAGGACGATGAGGTGACTGACCCCACCTGGTGTGCAACGCTTACTCAGGAGGACAGGTCTTCAGAGGGGGAGTCAAGGGCATCAGCAGGGCAGGTTGCAAGAGGCAGTGCGGTGGCCAGGGCCAGGGGTAGAGGCAGGGCCAGACCGAATAATCCACCAAGTGTTTCCCAAAGCGCCCCCTCGCGCCATGCCACCCTGCAGAGGCCGAGGTGCTCTAAGGTCTGGCAGTTTTTCACAGAGACGCCTGACGACCGACGAACAGTGGTGTGCAACCTTTGTTGCGCAAAGCTCAGCCGGGGAGCCAACACCAACAGCCTCACCACCACCACCATGCGCAGACATATGATGGCCAAGCACCCCACAAGGTGGGACGAAGGCCGTTCACCGCCTCCGGTTTGCACCCCTGCCTCTCCCCCTGTGCCCCAACCTGCCACTGAGATGCAACCCCCCTCTCAGGACACAGGCACTACCGCCTCATGGCCTGCACCCACACCCTCATCTCCGCTGTCCTCGGCCCCATCCAGCAGTGTAGTTCAGCGCACCGTTCAGCCGTCGCTTGCGCAAGTGTTCGAGCGCAAGCGCAAGTACGCCGCCACGCACCCGCACGCTCAAACGTTAACCGTCCGCATAGCAAAATTCATCAGCCTTGAGATGCTGCCGTATAGGGTTGTGGAAACTGAGTCCTTCAAAAGTATCATGGAGGCGGCGGCCCCGCGCTACTCAGTTCCCAGTCGCCACTACTTTTCCCGATGTGCCGTCCCAGCCCTGCACGACCACGTCTCCCGCAACATTGTGCGCGCCCTCACCAACGCGGTTACTGCCACGGTCCACTTAACTACGGACACGTGGACAAGCACAGGCGGGCAGGGCCACTACATCTCCCTGACGGCACATTGGGTGAATTTAGTGGAGGCTGGGACAGAGTCAGAGCCTGGGACCGCTCACGTCCTACCCACCCCCAGAATTGCGGGCCCCAGCTCGGTGCTGGTATCTGCGGAGGTGTATGCTTCCTCCACTAAAGCACCCTCCTCCTCCTCCTCTGTCTCGCAATCAAGATGTGTTAGCAGCAGCATGTCGCCAGCAGTCGGTGTCGCGCGGTGTGGCAGCACAGCGGTGGGCAAGCGTCAGCAGGCCGTGCTGAAACTACTCAGCTTAGGCGATAAGAGGCACACGGCCCACGAACTGCTGCAGGGTCTGACAGAGCAGACCGACCACTGGCTTGCGCCGCTGAGCCTCCAACCGGGCATGGTCGTGTGTGACAACGGGCGTAACCTGGTGGCGGCTCTGCAGCTTGGCAGCCTCACGCACGTGCCATGCCTGGCCCACGTCTTTAATTTGGTGGTTCAGCGCTTTCTGAAAAGCTACCCACGCTTGTCAGACCTGCTCGTAAAGGCGCGCCGGCTCTGCGCACATTTCCGCAAGTCCCACACGGACGCTGCCACCCTGCGCACCCTGCAACATCACTTTAAGCTGCCAGTGCACCGACTGCTGTGCGACGTGCCCACACGGTGGAACTCTACGCTCCACATGTTGGCCAGGCTCTATGAACAACGTAGAGCTATAGTCGAATACCAACTCCAACATGGGCGGCGCAGTGGGAGTCAGCCTCCTCAATTCCTTTCAGAAGAGTGGGCCTGGTTGGCAGACATCTGCCATGTCCTTGGTAATTTTGAGGAGTCTACCCAGGTGGTGAGCGGCGATGCTACAATCATTAGCGTCACCATTCCTCTGCTATGCATCTTGAGAAATTCCCTGCAAACCATAAAGGCAGCTGCTTTGCGCTCGGAAACGGGGGCGGGGGAAGACAGTATGCCGCTGGATAGTCAGGGCACCCTCCTGTCTATTTCTCAGCGCGTACAGGAGGAGGAGGAGGAGCATGAGGAGGATGAGGAGGAGGGGGAAGAGACAGCTTGGGCCGCTGCTGACGGTACACCGGCTGATTGCCTGTCATCCTTTCAGCGTGTATGGCCTGAGGAGGAGGAGGAGGAGGAGGAGGAGGAGGATCCTGAAAGTGATCTTCCTAGTGAAGACAGCCATGTGTTGCGTACAGGTACCCTGGCACACATGGCTGACTTCATGTTAGGATGCCTTTCTCGTGACCCTCGCGTTGCACGCATTCTGGCCACTACGGATTACTGGGTGTACACACTGCTCGATCCACGGTATAAGGAGAACCTGCCCACTCTGATTCCCGAAGAGGAAAGGGGTTCGAGAGTGTTGCTATACCACAGGACCCTTGCGGACAAGCTGATGGTAAAATTCCCAGCCGACAGCGCTAGTGGCAGAAGGCGCAGTACCGAGGGCAAGGTAGCAGGGGATGTGCGTAGATCGAGCAGCATGTACATCCCAGGCAGTGCAACAGTCTTTAAGGGCCTGGCCAGCTTTATGGCTCCCCACCAAGACTGTGTCACGGCTCCCCAGTCACGGCTGAGTCGGCGGGAGCACTGTAAAAGGATGGTGAGGGAGTACGTAGCGGATCGCACGACCATCCTTGGTGACGCCTCTGCCCCCTACAACTACTGGGTGTCGAAGCTGGACATGTGGCCTGAACTAGCGCTGTATGCCCTGGAGGTGCTTGCTTGTCCTGCGGCTAGCGTGTTGTCGGAGAGGGTGTTTAGTGCGGCTGGGGGAATCATCACAGATAAGCGTAGCCGCTTGTCAACCGACAGTGCCGACAGGCTAACACTCATCAAGATGAACAAAGGCTGGATTTCCCCAGACTTCTGTTCTCCACCAGCGGACAGCAGCGATACGTAAGCAATACGTAGGCTGCACCCGCGGATGGAAGCTACGTTCTCTCTCACCATCCAAAACGGGGACATTTCTGCTTCATCAATCTGTGTCTAATATTCCTCCTCCTCCTCCTCCTGCTCCTCCTCCTGAAACCTCACGTAATCACGCTGAACGGGCAATTTTTCTTAGGGCCACAAGGCTCACTCAAATAATTTTTCAGAACAATTTTTATAAGTTTCAATGCGCTTAAAAGCATTGGAACTTTAACTTGAACCAATTTTTCGTTACACTGGGCTGCCTCCAGGCCTAGTTACCACTTAAAGGAGATGTCCCGAGGCAGCAAGTGGGTCTATACACTTCTGTATGGCCATAATAATGCACTTTGTAATATACATTGTGCATTAATTATGAGCCATACAGAAGTTATAAAAAGTTTTTTACTTACCTGCTCCGTTGCTAGCGTCCTCGTTCCCATGGAGCCGACTAATTTTTGGCCTCCGATGGCCAAATTAGCCGCGCTTGCGCAGTCCGGGTCTTCAGCAGTCTTCTATGGAGCCGAGAGCGGCTCCGTGTAGCTCCGCCCCGTCACGTGCCGATTCCAGCCAATCAGGAGGCTGGAATCGGCAGTGGACCGCACAGAAGAGCTGCGGTCCACGGAGGCAGAGGATCCCGGCGGCCATCTTCAGAAGGTGAGTATGAAGACGCCGGACCGCCGGGATTCAGGTAAGCGCTGTGCGGGTGGTTTTTTTAACCCCTGCATCGGGGTTGTCTCGCACCGAACGGGGGGGGGGTTTAAAAAAAAAAAAACCCGTTTCGGCGCGGGACATCTCCTTTAAGCCACATTAACCAAAGCGATTAATGGGTTTCACCTGCCCTCTTGGCTGGCCATGGCCAATTTTTGGGATGTACATTAGTACTGTTGATACAGCAATTTTTGTGGGCCCTCGCCTACAGTGTAAACAAATTAATTTTTAGCCCACCTGCATTACAGCTGACGTTACCTCAGCTGTGTTGGGCAATGCAATGGGATATTTTTATGTACCGCCGGTGGGTTCCAGGGAGCCACCCATGCTGTAGGTGAACACTGAGTTTTTAATACATCTGTACACTTCTAAAGAACCCGTCTGACTGGGGCATGAAGTGTGGGCCGAAGCCCACCTGTATTACGCACGACATTACTACCTCAGCTGTGTTGGGCAATGCAATGGGATATTTCTATGTACCGCCGGTGGCTTCCTGGCACCCACCCAGGCAGTGGGTCCACAGGGAGTTTAACCTACATGTGTCCACTTGTAAAGAACCCCAGTGTGACTGGGGCATGCAGTGTGGGCCGAAGCCCACCTGCATTAAGCACGACATTACTACCTCAGCTGTGTTGGGCAATGCAATGGGATATTTTTGTGTACCGCCGGTGGGTTCCAGGGAGCCACCCATGCTGTAGGTGCACACTGAGTTTTTAATACATCTGTACACTTCTAAAGAACCCGTCTGACTGGGGCATGCAGTGTGGGCCGAAGCCCACCTGTATTACGCACGACATTACTACCTCAGCTGTGTTGGGCAATGCAATGGGATATTTCTATGTACCGCCGGTGGTTTCCTGGCACCCACCCAGGCAGTGGGTCCACAGGGAGTTTAACCTACATGTGTCCACTTGTAAAGAACCCCAGTCTGACTGGGGCATGCAGTGTGGGCCGAAGCCCACCTGCATTAACCCTTTCCAGTCCACTGTGTGACCTGTGAAGACATTAGGGTTTAAGGCTGTACAGCTCCGTTGTTGGTAGACGTCCGTCGGGGTTCTCTTACTGTATATTGCCAGCCTCTCTGCTGTCGGAGCCTATCCTACGTGTCAGCTCATGCAGTACTGGCTTTAGCCAGCATATAGCGCCGTTGTATAACAGCAGAAAAAGAGTAAGCCCCCTAGGAAAACCATATACAAATTGGATTGGAAAGGGTTAAGCACAACATTACTACCTCAGCTGTGTTGGGCAATGCAATGGGATATTTCTATGTACCGCCGGTGGCTTCCTGGCACCCACCCACGCTGTAGGTGCACACGGAGTTTTTAGTACATCTGTACACTTATAAAGAACCCCAGTCAGACTGGGGCATGCAGTGTGGGCCGAAGCCCACCTGCATTAAGCACGACATTACTACCTCAGCTGTGTTGGGCAATGCAATGGGATATTTCTGTGTACCGCCGGTGGGTTCCAGGGAGCCACCCATGCTGTGGGTCGACAGGGACTTCACAATAGGGAGTTGTACCTGCCTGTGTCTATGAATTAAAAAGCCCGGTCTGACTGGGGCATGCAGACACCTTGACAGAATGAATAGTGTGTGGCACATAGGTTCCCCATTGCTATGCCCACGTGTGCAGCTCCTGATGGCGGTGGCACAGGATTCTATTTCTCATTGCTTCTGTACAGCATTGTGGGCTATCGCTCCGCCACTTTTAAAGAGGGTCGCTGCCTAGCCGTGCCAACCTCTGCAGTGTGTGCCTGCGGTCCCTCGTCATGGCAGACGCAATTCTAAATAGACATGAGCGTGGTGTGGCATGAGGGCAGCTGAAGGCTGCCCAGGGACACTTTGGTGTGCGCTGTGGGGGGGGGGGAGGGGGGGCGGTTGGGCAGCATGTAACCCAGGAGAAGTGTCAGTGGAGTGTCATGCAGGCAGTGATTGTGCTTTGTTGGAGGTAGTGTGGTGCTTAGCAAAGGTATGCCATGCTAATGAGGGCTTTTCAGAAGTAAAAGTTGTTGGGAGGGGGGGGGGCCCACTCTTGCCGGTATTGTGGCTTAATAGTGGGACCTGTGAACTTGAGATGCAGCCCAACACGTAGCCCCTCGCCTGCCCTATCCGTCACTGTGTCATTCCCATCACTTTCCTGAATTGCCCAGATTTTCACACATGAAAACCTTAGCGAGCATCGGCGAAATACAAAAATGTTCTGGTCGCCCATTGACTTCAATGGGGTTCGTTGTTCGAAACGAACCCTCGAGCATCACGGGAAGTTCGTTCCGAATAACGAACACCCGAACATTTTGGTGTTCGCTCATCTCTAGTGATCACCGATGACCTGGAGACACATTCTTGAACTATTGTTGGCTCTATCGGGTGTGCTGTCTGTAGCGGTGTGTATCTGCATGCACCCATGTGGGCCTGCAGTCCTGGATTGTTGACCCCCAGTGATGCGCAGTTGTATTCCATAGACCGAGCTAGAGGTTTCGACATCGCAGCTGTAGTGTTTTTTCCAAGGCTATCCTTGTCATTCTCTGGAAGAAAAGTGTAACAGCTTATAAATTTTACAGCTATTACACTTGTTGGGTACATAGCTATAGTTAAACCTCCATTTAACCTATATAGTTATAGCTGTTTTTTCGTGATTACTAGGGATGAGCGAGTATACTCGCTAAGGCACTACTCGCTCGAGTAATGTGCCTTAGCCGAGTATCTCCCCGCTCGTCCCGAAAGATTCGGGTGCCGCCGCGGGGCGGGGAGCTGCGGGGGAGAGCAGGGAGGAACGGAGGGGAGATCTCTCTCTCCCTCTCTCCCGCCTGCTCTCCCCTGCTCCCCGCCGCAACTCACCTGTCAGCTGCGGCGGCCCCCGAATCTTTAGGGACGAGCAGTGAGATACTCGGCTAAGGCACATTACTCGAGCGAGTAGTGCCTTAGCGAGTATACTCGCTCATCCCTAGTGATTCACCTACTATGTATACTAATACAGAAATTTCTACGTGTTTAAAAGGGCTTCATAGTTATATGCAACTCACCTGCTTGGATCGGAAAGCAGGACAGAGCTGTAACATCAACTGTGGTCGTTGGTTTCTTTTTATTACGCGGTTGAAACACCAAAACAGAGGTGTTGTGCAGGATTGTTTTAGGTAGTATGTTCTCTTTTTTCTGCGCAATCTCTGCACCCCTGTGTTTCCCAGAGCCGCTGATTTGTTATGGTCTTTAGCCTTGTTGTGAGACAGTGGTTTTTTAGCGTCACACATAACAGCATCTGTATAAGCCATAACACTCGTTTATATAAAACCTACCATTGACCAACAACTTTAAAAGGTCCTCTGCAATGGTACTACAATCCCCCGATGTCTCAGAGAGCATATTTGTGAAGAATGACTCCTCACAATCGAAGCTGTCAATATCCCAGTGCTCCACTTAAACAGCGAAGATGATAAGCGGTAAAATTAGCAAATATTAAACTTATACATATTTAGCGCTATAAAAATGAGCTGTATAAACACAGTATACCTAACAAGCTCGATGTCAGTAATAACAAAGGTCTGGTTACCACAATTCTGGCTTTCCATCTGAAATTAAAAACACCATTAATGTATCAACGCTAAACTTCTATGGTTGAAAGAAGATATTAGGAATACAATATGAATATTAAAAATACAGTGCTGTCACAACATCAATCTAGAACATACAAAATTATTGGTCAGATATTTTAAAAATATATACCAGTTATAGCAATAACAAGGGCCAACATAACCAACAATCAAACCGTACAAAAATTACGGAACAGATATAAAAAATATAAATCACTGTAACATTAGCGCCAGCACAGGATGGAGATACAAGGCTGTAAGGCTGTTTTTTTAACCAAAAATTTGTCTCTAATAAAATTGGATGCCTCTAATAAGACTAGCATGTGCCGGCCCATGTGACCTTGCTGCTGCAACCCATGTGATCTACTGCTCAGCGTTTCCTTCTCCTGCTGCTAATACAACGCACCCTTCTCCATCATCGGTGAGGGGTAATACACTAGTACAGTACTTTACAATTGTATCTTATATCACCTTATTTATTCTTTTTTTTTAAAATCCGGCCTCCTCCAACCCCTACAGCAGGCCATTCCATTTCCAGAAATAGTGCATTTTTCACAACAATATTATTTACCTGGTCAAAGCAATATCAACTTATTTGATTTGATCTTATATTCCATTATTTACACCTTGTTTTACCATGTGTTACATTGTATTAAGTTTACCTTCCGTGATATCACATTATCATACATAATTTTGTGGGTTGTTTTTACCTTACTGTACCTTATATCACCTTAATTGACCTAAACTTATATTCCACCATATACACTTTAATTTACCATTTGTTACATTGTATTAAGTTTACGTTCTCTCATATGACATTATCTTACATAATGTCACCATTTTGTTTACCTTACTGTACCCTATATCACTTTCTTTGACCTGAACTTATTTTCCTTTATATACACCTTATTTTACCAAGTGTTACAATATCCTGTTTAACCTGCTCTTAAATTATATTATCTTACCAAATGTTACCATTTTTTCTAACCTTACTACATCTTACATGACCTTATTTATTCTTTTTTTTTTTTTTTAAATCCGGACTCCTCCAAGCCCTACAGTCGGCTATTCCATCTCCAGAATTAATGCATTTTTCACACCAATATTACCTACTAGGTCAAAACGATATCTTCTTATTTGACCTGATCTTTTATTCCATTATTTACACCTTGTTTTACCATGTGTTACATTGTATTCAATTACCTTCTCTCATATGACATTACCTCACATCATTTTACCTTACTGTGCCTTATATCACCTAATTTGACCTGATCTTATATTCCATTATTTACACCTTATTTTACTTTTTGCTACATTGTATTAAGTTTACCTTCCCTGGTATGACATTATGTTACATAATTTCCCCATTTTTATTCCTTTCTGTGCCTTATATCACCTTATTTGACCTGAACTTATTTTCTATTATACATACCATATTTTACCAAGTGCTATATCTTATTTAACCTGCTCTCAAATGATATTATCTTACCAAAATTTACATTTTTTTTTAACCTTACCGTTCCTTATATCACCTTATTTAGTAATTAATTTAGTTATTTATTTTTAAATATGGCCTCCTCCAACCCCTACAGCCAGCCATTTCTTCTGCAGAATTAGTGCATTTTCACACCAATATTACCTATTATCCAGGTCAAAATATCACCTTCCTTGACCTGAACCTGTACTGCATTATTTATACCTTATTTTACCATGTGTTACATTGTGTTAAGTTTACCTTCTGCCATATGACATTATCTTACATAATTTTATAATTTTTTTACCTTACTGTACCCTATATCACATTATTTGACCAGAGTTTATAATCCACCATATACACCTCAATTTACTATTTGTTACATTGAATTAAGTTTACCTTCTCTCATATGTAAGAGAGAATGGAAAGTGCGCAGCAAAGATAGGACATGTACTATCTTTCTCGCATCTTGGAGCCGACATGTGAGTTTGCATTCGTATGTCCTATCTTTTGTTAGAAGCTCAGAGTTTCACACACTTAACAACATCCATGTGAACGCTTCCATAGGAACCTATTGGTTTCTATTAGACGTGTGCTCTGTGCGCTGCTAGAGCAGTATGGGGGTGCCTATTATTATTGAGGTTACTATTACTACTAAGAAGACTCTTGGGGTCCCAATTATTACTGGGGTCACTACCACTACTGGGGCCATTATGGCGGTCCCTATTATTATTGGTGTCACTATTACTACTGGGGCCACTATGGGGGGTTCCTATTTCTACTATGATCATTATGGGGGGTCCCTATTATTACTTCAGCTACTAAGGGGGTCCCTATTACTACTGAATCCATTATGGGGGTCCCTTTTACTACTGCGACCACTATGGGGGTCCCCATTATTACTGGGGTCACTATTACTACTGCAGCCCCTAAGGGGGTCCCTATTAGTACTGTGGCCGTTGTGGGTGTCCCTATAACTTTTGCGGTCCCTATGGGGGTGCCTATTATTACTGGGGTCATTATTACTACTGCATCCACTATGGGGGCTGCTATTATTACTGGGGGTCCCTATTACTCCTGTAGCCACTATGGGGTTCGTATTCTTATTGGGGACACTATTACTACTGCAGCCACTATGCGAGGTCCCTATTATTATTTTTGGGGTCCCTAGTATTACTGCAGCCACTATGGGGGTCCCTATTACAATCGGCCCTTTGAAGACAACCATGAGGCCACTCTCACACACTGTGTTAAAAAGAGAAAAAACATTCCAAAATAAAGCAGGTAGCACTGGAAAATCGCGTCAAATCTGCGAGGCCCCATTGAAATCAATGGGAGCGTTGTACTGAGATTAGCATGCCACGTTCAAGACACTGCGGTAAAAAGCGCGTGAGATAAGCCCTAGGCCACTCTTACACACGCCGCTTTTTAGAACGATTAGCATGGTGTCCCAAGCGCCATACTAACCACAGGAAGAACGCCGCCATTGACTTTAATGGGGCCTTGCAGACATGCACTTTTCGATTGCTGTCTGCTATATTTTTGTGCCTTCTAGCACTTTTTAACGCCCCTCATCACCCACCACAATGATGGGGTGTGTTAACCTGAATGCACATGGCTGGGTCGGATCCCATAGTGTAATCCGACCCTGTGCCTGGCGACCCCCGCATACTTGTCCGGATTCTTATTATCTGTGCTGCGGAAGTGCCGGCCGGTGCACAAGCGTATTACAGATTAAGCCGCACCGTCACTAGGCGATGACACGTATCCCACAATGATGACTGTGGAAGGGCCGTGGGGGTCAAGCGGCCTCCATTGACTTCAATGAAGGCCTTGCAGACATGTGTTCGAACACAGCAATTTCCAGCGCTGCAATTTTTGAGCGCTATCTGCTCTATTTTTTCATGTTTAGTGCTCCTTATCAATGATGGAGTGCACTAAGAGCTGTTGTTGGAGGTAGGAACCTGCCTCCAAAAACAAAAGTGAAACTGCAGCAAAGCGACGCGATTTAGATCGCAGCATTTTGCCAACAGCCTGTGTGTGAGTGGCCTAAAAGAGTCACAGCTTCAGACCGCGCATGGACATCACGGAAGGAATCAGACATTTTCCCCAAAGGGTCAGCAGTGCTTATGGTAGAAATCATAATGGGTGTGTGTCACATCTTTCGGTGGTGCAGCCTCAAGCTTCGTGCTATAGGCACCACTGACAACAGACTTTACCCTTTAGTAACCAATCACCATTAATATACCGTTACTTGGTCCTGGGCTTTCAACAAAAATACGACACCGATTTAAAGCTCCTGCAAGCTATCCGGTGCTGGTCAGGTGCTCACTAGAGATGAGCGAGCACGCTTGGATGAAGCAATTACTCGAGCGAGCATCGCTCTTCTCGAGTAACTACCTACTGGTCAGAGCATGCTCAGGGGGGAGGCGAGGTTGATGAGAGAGATCTCTCTCACTCTCCCCCCCGCTATCCCTCGACGCTCACCCCGCGCCCCTCGCCACCCCCCCGAGCACACTCGGATCAGTAAGCAGTTACTTGAGAAGAGCGATGCTTGCTTGAGTAACTGCTTTATCCGAGCGTGCTCGCTCATCTCTAGTGCTCACTCGTCGTTCAGTTTCAGACAACAATAAAAAATAACACTAATCATGTAGAAATATGAAACACTGAACAAGAAGTGAAAGAGAACTGCATGATTCTCGAAGTTTACAGCCTAAACT
This sequence comes from Eleutherodactylus coqui, assembly GCF_035609145.1. NCBI lineage: Eukaryota > Metazoa > Chordata > Amphibia > Anura > Eleutherodactylidae > Eleutherodactylus > Eleutherodactylus coqui. The sequence continues at coordinate 129,086,074 of NC_089840.1, read as the reverse complement.
GGCGGAACGAGCGGGTGATGATGTCATCAGCTTCTTTGCTCAGGCAAACTAGAATCGGGAGGTTCCTGTGTCTAAGGCCTCATGCTCAAGGCCAGGTCTGATTCCAACTGCAAAATCTCACAGCGGAATCAGACCCCCCCAGAGACCCATACCTACCTGCCCGAATCTGTCGCGAGTGTCTCAGCCAGCACGCATGCACAGTGCTGGGCTATAACACAGATTCCCGTGATACTTTTGCAATGCTCACAGCGGAAGTATCGCGGGATGGACAGCTTTCATTGAATGCAGAGGAGGCAGTCTGTGTGATTTTCCACACAAAATAGAACATGCTGCGATTCTCCCCTGCGATGGGAAATCACAGTTGATTTCCTCTCATAGGCAGGGGAGAATCGTTTAACATGGCATGTTTAGGGACGGACATTGCTGCGGATTTTGCGGCGGGTGTCTAACTGCGAATTCCACAGCGATAATCCATCCGTGGGCATTCGGCCTAAAAGGCCCTTAACAAAGGACAGCATGACTACCGTGTCACTCGGCCTATCAAACCTTGCCTCCTGCAGAGTCTAACAGGCTGATGTCATAGTTAACAGACATAATGCAGTGTATTATGCTATCGATTGAACATACGCATCTTTAAGTCCCCTTGAGGGACTAAAAAGTAACGTCAAAAAAGTTCAACAAAGTCTAGCTAGGGCCTCTTGCGCATGGGCGGGTCAGACCCCACATGCGGGATTCCTGCAGCGGCGTTTGACCTGGTTCCCGGCCGGTGACCCCGGCTTACCTGTCCGACGGCTTCTGCACAAGCTGCGGATGTGTGGGGTGGCACTCCATCGTGCATGTGCAGTAGCCGCCAGTGCTAGGGGGTGACGCGTATCCCACGATACTTCCGCAGTGCTCATTGCAGAAGTGCCGTGGGATGGATGGCTTCCCTTAATTTCAATGAAAGCCGGCCGTGGGTAACCCTCACAAAATCGCAGCATGCTGCGATTCATTCTCTGTGAGCGGAAAATCACAATCGTTTTCCACTCGTGGAGATGAAATTGTGTTTTTTCATTGAATACTATGGGATGTATTTGCTGTGAAATCCAGAGGCGGACGCCCGCTGTGGACTAAAAAAAAACCTGTAAAATTAAAAGAAAAAATCTTTTTCCTCCCACAAAAAACTTTTTAAATTAAAAGAAAAACAGACAAAACCCCACATACTAGACATACTAGATTAAAATACTTATCCCACATGGTGGGCAACATAAAAATACTTTTTAAAAAAGTTTCCAAATTACTATTTTTCATCCATCTACCTCGCAAAATATTCAATAAAGGGATCAAAAAGTCGCAAGTACCCCAGAATGGCATCAATGAATCCTGCTACTAAAAAAAACCAAAAAAAACAAGAAGAAGACCTGGCGTAGCTCCATAGGTGGAAAGATAAAAAAAGATCTCAGGGTTCTTAGCATGCGGCGATGCAAATTCAGTTTTTATTTACTTAAGAAAGTGTTTTTATTGTGTAAGGCCACTCTCACACATGCACTTTTCACTGCGATTATGTCACGGTAATTGCGGTATAACGCTCCCATTGATTTCAATCTGGTCTTGCGGACATGTGTTCGACATTCTCGAGTGCTGTCCACTCTATTTTGCTGTGTTTTTGCGTTTTTTACACACCTCATCACCCATCACAATGATGGGGTGCGTTAAACACTGCTGTCGGTAACCTGCATCCGAAAACGGTGGTAAAATTGCATCGTTTTGCAGACGTTGTGTGTGAAGGTGGTCTAAAAGTAGTAAAAAATGTAAAACATATATATATATGCTTGGAACCACTGTGATATTATCCATCTGCAGAATGAAGGTTAAAGGTCATTTAAAAGCTGTGAACACCATAACGCTCACACTGGTGCATTTTACGGCATTTCAAAATGTGTTAAATAGCATTCGCCAGCATTTTTTTTAATGCAGCCAATCATTACAATCGGTGATGAGGTGCCTTAAAAATCACTGAAAAGCACTAATATAGAGCAGACAGCGTTCGAAAATCGCGGTGTTTGAACGCTCGTATGGGAAGTCCCATTGAAATCAATGAAGGCATTTTACATTGTTTAGAACGCTGTGCTAAATACTGTACAAACCATCCTATGTGAGAGTGGTGCTAGGCCGGACTCACACGGCCGTAAGCTTAAAATGCAGCATAGGTCATGAACCGCTGTGGAGCCTATCGCTGCGTATGGCAGCAAAATTGTACTGTGCATGACAACGTATCCCACGCACTCTGCCATGCGCAATCAACCTGATTTTTTATATATTTTTTGGGTTATATTTCCTGCACCTTTGCGTACATATGCGCCCATAGAGAACAATGGGCTCTCCCACTCATATATACTTGTATATATTCTATCTCTCATTGTTAAAATTAACCTACCCTAAAGAAAAAAATTAGCCCTGCCCCCTCCCATTACAAACAGCTGGAGGGGAGGAGAGAGGAGTTGAGCCAGCGAGGCGGAGGGAAGAAGCATATGCCCAACGGCATATACGCCGAGCCCGCGCATCACATGGTAGCGTATATGGTAGTGTTTCACGGCTGTTCAATATATGGTCGTGTGAATAGGCCCTTAATAAGAGATCCATCTGTGAGGCTTGGCTGATGGCTCTGCTCTCTCCTCTCCTGCACTTATTGTTCAATAATATAATTTAACATTTATTGTCTTTTAAGGGGTTATCCAGGGAGCAACCGATGGGACACACTGGGGTTAGAATGTAAATGCTACTCTGACCCCTGTATAGCGGCCGGTGCTCATATCTGCAAGTGCAGCTCCCATTCAAATAAATGGGGCCCAAGCCTGCAATTACAAGTGCAGCTCCAATTGATTTCAATGAGATCTGTGCTTGCAATTACTAGCGCTGGCCACTACACAGGAGTCAAAGTAACACTTCCACTCCGATGCCAGTGTATCCCACCAGGCGCTGCTGGATAACCCCTTTAAATCAGCTGATCAGAATGCTCAGGAGAAGAGTGAGCAGAGGGAAACTAAGCCTTCCAGCTTCACAGACAAATCTCCTACTGAGGCATGGACTGCAGTCTCTATATACAGTGATATGCAGAAGCTCCAAAAGACAAACTGGGCAGAATTTTTTATCAACTCCTATTTCAAAAATTGTCAGTCCAAATACATGCATTCAAAGGGGGCCTGTCACCTCCAAACAGCACCATATACCAAGTTGTGGGGCTGTTCAGGGAGGTGACAGGGAGCCCTTGGATGTAGTTTTATACTCCCCCATTCCTGTGGCGTGCCCCGCTGGAGTCTGCAAGTGGCATGAAAATTGGACTCATTTCAGAGTGCTGTGCATGTGCGCTCCCATAGAAGTCTATGGGAGGGCGCTAGCACAGTAACCTGAAGAGAGACAGATTTTCAAAATGCAGGTGAGTATGGAAAATACATCCTCTGTCTCCTCGTCACCTAATCCGAACAGCATCACAACTTAGTTTACAGTGCTGTTCGGGGGTGACAGGCTCACTTTAAGTGAAAAACAAAATCTTTCAAAGAGTTGAGATGCTTTACCCACATGGAGACAGTGTTGTGTTTGTTGTTTCCTCTACTCAGCTGGTACAAGTTTTGTTGTTCTTCGCATTCGTGGTTTGTTATTTATTTCCAGATGGCCTTATCAGTTGTCATATACATGTCTAATCTACTTTGTATTATCAAAACAACTGCCTTTATGGGGAAAAGTGATATAGTTATAATAGAGGGCAGGAGGCTGATTCGTATCTCGCTCCAGTGTACTTCTAGTCTGCCAGCTCAATGCAGGATAAAACAGCAAGTGTCTGCTTGTAGGTCAGAAGTGGAGCTTAAAAACGATCATCTTATTCACTGCAGGTAAAGGTAATCCTCTTTATCCACTATATGAAAAAGTAATTGTCTCCTTATTATCAAAATTAAAGGGAGCATATCATATATTTATTAATTTCGGTCAATTAGGAATTAATTTATTCTTCACAAACTAAACAACTAAACTATCGCTTATGGTTCACAGTAGTTACCCTACCTTTATCACGCATTAGGCCTCACTACTGCAGCTTTGCACGTGTTTCTTGTTTGTGACATGACATCTGTGTTAGGCCCCCTGTCCACGGGCGAGGGAGCAGGGGAGAGAACTGACAGTTCTCTGCGGTAAGCTTATCTGACAGATAGGCTCACCGCGGAGAATCGCAGCATGCTGCGAATTGAGTCCCGCGAGCGGAGAATCGCTATGATTCTCCGCTCGTGGACAGGGGCCTGCGCTTTCCATAGCAACGCTATGGAAAGCGTAAACTGTGTTACTCACAGCTGGATTATCACCGTGAATAACGCAATGCAAAATCGTCCATGGACAGGAGCCCTAAGGGCTCTTACCCACTCACATTTTTTTAACGCGATTGTCAATGGGACTTTCTAATGTTAAAAACGCATCGCAAATTTGTGCTTTGCGACTTTTGTGCGATGTGTTTGACAATCGCTTAAAAAAAACGCAAGTGTGTGGAGCCCTTATCTTAAGGGGTTGCATGCTCCACCAGTTGATATAGTGTATAGTATATAATCCTCACAACATGCCATAATTATTTGCATGTAGTGGTAAACATTAGAGATGAGCGAGCGTACTCGGAAAAGCACTACTCGCTCGAGTAATTTGCTTTATCCGAGTATCGCTGTGCTTGTCCCTGAAGATTCGGGTGCCGGCACGGAGCGGGGAGCTGCAGGGGAGAGCGGGGAGGAACGGAGGGGAGATCTTTCTCTCCCTCTCTCCCGCCCGCTCTCCCCTGCTCCCCGCTGCGACTCACCTGTCAGCCGCAGCGGCACCCGAATCTTCAGGGACGAGCACAGCGATACTCGGATAAAGCAAATTACTCGAGCGAGTAGTGCTTATCCGAGTACGCTCGCTCATCTCTAGTAAACATGCATTTCCAGACACTTCTCTACATGGTGCACCTATGATCTATATGTTACTAATGCACTCTCTCATTTGTAGGGAACAGATAAAAAGAGTAAAAGACTCTGATGATGTTCCTATGGTACATCATTGCCCACATTTTTATTAGGCAACGATAGAAAAAAAAAGGGAGGTGGAGCAACCCGAATAAGAAAAATGACCATGTGGACTATATCTTTAGTGACCGTATGTAAATTAGGTCTTTATTAGGAGGAAGTTCTCTGTACTAAAGGTGCAGCCAACTCAGAAAAAAGCCTTCAAGATGAACGTGTGAACTACAAGTGACAACGTGATAAAAAATTTCAGGAAAACAGGTGCAACCTGAGACAATAAAAAGATTTACTCAAGAGAAGTTTCGCTGAACTTCACTATATGTTTTTCAAGGCTATTAAGCATCATCTTCGGTATTTATTGGGGACATGCGTCAACACGGTGGAGCAGAGTTCTGGCTCCTGTCCGTGAAGAAGTGCTACACTTCTCCATGGACGTGGCAATGGAACTCTGCTCCCCGCTCTCACCGCATGTCCCCAGTAAATACCGAAGATGATGATTAATAGCTCAGCAGCAAAACAATAGCTAACAGGCTGAGAAGACCCAGTGCTCACAGCTTCTGGAAGCAATGCCAGTACAAGAACTGTTCAACATAAGCTTCATGGATTAAGATCTCACAGCTTCTGCTGATGCCTGGCATCGCCTGCAGATCAGCGAACCTATTCCTTCGCTCCCAAATTTTGCAGGTGGTATTACATCAGGTAGTGTTCTCCTAGTACCCACCTAGTCTAGATTGTGTTCAGAATCACATGTGGGTAATATGGTTCATTATGCTAAAATCCCCTTTGACTGCAGGCGTACCTTGGCATTGTACTTAGGAGAGTTCATATAGTAAGCTGCTGCTCACTTTTGCTACTTTTCAGTGCACTTCAAGCTACAGAAACATGATGAGCAATTAATTGTATGCTCCTCATGTCCTCCGTGATCCTTCAATCCTCTCCTCTCAGAGTCTCTTGGCTCTTCTCTTAGTTGAGAATCATCAGTTCAAAGCATCATTCACTCTTCAGCATTAGATCTGTATTTTTCATCTATTTTGTTTTTATTAAGCCAAAATCGGGAGTGGATCCAAGAAAGAAGTATATGTACGTTTCCAGTATGTTTTGTTCTGTTTAAGATTCACTCCTGGATTTGGCTAAAAAAAAAAAAAGCTAAAAAAAATAGCTGAAAAAATAGTGATCAATTACTGAAGTGTGAATGAGGCCTTATGAGCTGTCAGGAATTTCATGTTTCAATATGTGGATACAAACAATAGATTACATACACAAGTCATGCAGCAGAGATATACACAAGTAGTATAACACAGATGCAATCTAGGAAGAATTCAGGAAATGTCAAACATGTGACAAAATACTGGCAATTATATTGAGGATACACTGAATTTATATCAGGCCACATTGGCAAAACCGCATACGTAAAACATAGAAAATTGTAGCCAAGAAGCAAGCATGGAAAACATGTCAGATGCTACTGTACTGTCGGTGTAAAGTGACTGCAGATTAACACAACCCTCTGGGTTTGAGGAAACAAAGATGGTTGCACTGGCTTCTCTGACTTCCTGATGCAGACTGCACTAGTATGCATCGAAGGGCCAATCTGTCGAGCACAGATGCCCCTCAGGTTGTCCCAGCGATAGTCGTTCCTGTGCTTTTACAGAGGAATGAGCATTGCTGACTTGAATGGAGGCGGAGTGGCTTGGGGATCGTTCCAACCTGCCCTGCTCCATTCATAGTCAGCAGGCCGTCTTCATAAGTGAATGGCTTCCTGTTTAGATGGGCCGATCCCCCGTTCAGTTTTCTGCATGCGGGTTCTTGCAATAGAGGTGGTTGTTGCAATTAAATTAAGGAACTTCACATTTTAAATATTACAGTTTTTACAGTGCAATTGCATCTGCTGTATACAGAATATGCGTCATTCTGAGACTCCCTCCACTGGGGTGCAGGGATAGAAGGGACTTCAATCTGTGTTGAAGTTCTCCAGTACATGTTAATACTATATAAATAGTGGGAATCAAACCAGGATTTTTCCATTATACTTTATTAGTCCTTTTAATCCTTTCCAGCCATAAATATATCTTTCATGCCTGCTGTACTTTTATTAAGTTTGATCTTTGTTGTGAAGTAATTTGCCTTTACAATACAGGGACTTGCAGAACTTTGCAGCTATGTACATAATTCCCAAAGCCATGGTAGGGGGGTGAGTGTCATTACTTCTGCTTCTCTGGCAATTACTTCATATCATGCTGGAAATAGCTTGCTACCCTTTAAAGTGTAACTATCACATTACTGCTAAAGGAGAGTGCACACACTAGCAGAATGACACTCCGGGCCAGTACCTACTAGCTGCCTTGTCCGTTTATCATCCCGCTCAGCTGTGAAGACTCAACACCAAAATGTCAAAAGCTGCTAGTAAGTCTTTTTGTGCTTACTGTACTTGCAGGAAATGTATCACCTTGTTTCAACTTTTTTTTAACTAATTAAGACAAGATACTTACACATTTTTTTTTCTATTGTTTTTTTTTCTGACTGTACATTTTTTATTCTGTTTACTGTATATGATTATGAGGGCAGCTATCTTGCTGTTAACAGCATTCAAACAAGTGTCCCATATGTGATATAAGCTTATCTACTGTAATCATCAGTTTTACAGTACTATTGTAAATGTATTCATATATGAATTTTGAGTTGGTTGAATGTAAAATTATCCTTCTAATTTCTTTGTATGTATGTATGTATGTATTAGTCTGTTTTTAAGCCATAACATGTAGAAAAATAACAAAAATGCCAAATTTGCTTCAAGACATTGACATCTAGATAGGCTGCTTAACATTCAAATGGTTACAATTCAACATTTAAAGGGAACCTGTCACAGCACCATAAACTAATTTATAGTACTCTAAGGGCTCCCACCCACTGGCGTTTTTTTCTCCACTGCGATGCGATGCGATTCTAAAGTTAAAGTCTCGCATCGCCGTGCGAGAAAAACGCAGGCAGATATCCCAAAATCGCTGGGATATCACTGCGACATCGCCAGTCTTTTCAATGGAGCCAGCGGTAGCAGCGCTAGCCCCATTGAAAAGATATGGAGAATGCCGCTGACTTCTGCCACAGATGGGGGATGAAGGAAACTCCTGCCACAGCTGTGACAGAAGTCCACGGCATTCTCCATATCTTTTCAATGGGGCTAGCGCTGCTGCCGCTGGCCCCATTGAAAAGACTGTCGCAGTGTCTCGCACTGCTCTGCGAGAGTTTTCACTTACTCTCGCAGCGCAGTGGAGAAAAAAACGTTAGTGGGTGGAAGCCCTTAGGGAACGTGACAGGGCTCCTGGTGATGTATTTTTTATATTACACTCTCCCACGAACCAGTACTGTCGGCCTCCAAACATTGTGCGGTGCTGGAAAATCTGCCTTTTTTTCAGAGTCCTGTGCGCATGCTTTTTCCATAGACTTGTATAGGAGACTGTGTATATGGGACTCTGAAAAGAGCTAGATTGTCCAGCACCATGCAATTTTCATAGGATGACTAAGCTGGACCAAGGGGGCGGTTGAGTATATCGCGTCTTTCACGCGGGCTACAAAATCTCGCTACAAAGTCATTGCTGCAAAACACATGTATGTGAGGGCCATGGTTTCCAATGGGTTCTTTCACATGAGATGATTTGTAGACTGAAAGAACCCATTGGACACCATGAGCTTCACATACATGTGTTTTGTAGCGATTATTTTGCAGCCTGTGTGAAAAAGGCCTAAAAAAATACATCACCTAGCTCCCTTGTCACATCCCCTAACAGCATCATAACTTAGTTTGTGGTACTGTGGGGATGTGACAGGTTCCCTTTAACAAAAATTGGGCATGTGATGAGTGTTGTGTTCCCCCACCCCCCTCCACCTCCAACGTGTACTATGCAAAAAAAACCCAATTATCCCAGCCCCCTATGTACTATTCAGACACCTCATCACAGTCTCTGTATACTATCCTCACACCCTCATCACAGGCCTCATGTACTTTCTAACCCCAGCCATCACAGCCATGCTTCTTGGCATCCCACACATTTACCTTCTAACTCCAATATTGGCCCTGCCAATTCTGTTGGAAAGTTAGTATCGTGCCTCAGCAAAATGGTGAATAATCAAATTCATTTGATTATACCAAGGATAGGTCATCATCAACAATAAATAGTGGGACAATCCCTTTAATAAATCATAAACTCTGTATGTAGACACAGACCTTATGGACTAGCCCATCGTAATGAGAGGCAGCAGAGATGCTCTATGGCCGCCCCTCTTCAGCCAGGCCCTTGTTTTCAATACTACTAATTGAATGATCTTCCAACAGGACTGCTGAACAGCGCCACTTTGTTCACAGCATAGTCACATTCATCATCTCCGTGCCCTGGCTCCGGACACACTGTGCTGAGAGCTGGAAATGGAGAAGGAGTCCGGTGATGATGCTGTAAGCAGAGCACTGCAGATCTTTATCAATACTACCAGTCGAGTGAGCTTCAGGATCAGGGGTCTAGTGAGGAGGGGGGGCACTAGTACTACTTAGAGGTTCATTAAGAGTAGAGGCAGGATGGAAAGAGTGTGTAGAGATGAATTGTGGCTGGAAGAATCAATTTCCCAGAGCATGCTATGGACAGTATTTGCTGCAGATTCCGCAGCAAACATCCGCCCATGTGCAGACGGCCTAACTGTTGTCTGCCTCTTAGGCTGGGTTCACACACGGCGGATTCCCGTCGGAAATCTCGCGGTTTGGCCGCAGCAAAAACCGCGAGATTTCCACCGGGAGAACCGCCGCGGTGTAAGCCGCGGCGGCTTTGAAGCGGTCCGGCCGCATGCATTTCCGTTGCAGCCGGCTCTCCCATAAAGGAGAGCGCGGCCGTAACATGAATAAACAAAAAAACGTCTGTAAACAGACATGCTGCTTCTTTTGAAACCGCGGCTGCGGCGGCCGCAGCCGCGGTTTCAACCGGATTTACCGCAGCGGATTAGCCGTCCCGTGTGGACGAGGTTTCGGGGGAAACCTCGTCCACATGGCTGGCTAATCCCGAGATTAGCGGCCGCGGGCGGTTTTGCCGCCGGCGGATCTGCTGCGGCAGAACCGCGGCAAATCCGCCCTGTGTGACCCCTGCCTTACTGTGCATAGAGATAGAGAGCTGCCAATCAATGGTTGGAGGGTGGGGTGGGTGTGGCTAGCCTGCAGCTCATGAATATGCAGGACTATTTCTGGGTCTGGCTGCTACTAATAAAATGCAAGTTTCTCCAAAATTACTGCACAAATCCACACAGCAGATATACCATTGTCATCGGTGTGACAGGCACTACCTGGTGGTCCTCTCAGTGATGATGACAAAGTCTCTAAGTTATATTACCTTGTTCTTGTCACTGTGGTTTTGTTCGTATGCTTGTCTTGTCCAATTTTCATTTTATCATCATCTACAACCTCATCATCCGGTTATCAACAGCTAATGTCCGTGTCGTCTAATGGTGAGTCTCTAGTTCTCCATTTGTGTTTTCTGTTGCGTAGATATGTGCTTCATATCCATTATTCTTGCGACAGCCCGGTTGTTACATTGTTCGACTCTACTGGGGAGATTGAGAGACACAGTACCCAGAAAAGGTGATTGCCAGAGGTGAAGTGAAGTTCCACATTTTAATGTCTTGTTAGCATCATACAATATAGCATTGAGCTGGCTGCAATTGCCCAGGAGGATAAAGACGATCCGGATGCCACTGCTTGGCTGCTCCTGAAGTCCTGGGTAGTCCATTTGCTCAGTGGTCGGAGGCCCCAGTACTCTTGCTAGGCTAGGCTAGCTGAGAGCAGTTGACTGGTTCTTCCTTCCATCACCAAACAGAAGGTGGTGCTGGATATTTGAGGGCGTGGGGTCAGCCATGGTACTTGTTCCCTTTTGCAGCAACGCTGCCTGGCCGTGGTACTGGTCATGATTGAGGGATTTAATACTAAAGAAACAGTACACCATTTTTAGTGGTGCATATCCAGTTTGAACCACAAGGAAGTAGTAGAACTTACCAGAATTCAGACCAAAAAGGTCTAATGCAACATCTTATTAAGTCTGACAAAATAATAAGGTGGGACATTTGTAATTTTGTGAACATGAAATGCACTGTACAGCCTTTAACCACAGCACGTTCTCAGGAAGCCCCTCTTAATGTTAAATCCCATAGCGCTGTCATCAACAATCTTGGTACACAACCAATAGTGATAAAATAAACAATAATTTCTGACACGTTTCCTTTAAGAAACCTTAGATTGGCTTCCAAAATATGATTTCCATTGCCTACAAAAAGTTGTAAAAACTCCCTGTAGTCCATGGAAAACTCAAGGAAAGCTACTGGGAAATCAGTGAGTAGCTATGCAAACTTCATTTTAGAAATTTCACGCAAACTGTTTAAAACATAATAAACTTGTTGATCCCGTTTCACTCCTTTCTACAATTAAAATTTATCCCCTTAAGGACCAGGCACCTTTTAGGGATTTTACCCATGTATTTGTTTTACTGCGCTATTTTTTTCCTTCAGTTCCCAAAATTATTTTTGCTACATTTTTTTCCTATAACATATAAGGCTATATTTTTTAATATCTTTTTCAGTGATTTTTTTTGCCATTTTTTAGTTTTATTGGGGTAAAAAGTTAAGAAAATGATTTTTCTTTTACATTTATAGTTATTTTTTTAATTAGTATATTTACACACACAAAAAAAGTATGGGAATGGGCTCCTTATTTTGTTTCGGACATTTTTACATATAATATGTATGCTTTTGGATTACAGGGCACACACAGCGATGGTTTTGGTTGGCAGCGGCTTTGGGTTATTTTTTTTTTTATGTATATATTTTTATTTTATTCTGGATTTTTTTAAACTTATTTATGTAATTATGTTTTTTACTATCTATGTCCCCCATGATGTCATGTAAGACCTCTGGGGGGCATTCACATGTTTTTGGTTTTTTTTAATTTAACACTTTTCCACTGTAGCTGGGGCCCCAGTTACAGGAGAAAACACCCCCTGTAGTGACAATAGTGACTGGCAGAACTGATCAGGATCTGCAATGACCCTGCAGCTCTACTGTGACAGGGAATCCCGGCGGTCACGTGACTGCAGGTTCGTGTAGTTGAAGAAACACTTCCACTTTCACTTTTTAGTACATATCTGTACTTGGGAAAGGAGAAGGCAGAAAGGGTTAAAACCCCTCCTGCCTTCTCCTCCGGGTTGTCAGCTGTGACTAACAGCTGACAACTTGACATGCTTCTGATTTGTTGCAGAAGCAGGGGCTTTAAACCCCCGCCGTATATTTACAATCGGCTGGATTTAAAGCCCAGGACCAAGCACCGTAAATTTACAGTACTTAGTCCTTAATGGATTAAGCAAATATACTCTGAGGCCTCATGTCCACGGGGAAATTCATGCCTGCGCGGATTCTCCATGCAGAATCCCGCAGCGGGTCCCTCCTTTCCCGCAGACATGAGGCTTGAGAATAACATTTTACTTACCTGTCCGGGTCTGCCCTCCGTCGCGGCTGGATCTTCTTTCTTCACCCTGGTGGATGTGCTCAGCACGCCGGCAGCATACCGCGCACATGGGCTGTGCACTCTTTTTTTTTTTTTAACTCCAGCTCTCCCGCGGCAGAGCAGAAATTCAGCTGCTGGTGTACCACGGATCCAGACGGCTTCCATAGGCTTCAATAGAACTGCACTAAAATGGAGCATGCTGCGGGTGTTTTCCTGAACATGCAATCCGTGCCTCAAGGGAAAATGACATCCGCAGGTATTTAATTACCTGCGGGTGTCCAATGCATCCCTATGGAGCATAGATCACGCGTGCGGGTGATCCGCTGCGGATATTTCCCCGTTGACATGAGGCCTAACGGTACCTTTATTTGATTGTAACTGTGATTTTCAGCGATAGTTGTCCTGTGTGCACACAGCCAGAAACAGGGCACCAAGTGAAAAACTGCTCACTGAAACGGAGCAGCTAGTGAGTGATTTCTCGCTCAGTGTAAATAGGAGTCGTTCAATCTTTGAATGGCTGCCTGTTTGCAGTCAATGGAGGCAGACTGGCTGAAAGTGATCTCTGGCATGCTCCACCTCCATTCAGCACAGGAGCGACAGTCCTTGGTATGACTTGGGCACTTATGCACCCAAAAGTTGTGCCATGTAAAGTTACCCTTACACTCTAAAGAACATCAAAAATGGCCACAATCATGCCCTAAAGATCACTAAGCAAAGTAATCCTATGGCCACAAATTGCTGTTCGGGCACATGGCAGAGCTCAGAAGAGCGGGACAGGCATTTGGATTTTAGTTTTTGAATACTAGGTTATATTTACAGATCCCCTGATGTACTAGTACCATGGAAACTCTGGAGAAGTGACCCCATTTTGGAAATTGCACACTTGAGGAAGGAGGAGGACCCCTGAAATGTTGCCGTGTGCCCAAATCTGAAGGAATACTGAAAGGAGATTTTGTTGGAGCATCAGAACTTGTAAGGGGCTTTACTCTTCAAAGTGATATATTGCATTAAGAGAATACCTTGTGTATTTGTAGAAAAAGAAGATAAAAGTGGCGAAGTTTGAAGCTAAAACATTGCTGCATGTGTCCTTTTTGGCTAAAATTTGAGGTTCTCTTTGGTACAGCAAAGCCCACATGTGACCACAATCTGACCCCTGAGCACACTGCAGGATTCAGAAGACAAATAGCACTATGACCATGCAACTATTTAAGACATACTTTGGTAATATTTACTTCATTGTGACATTATTACACAGACTCGCAAAATTTTAGAAACCCCTAAGAGGTAACCACATTTTAGAAATTATACCCCTCATTTTCAATAGTTATGCCAAACATTATGTGGGTTTTCTTGGGTATGCTTAACAAAAGGCAAGGGATATCACTGCAAAGGGAAAAAAATAAACTCAAATATCACTGCCAGTGGCCACTCCCTCTTTCTAGGTAAGTGCTGGGAACTCCCTATTTCTATGGATACTAAGTGTCTGAAATCTATTGATGTGAGGCGATCCTAGGAGCGCAGGATTTTTAAAATAATTTTTTGTTTTATTTTCTATTTGCATTCTGCTGGGAAGTGGCATTTTTACCAGTCCTGGTGTATCTTTGTATTGGTAGAAAGGGTAATGACCCTCTAAGCAATGTGGCATATACTAGTCTGAGGGCATAAGGAAATGCTGAGAGAGGATTGCCTGGGTGCTTTAGGACTTGTGAGAGACTGTATTCTGTCAGGATCTGTGAATGTGAATCTGCTGTACTATACCCTGGTTTGAATACCCTGAGGAACCCTAGTCTTCACCCTTTAACCCCACCAGTCAGGGATCTGGGCTTGGCTGTGGGGTCCGCAGCCTGCTACACTAGAAGTAGTCCCAGTTATGTGAACAGTGTGTGAACAAAGATGGAGTCAGGAATTGAGGCAGGCAACATATATTTGAACATGAGAGACAGTCCAGAGATCAGGACACGCAGACTAGGTGCAGCATGGTACAAACAAGCCAGGAGTTGGGGCCGACAGGAGAAGGGTCAATAAAGCAAGCAGAGGTCAGGAGTGGAGTGTGCAGAATAGTCAGGGTAAACTCAGAGTTAGCAACCAGGAAATCTGTAGAAATGATTAACACCTTCACCTGGACAAAGACCAAAAGCTTGGGAACTTTCCTTAGGAGGGAGGTACTTAATATAACCTAAGGTGCTCTGTGATTGGAGAGGGACAGAAATACAGAATGAATGTTGGCACTTTAAAGTGTGTGTATGTGTGCCTTATGGGTAGCAGAGAAAGGTTGACAAGAGGCCAGAGTACAGTGCCTGCACGGTGGCCGACAGCAGGGGCGTAACTATAGGAGGTACAGGGGATGCGGTTGCACCCGGGACCAGGAGCCTTAGGGTGCCCATAAGGCCTCTCTTCTCCATATTGGGAGCCCAGTATTATGAATAAAGCATTATAGTTGGGGGCCCTGTTACAGATTTTGCACCGGGGCCCAGAAGCTTCAAGTTACGCCTCTGGCCGACAGTAGGAGACTTGTGATTAAATGGTGATTACAAATGACAAGGACAATAAGTGGCAAGGTTAGAAACTAAAATATTGCTGCATATATTCTTTTTGTTACTTTGAGGTTCTTTTTGGTACAGCAATACCCACATGTTGCTTTATTTGCTGCTTGGGCACATGGTTGAGCTTAGAAGGGAAGAACTGCCTTGGGCCTACTAGTGCATGGATTTTGCTGAAATAATTTCCCAGCGCCATGTCACATTTTCAGAGCACCTGAGGTTCCAGTACAGTGGAACTCCATGAGAAATGATCTTATTTTAAGAACCCATCTAGGATTGTAATGACGATTTTGAATTCACTTGCAGTTTTTAAAAATGGAAAATTCAGTGATTGGTGCCAAGTGGAATTTGCAATATTTGCAATAGGTATGACATTTTAGCGTTCAAACCTATGTACACAACTCATTTCACAAGTTATACGTTCATGCTCCCAAGTACAGCCATATCCCACATTGGGTTGTAAACTGCTGACTGGGCACACGGAAAAAAAGGAAGACGCAGATGAGTTTTTATGTATAAGCTATAAAAGGAGGGCTCAACTGCATAATAAAATTCCATGTATGTTACATTTTGAAGCAATCTTTTATGCACAGACCAGGTTGTAGGGAGCAGGTTTTACAGTTATATATCTTGTTCTTTCTTATGCCAATTTTGAAGTGCATTTTGCACTATTTTATGTATCCTCTTTTTTACCAATGGAGAGGAGTTCACTGTCAAAGTGTCGCCCTGGTACAATGTATATAATCTAACTTCCAGGAGTACTAGGGTCCTTTCCTTGCTGGTCCTCAAATATTAGGGCAGGGCTTGATGACCACTCTTGAAACTTCAGAAATGATCCCCTCTCGCCTGCATATCAATGCCATGTGTATGATATGCACTGCCAGTTTCTTGTATCACACCCTCAGTTTCTGCGCGTCTCTGTATAGCCTCAGCACTTAATCTAAACAAGTTAGCCCCTCTCAGGTACCCACCGTAGTCCACAATACAGTCTACCTTGATAGTTTCTGTACTGATCACTTGTATTGGGACAGTGATGCTGCGATTGCTGTGTGTTGCTGGACACAGGATACTTTTTCACTGCATAATGCCCTACTCCTGTCCCTTCTGAGTGTTTGCCCAAGCAGTGACTTTGGGAGGCTTCTCAGATATTTTTATTACAGTATCGCATGCCACATTACTTCTGCAAGTGAGGCACTTGAATAGTGGGATGCTAGTATACAAGTTATCCAGTTAGAGTTGGTAGCCTTGGTCCAGCAGTGGGTGGACAATGTCCCACAATATTTTTCTAATATCTCCCAGGAAGGATGGGGCATATTCTGGTGTTCTTCTCTTCATAAATCCTAAACCTGTGTGTGTACCCTGATCTGCATTCGGTCTGCTTATACATCTTCACACCATATCTTGCCCTCCTATGTGGCATGTATTGATGGAATTGAAGCCCTTTAAAATGTACCAGGGACTGGTGCATGGAAATATACTTCTTGGGGTGCATTTTTCAGCAAATTTTACATTAAAATGGTCTGAATTTTATATTAATTGGGGTCATCTTTGGGTGGGCATTGTGCATTAACGGCATAATGTGAGAATCTCGGGATTGCTTCAAAATGCCTCCTGGCCACAGCCATACTAAACATTGGGCCGTGGAACAACATTTCTGTGCTCCAGGAGGCCTTAAAGCTTGGCTTTTTCACTAGCCCTATATTTAACCATCCCAGCATGTATCAGGGTCCACCTATGGGATTTAGCAAACAAAAAGGTGGGATTTTTCAATAAGACATGGTTGTGCATAGCTATTAATATGGAGCCCAATTAACTTGTTCGAAAAAAACTTAGGCCTCATGTCCACGGGGAAAATCAGGCCCGCTACGGATTCTACATGTAGAATCTGCAGCGGGTCCCTCCTGCCCCGCGGACATGAGCGCTGAAAATAGGAATTTAAAAGAATTTACCCATCCGGAGCGGTTCGGGAAAGTCTTCTCTTCCTCACGGCCGGATCTTCTTTTTCGGCCGGCGGATGAACTCGTCACGGCTGCGGCACGTCGCCGGCACGTCTCCGACGTGCCGCGCGCATGCGCCGGGCACATCCGCCGAGCCAAAGCAAGAAAGATGCGGCCGTGAGGAAGAGAAGGCCTTCCCGGTCCACTCCGGATGGGTAAATTCTTTTAAATTCCTATTTTAGGTCTCCCGCGGATCCGGACGGCTTCCATAGGCTTCAATAGAAGCCCGCGGGAGCCGTCCCCGCGGGAGACCCGCACGAAAATGGAGCATGGTCCAGATTTTTTCATGCTCCATTTTTTTTTTAAATCACTTTTATTGACCATCCGCGGGTATTTATCTACCCGCGGGTGGTCAATGCATCCCTATGGGGTGCGGATCCGCGCGCGGGAGAAGAGTTAAAATCCGCTGCGGATTTTAATTCTTCTTTTGCCCGTGGACATGAGGCCTTAAAGGGGTTTTCCAGGTAGCATCGGCTGTCAGTGCTGAGATACGCCAGAGTCGGAGCAGCAGCTACCGCTCCAGCCTGCAATTATAAGGGCAGCTCTCATTGATTTCAATGAGAGGCTGCACCTGCAATTATAAATGCTGGCCCCTATACAGGGATCGGAGCAGCGCCTTCCAGTCCGACCTCGGTGTATCCTGACAGTGACAGCGGGCGCTCTCTAGAAAACCAAGCTCTATGAGCCATGTTGATCTGCATCCCTGAGTTCCCAGGGATCTGGAGTACGTAATTCTCTGGGGTTATCCATGTCCATTCAGAAGATTCAAGGCCCTCCGCAGTGAAAGTCTAGCACAGTAATAGCTAACCTTTTAGAGACCGGGTGCCCAAACTTCAACCCAAAACCCACTTATTTATCGCAAAGTGCCAACACGTCAGGGGGCAGGGCTTATTACGATGTATGATTTTATCCCTGTCGTTCTAAGAAGGACAGGGCCGCTTTAAAATAGACAGTGTGCAGATTTTGACTGCTTTTTGGATGCGGAAATACTGCAGAATGTCCTCAGCGGAAATTTCTATGAAAAATTCTGCAGCATTTCCGCATCCAAAAAGCAGTCAAAATCTGCACACTGTCTATTTTGAAACAGTCCTGCTCATTTCCACCAAATGTAAATATACTCCAGCTGTAATATTGACCCCCCCCACCGACCCCAGTGATAAGTGACCTCCACCCCAGCGATAATAGTGACACCCCTCAGCGATAATATTGACCCCCCACCCCAGCAATAATAGTGACCCCCACCCCAGTGATAATTATGACCCCTTCCCCAGCGGCCCCAGCGATAATAGTGACACCCCCCCAACGATAATAGTGACACCAACCCAGTATAATAGTGGAACCCCCCATTATAATAGTGACAGTCCCACCAGTATAATAGTGACACCCCACAGCGGCCCCCAGCATAATAATGACACCACACAGCATCCCGCAGTGTATTAGTGAGACCCCACAGCGGCCCCCAGTTTATTATTGAGACCCAACAGCAGCCCCCAGTATATTAGTAAGACCCCACAGCAGCCCCCAGTGTAATAGTGAGTTCCCACAGCGGCCCCCAGTGTAATAGTGAGTCCCCACAGCGGCCCCCAGTGTAATAGTGAGTCCCCACAGCGGCCCCCAGTGTAATAGTGACACCCCAGCAGCGGCCCCCAGTGTAATAGTGAGACCCCAAAGCAGCCCCCAGTAAATTAGTGACACCCCACAGCGGCCCCCAGCGTAATAGTGACACTCCATTGCAGCCCCCAATGTAATAGTGACACCCCACAGTGGCCCCCAATGTAATAGTGACCCCCCACAGCAGCCCCCAGTATATTAGTGACACCCCACAGCGGCGCCTAGTGTATTAGTGACACCCCACAGCGGCCCCCAGTGTATTAGTGACACCCCACAGTGGCCCCCAGTGTAATAGTGAGACCCCAACAGCGGCCCCCAGTGTAATAGTGAGACCCCAACAGCGGCCCCCAGTGTAATAGTGAGACCCCAACAGCGGCCCCGAGTGTAAGAGTGAGACCCCAAAGCAGCCCCTAGTAAATTAGTGACACCCCACAGCAGCCCCCAGTGTATGAGTGACACCCCACAGCAGCCCCTAGCGTAATAGTGACACTCCATTGCAGCCCCCAATGTAATAGTGACACCCCAACAGCGGCCCCCAGTGTAATAGTGACACCCCAACAGCGGCCCCTAGTGTAATAGTGAGACCCCACAGCGGCCCTGAGTGTAATAGTGAGACCCCAAAGCAGCCCCCAGTAAATTAGTGACACCCCACAGTGGCCCCCAGTGTATAAGTGACACCCCACAGCAGCCCCCAGCGTAATAGTGACACTCCATTGCAGCCCCCAGCGTAATAGTGACACTCCATTGCAGCCCCCAATGTAATAGTGACACCCCACAGTGGCCCCCAATGCAATAGTGACCCCCCACAGCAGCCCCTAGTATATTAGTGACATCCCACAGCGGCGCCTAGTGTATTAGTGACACCCCACAGCGGCCCCCAGTGTATTAGTGACACCCTACAGGGGCCCCCAGTGTAATAGTGAGACCCCAACAGCAGCCCCCAGTGTAATAGTGAGACCCCACAGCGGTCCCGAGTGTAATAGTGAGACCCCAAAGCAGTCCCCAGCAAATTAGTGACACCCCACAGCAGCCCCCAGCGTAATAGTGACACTCCATTGCAGCCCCCAGCGTAATAGTGACACTCCATTGCAGCTCCCAATGTAATAGTGACACCCCACAGTGGCCCCCAATGTAATAGTGACCCCCCACAGCAGCCCCCAGTATATTAGTGACACCCCACAGCGGCGCCTAGTGTATTAGTGACACCCCACAGCGGCCCCCAGTGTATTAGTGACACCCCACAGTGGCCCCCAGTGTAATAGTGAGACCCCAACAGCGGCCCCCAGTGTAATATTGAGACCCCACAGCGGTCCCGAGTGTAATAGTGAGACCCCAAAGCAGCCCCCAGTAAATTAGTGACACCCCACAGCAGCCCCCAGTGTATGAGTGACACCCCACATCAGCCCCCCAGCGTAATAGTGACACTCCATTGCAGCCCCCAATGTAATAGTGAGACCCCACAGCGGCCCCCAGTGTAATAGTGACACCCCACAGTGGTCCCCAATGTAATAGTGACCCCCCACAGCAGCCCCCGGTATATTAGTGACACCCCACAGCGGCGCCTAGTGTATTAGTGACACCCCACAGCGGCCCCCAGTGTATTAGTGACACCCCACAGTGGCCCCCAGTGTATTAGTGACACCCCAACAGTGGCCCCCAGTGTAATAGTGAGACCCCACCAGCGGCCCCGAGTGTAATAGTGAGACCCCAAAGCAGCCCCCAGTAAATTAGTGACACCCCACAGCAGCCCCCAGTGTATGAGTGACACCCCACATCAGCCCCCAGCGTAATAGTGACACTCCATTGCAGCCCCCAATGTAATAGTGAGACCCCACAGCGGCCCCCAGTGTAATAGTGACACCCCACAGGGGTCCCCAATGTAATAGTGACCCCCCACAGCACCCCCTGGTATATTAGTGACACCCCACAGCGGCACATCCCCCCCCCCCTTCCGAGACCCACATACTTACCCAGTCCTTCTCCCCCTCCTGGAAGCTCTGCTCCTTTTCTGCTTGGCGATGATCCCGGCACACTCTGTGACGTCAATGTGCTGCCAGACGCCTCCTCTCTCTGCTGTCATGGAACCTAAGAGGAGACGTCGGGGGAGGGGGGGGGAGGATCCCAGCTGCACACTGACGTCACAGTGTGCGCCGGGATCAGCGCAGTGAGTGAAAACCGGCAGGGGTGCCGTGATGGCGGCGCGTACCAGCAGGGAGGGCTCTGTGTGCTGCCTCTGGCACGTGTGCTAAAGGGTCGCCACCACTGGTCTAGGAGAATCTTCTTGGGGTTCTTCAGAGTTTCTAAAGGACTCTGCGTCAGATGCAGAAGGGAGTATGCTTCCTTGGTCATTTTGTGTGTGTGTTTCTGTATGGGATGCAGGGCTTAATATGCTGCCTGGATAAGTACAATTATGCTGCGGTACCAAAGTATTCAATAGTCCCAATCATCTACATGGGGTGGTTTTGGTGGCAAGCACATGCATTTCTGCAATATTAATGGGACAGTAGCTCACGTATCTGCAATAAATCTGACAGCTGAATTCATCCTAAAAAATTAACTAACACAATTTAATCTGTCAAAAATATGAAACTTTCATGAAGAATTTGTTCTACGAAGTAAAATAGGAAGAGTAAGGCCTTATGTCCACGGGAAAAAAATCAGGCCCGCCGCGGATTCTCCATGGAGAATCCGTAGCGGGTCCCTCCTGCCCCGCGGACATGAGGGCTGAAAATAAGAATAAACTCACCTGCTGCAGGCCGTGCGTGTCTTCCCTTCTTCGTGGCCGGATCTTCTTTCTTCGGCCTGGCGGATGTGCTCAGCACGCCGGCTGCGTGCCGCGCGCATGTGCCGGGCACATCCACCGGGCCGAAGAAAGGAGTTTCCGACCGCGAAGGAAGGAAGATCTGCATCGCCTGGAGCAGGTGAGTTTAATTCAGGCGCGTGTCTCCTGCGGATCTGGACGGCTTCCATAGGCTTCAATAGAAGCCTGTGGGAGCCGTCCCCGCGGGAGACCCGCACCTAAATGGAGCATGTCCATTTTTTTTCATGCTCCAGAAATTTTTTAATTCACTTTTATTGACCATCCGCAGGTATTTATCTACCCGCGGGTGGTCAATGCATCCCTATGGGGTGCGGATCCGCGTGTGGGTGATCCGCAGCGGATTTAAATTGTTCTTTTCCCTGTGGACATGAGGCCTAAAGGTTGTCTTATTTATAACTTAAAAAGTAAGAGTCCTTAGTGGTTGGTATAGTTGCTAACTGAAAAGATAACGACAAATGGCAAGCTTTCCATATTTAGGTCTCTTCATCAGGCATGGTTTAGCACAAAATCTTGAGTCACATACTGGGGCATATTTACTAATACTATCCAAAGTTTAGACAGTGCAAACTTAGACTAGACCATCTTAAAATGCGTCGGGTTACACAGAATGATAAATCTGTCAAATTTTAATACTGTCTAGTCTAAGTTTAGACCACCCCTTAGTTGGCTTAGTTTACACCAAAATCACCCAAAAATGTTAGCACAAGAAGCGGCAATTTGGTCACATCACTAATAAGGGATAAATTGGAAAAAATGTCAGAAAGTGTCAAACACACAATAAATGTGGTGCAAACATGTAAGACAGTTTTCTGAAGCAAATCACACCAGAAAACTGTTGTATTTTAAATAGGAAATGGGCTCCACTGTATTTATACACAGGGGGACAGTCTGCAAAATAAAACAAGTGATGCATAGTAAAATAGCACCTCAGCATGAGGAGGGGAGTAGCGGTAAATAATTGTAGCAGGAAGCACCTATAACACAGGGGGGGATCTGGTCATATATTGCTAATATTGTATGTACTTCCCGTGCAGATTCCCTCTGCATCTCAAAATGTGGAAAGAGCATAGAAATAGTGTGATAAGTAAAACAAGTGATGTAAGAAGGACTGTCACTTTTATCTTTTCTGTCAACTGGCTAATGCAGTGCAAGGATATTTTTTATTGCAAGGTTGAAATGATGGCATAGCCTGGTAGCATAGCTCCTCAACTATCAGTTTGCCAAGCAGGCTCTGACTGGCCGACAGGAGTACAGATGAATCCCACTGATTGGCTCTGAGCCAGAAGTAGGATCCCAGATGCCCAACCGCCTGCATGAGCAGTGCATAGGGCAATACCTTTTGTGCACTACATACAGATTAGCAGCATTTTAGTAGGCAGATTTGTGATATATTTGCATTAGAGATGAGCGAACGTACTCTAATTAGTGTGTTCGAGATGCTCGTTACTCGAGACGAGTACCACGCGATGTTCGAGTTACTTTCACTTTCATCTCTGAGATGTTAGCGCTAGAGATGAGCGAGCATACTCGTCCGAGCTTGATACTCGTTCGAGTATTAGGGTGTTCGAGATGCTCGTTACTCGAGACGAGTACCACGCGATGTTCGAGTTACTTTCACTTTCATCTCTGAGATGTTAGCGCTAGAGATGAGCGAGCATACTCGTCCGAGCTTGATACTCGTTCGAGTATTAGCGTGTTCGAGATGCTCGTTACTCGAGACGAGTACCACGCGATGTTCGAGTTACTTTCACTTTCATCTCTGAGATGTTAGCGCTAGAGATGAGCGAGCATACTCGTCCGAGCTTGATACTCGTTCGAGTATTAGGGTGTTCGAGATGCTCGTTACTCGTAACGAGTACCACGTGATGTTCGAGTTACTTTCACTTTCTTCCCTGAGAAATTTGCGCGCTTTTCTGGCCAATAGAAAGACAGGGAAGGCATTACAACTTCCCCCTGCAACGTTCAAGCCCTATACCACCCCCCTACAGTGAGTGGCTGGCGAGATTAGGTGTCACCCGAGTATTGAAATCTGCCCCTCCCGCGGCTCGCCTCAGATGCATTCTGACATTAGTTCAGGGAAAGTGCTATCGTGTTGGAGCTGCTATAGGGAGAGTGTTAGGAGTATTTTAGGTTTCAAGAACCCCAACGGTCCTTCTTAAGGCCATAAATCTTCTCTATATGCGCTCAATGGGGCCGGCGGCAGCAACGCCGACCCCATTAAGAACATATAGAAGACAAATCCTTCTTCTCTACCACAGCTGTAACAGCTGTGGCAGAGAAGAACGATGTTTGCCCATTGAACTCAATGGAGCCAGCAATACAGCAGGTTCCACTGAAAGCAATGGGCTGCCGGCGATTGCAATGAATTGTCGGGAAGGGGTTAAATATATAACCCCTTCCCTGCAATTCATCCAGAAATGTGTTACAATAAAAATATATACCGGCGTATAAGGCGACGGGGCGTATAAGACGACCCCCCAACTGTCACCTTATACGCCGGCAATACAGTGGAGCAAAGAATAAAAATCATTACTTACTTCTTCTGATGTTCTGCGGCGCTCCTGCAGGCTGTCACTCCCTCCTGGTGTTCTGCGGTGCTCCTGCAGGCTGTTGCTCCCTCCTGGTTCCCGGCAGAGCATTGATTTCTCTACGGAGGGCTTTAAATCCCCGCCTCCAGAAACACACGTGCCTTCAGCCAATCACAGCCAATGACAATGATGTCATTGAATGGCTGTGATTGGCTGTGTTTCTGTAGGCGGGGATTTCAAGCCCTGCGTCCAGAAAGCAATACTCTGCCGTGGACCAGGAGGGAGCAACAGCCTGCAGGAGCGCCGCAGAACGTCAGAAGAAGTAAGTAATGATTTTTATTCTTTGCTCCACTGTATTGCCAGCGTATAAGGTGACAGTTGGGGGGTCGTCTTATACGCCCCGTCGCCTTATACGCCGGTATATATTTTTATTGTAACACATTTCTGGATGAATTGCAGGGAAGGGGTTATATATTTAACCCCTTCCCGACAATTCATCCTGCGATCGCCGGCAGCCCATTGCTTTCAGTGGAACCTGCTGTATTGCTGGCTCCATTGCATTCAATGGGCAAACATCGTTCTTCTCTGCCACAGCTGTTACAGCTATGGCAGAGGAGAACGATCTTTACGCTGACAGTGCGGGGGGGGGGGGGGCACTCTTGCCGCTATTGTGGCTTAATAGTGGGACCTGGGAATTTGAGATGCAGCCCACCATGTAGCCCCTCGCCTGCCCTATCCGTTGCTGTGTCGTTCCCATCACTTTGTAGAATTGCCCAGATTTTCACAAACGAAAACCTTAGCGAGCATCGGCGATATACAAAAATGCTCGGGTCGCCCATTGACTTCAATGGGGTTCGTTACTCGAAACGAACCCTCGAGCATTGCGAAAATTTCGTCCCGAGTAACGAGCACCCGAGCATTTTGGTGCTCGCTCATCTCTAGTTAGCGCGCTTTTCTGGCCAATAGAAAGACAGGGAAGGCATTACAACTTCCCCCTGCGACGTTCAAGCCCTATACCACCCCCCTGCAGTGAGTGGCTGGCGAGATCAGGTGTCACCCGAGTATATAAATCGGCCCCTCCCGCGGCTCGCCACAGATGCATTCTGACAGAGATCAGGGACAGTGCTTCTGATGCCGGAGCTGCTATAGGGAGAGCGTTAGGAGTTATTTTAGGCTTCAAGAACCCCAACGGTCCTTCTTAGGGCCACATCTAACCGTGTGCAGTAGTGTGGAGGCTGCTTTTTGCAGTGTTGCACATTTTTTTTTTTTTTGTATATCGGCTGTGCAGAGCATTGCGTCCTGCAGTAATTTTACATAGTCCAGGGCCAGTAGTGGTGGTGAGGCAGGGACAGAAGACATATTTATTGAATATAGGCAGTGGGCCTTTCCAAAAACATTTGGGAAAAAAAATCTATTTGGGCTGCCTGTGACCATCCTCAGTGTACTGCGTCTCTGCTGGGGGTAGTTGTCCTAATTCATACGCCAGCTAAGTGTTACAGCAGGCTTGCGCAAAATTCTTTCCGGCCTCTGTGTTGCCTCTTACATCACCGCTGTATTCCTGTCCACAAGTGTACTGGGTCTCTGCTGGGGGTAGTTGTCCTAATTCATA